>NW_021620620.1:1995329-2069826 GCF_004785775.1 Grammomys surdaster
AGGAAAGAAGGAAAGGAAGAAGGAAGGAAGAAGGAAGGAAGAAGAAAGGGAAGAAGGAAGGAAGGAAGGAAGAAAGGGAGGGAGGGAGGGAGGGAGGGAAAGAAAAAGTGAAGGCTGTATCATGTACATTACAAGCGCTAATGTAACATTACCAATCTACCTGAAAGCATCCCCTGAAATGTGGTCCAAGGATGAGAGGCAACACATGTAGTAGTGTAGATAGAAAATGGCTGGGATCTCAGTTGCGCACTTTGCTCTTCTCCAGTCTACTTTTTCTTCTGTGTAATTTCAATATATCACTCATAACACCTAAAAATGAATGTCTTTACTATGAGTCTGAGTGTGCTATTTCTGTCTGGACAGGCAGTAGCTCATGCATGGCATTCAAGTGCTGTTCAGTGAGCCAAAGGCTGCGTACAGGATGTGGTTTGACCAAGCCTAGTGTATATATAGCAGGCGATTGGGACAAGTGAGCTATTTTTATAAGAACTGTGCTTAAGTTTTCATCCCAGATGACAGAAGTGTGAAGTAGAAGAGGCTGGAGAAGTGGTACACACTCCTGCGGTATTTGGTTCTTGTGGTTGCATTTTCCACGGGATGCCATGCAACTATCTGAAAGGCTGACAACTGTAACCTCCCAAATTTATCCTCTACTATCTCATTTCAGTCACCAAATGCTATCTGAAGGCTCACATGGCCAGTCATGCAAAAGTTCATGCTCAAATAGTTCAGAAGCCTTTTTATGGTCTATAGGTTCAACTCAGGATGTGGGTTTCAGCCCAAAGCCAGGCCCAGGCGTACCAATGATACTAAATGTCTACATCCCAAAGCCCAGACATACCGATGATACTAAATGTCTAAACCTAAATTCCAGAGAAGTGTTTGTTTATTCATTTAGGAGGTGGCAATACAGTACTACAATCCTGGGATGGACCCCAGGGTCTCATGCTTGTCGGACAAACTTTCTACTGCTGATCTATTGTCCTATCCATCCTTTTACAACTCCTGGGTAGCTGACATTGCAGCTGTATGTCAGCAGGCATGGCTATAAACATCAGTTTTATGTATGGTGGGGGGGGGGGGGGGCCCCCGAGGCACAAATCTATAATGAACCCTAACACCAGGAGGCTAAGGTGGGAAAATTGAGAGCTTTAGGCCAACCTGGACTATATAGTAAGACTTTATCTCAACAAACAAGTATTTGTGTTTTTGAACACAAAATACAGTTTTACAGTAAAAGGACCAGGTGTAGTGGCACACATTTGTAATCGAGGCACTTAGAGAGTAGGGGGAGGGGATCAGAAATGCAAGGTCTGCCCCTGCTGTACAGCAAGTTTGAGGCCAGCATGGCTACTTTAAACCCTCGATCAAGGAGAGAGAGAGTAGGAGGGAGAGAAGGGAGGGGAGAGGGAGAGACAGAGAGACAAACAGAGAGAGAGAAAGAGAGAGACAATGGAAGAGAGGGAGAGACAGAAAGAGGGAAAGACAGAGAGAAGAGAGGGGGAGAGACAGAGAGAGAGGAGGGAGGGAGACACACAAACACACACACACACAGAGAAAGAGAGAGAGAGAGAGAGAGAGAGAGAGAGAGAGAGAGAGATTTTCAATGAAAAGGTCCTAAGCAGTGTCCACCCAGATCCTAGAACTATTTCTTCTATATTTCTAAACATGACACTTACCCTGAGTTTTCTAGATTTTTCCATTGACTGTCTCCCTTAGATTACTTTAATGTTACCATTGTCTAGTGTTCACTCTTTCAACTGTATAAATATTACCCAATAAGTCACATTGATTTTCTCCTATAGTTTTGCTACCTCTAAGTTAATAATTTGCTTAGTTTTCTGACTATCTCTAACTAGTCAGGAAGATCTGTCCAACATGAAAATTGCATGCCAGTCACTCACCCTGGAGGTAGCTTCTCAGATTAATTTTGTTCTTCTTGACCAAAATATTCCTAGAGTGTTAATGCTTCAAATTACTGCTTCTACAGGACTTCATTTTCTTTTATGCATGTGTGTCAGGGTTTCTCTGACTTGTCCAGTCTGGCCTTGAATTCACTCACAATCCTGCAAAATCAGTCTCCCAAGTATGAGATTCTTAGCCTTCACCATTGAACTCAGCTCTCTAGAACCTTAAATGGGACTTTCCTTGCTAAGACAAATTGGAATTTATTTTAGAAACTGGCCAAGATAAAGTAATTTTAAGCTACACTCCTAAGATGCTGTGTATTGAAACGAATAAAACCAGTTTCCTGCCATCAACAAACTCTGAATGGAGTAACTCCAGAGGCAAGAAGAAGTGGTACCATCAAAGGAGACGGAATCAGAGTGCCGGGAACTTAGCTGGCTTGGGCATCGTACAGATATGGATTTAACCCTGGTTCTTTCTGCCTCTGTGTGACTCTAGCTAAACATAATGGTCTCGCCCCATCATGAATGCAAAGCTGGTAAGAGCTGCAAGAAGAGGAGTCTTACCTGCAGCAGCTGAAGATCACATAAGGCTCATTTCCAAGTCAGCATCTTCCAAAACTGATGGTGCTCAGGGCAAGCTTAGGGTGCAGCATGCAGATGATAATGGAGTTATAATGATCTCACTTGCTGAGGGAGGGCTTCTGAAACGTTCTCCACCTGTGACTTCTTTACACCTGTGTGTGTAGAAGTTATGTCCTGGTTCTACCTCCCAGCCCCATGCTCCCAGAAATTAAGACTTAGACTCAAAATATATTTACAAATATCTTGGCCATATAGCTAGGCTCTTCTCTGACTAGATCATAATTTAAAATAACCCATTTATTTTAATCTATATTCTGCCACATGGCTGGGTACACATGCTCAGGTAACATGTGTCTGTCTTGTAACATCTTCCCAGGTGAATCTCCCAGTCCCAGCACTATCCCAGAATCCTTTCTGCCCCCGAGATGTCCTATCTCCTATTTCCTACCTAAGCTATAGGATATCAGATTTATTATTGGCAGGTGCACAACCATACAGACATATTATATACATATATATATGAAATTATTTTATTACATTTATTTATTTATTTATTTATTTATTTATTTATTTATTTATTGTGTATGTGTACATGGGCAAGCACACAGCATGGCTTGCATGTGGAGGTGAGATCACAACTAGAGGTTATCAGTTCTCTACTACCTTATGAGACAGGCATAGATCTCAGGTTATCAAGCTTGGCAACAAGCACATTACCGACTGCACTATCTCATCAGCTCATCACACTTGAGACTCAGTTTGTGTTTGACCTTGGAGGCACAACTATATAAAGTAGGTATACAAATCATTTGCTGGCAGTAGCTCATAAAGTTTTTTTTTAAGTCCATGATACATGCATAATTTTACTACTTAGTAAAGACAAAAGAAAACTTGTATCCTATTGAGGTGGGTGTGCTTATTTATTTTTTGCATAAAGGATTAAACGTTGGCTGAGTACCTAACAGTGAAAGATGGAGAGCATCTACAGGCTCCAACTTTTTACTTTACGGTTCTCTGTGCTGACAGTGTCAGTTTGCATAAAGACAGTATAAAATGGCAGATGTGTGCTCATAGCGATTTCAGAAATTATTGGAAATTCTGTCCTAATCACAAAAACAAAACAAACTTCACTGAGCAACTTGTGTGTGTGTGTGTGTGTGTGTGTGTGTGTGTGTGTGTGTGTGTGTGGTGGGGGTGAGACAATGATGGGTATGCCAGTCAGTTCTCTGCTTCCACCTTCCTTGGATTTCAAAAATCAAATTCAGGTTGTCAAACTAACCATCCATCTTGATGGTCTCCATTTTAATGAAACTCAAAATCGGCAACTCCAGCAGCAGGAAGGTGTTGGTGGTGGTGGTGTTCTCCTCATTGTCATTGTCCTAAGACAAGGTCTCCTAAAACTCAGGCCAACAGAGAGCTGGAACTTCTGATCATCCTACTTCTGGCCTCCCAAGTGCTAGCTAGAATTACAGGTGTGTAACACCATGTCCAGTTCTGTGTGGTGCTTGGAATTGAAACCAGGCCATCCTTGCTAGGCAAACACACTCCCAACTCAACCACATCCCCAGCCCTCAAACCACAGTTTTAAAAATCGAGCATTCTTGCATATTACAATCCAAAGATATACTAACTTCATAATGATGTGCTGCAAAATGATAGGAAGAAAATGGTAAAAGGTTTTGTTTTGTGTTTTCTTAAGAGTAGAAAACTTTATATAATATAAGCACTGCAAATCATAGCTTACAGTAGACTCTAATATGAACAAGGTGTTTCAAGTAGTTTCTTCTTTTTTTTTTTTTTGGTTTTTTTTTCGAGACAGGGTTTCTCTGTGTAGCCCTGGCTACACACTCTGTAGACCAGGCTGGCCTCAAACTCAGGAATTCGCCTGCCTCTGCCTCCCAAGTGCTGGGATTAAAGGCATGAGCCACCACTGTCCAGCTCTTCTATTTTTTATTTTCAGGTTTTTTTTGTTTTGCTTGTTTGTTTGTTTGTTTGTTTGTTTTGGTGGCATTACATTCATGAAGCACGGCCTGTGCAGGCATGTCATGTATTCAGAATCAAGACTGCAACAAACTCGACAGAACACTGGCTAGTCAGAAACACCTGATTTGACATAGCGTGGTAGGAACTATCAGGTATCAGGGTCCCCCGGAAACTCTCCTTGGAAGAACGTGTCCTTCCCTTCCTGCTAGGCCAACATCCTACCACTCTCGGTAATTTTGGGTCTTTGTAGAAGAGATGAGAAGGCTATGATAGAAGCACCAGTCAAGTGAAATCCTCTATGTACCAACTTAGAATGTGCGCATGTTTAAAATTATGGCATGTAAAACCTAAGCCAGAGCAGATCACTGAAGTTATACAACAATCCAACTGTCAGCATAAAATCTACCCAGTGCCTGCTCCTAGGGATCAGCTCACCCCCACACCTAAACTCCTAAGAAACGTAAAATGATGTCAGTAGTCATCTAAAGGTCATGAGCGTTTCCCCCCATAGCACCAATGCTCAACCCTGAGGTCCTGCTGGCAACTAGCAACCTCAAGCAATGTACACCGTACATCTTTCCCAGTGTTTATTATATGAGAGTGCCAGAAACATACATGGTCAGACACTTTGTGTTCCTCCAAACCTGACGGTTGAGGTCAAGTCGGGACATTTAGATCCATAACCTCATTGCATTTTATAAGAAACTGGAAAACAAACCGATAAAGATGAATCCCTGCTGTACCCCAGTTTGGCCAAAGTGAGGAGACAGACTCCTGCTTCCTCATCCTCTTCTGTAGCAGGGTAACAGGATGAGACAAAGGCCTGGGGATGGATATATATATGTATATGTGTGTGTGTGTGTGTGTGTGTATACACACACATATATGTATAGTTAGAACCATGTGGAGTCTCTTCCTAGGAGGTATAAGGGTCTGTGATTTGCCAAGAATGATCCCAGACTCAAAAACAGTATGCAGCAGCAAAGAGCATTTGATCTGCAGGGAACCTGCATTCAGTGGTCCACCATACTTCAGGATGGAAGACAGAGGTGTGGACTTTGCAGGGTCAATGTAAAGCCTGTTAGGGAAGGAGTGGGTGATTTTTACCTTTCTTTCCCTTGATTGGTTGACTCTATCTCAAGGGGTATAGGTAGGTGCCTTTGTGATTGGTTAAGGCTCTGGGGGATTTGTGGAACTTTTGCTAACTATACTTGGCTCAAGCTAGGTGGTGGGGCAGCTTCTACAGCTTCTGATTGGCTGTTTGTTTCTATAATTGACTCGTAGCAGAATGGTTTCCTACTGCTGCTACATTTTACAATAAAGCTGGGTAACTTGGGAGGAGCTAATGTGGGAGGAGTGAAGGAGATGGGGGGAGAGATGTAGCAGCCAAGGAGAACTATAAACAAGTGGGCCCTGAACAATCCTGGGTAACGATTTATAACTTCAGGTTAGATATTGGAAAACAACTCTGTGTGGGCAAATTGTTAATTGAGCATTTTAAAATATACAAAGCCATTGGATAATAATTAAGCTTTAGAGTCTTATTTCTACCGAGTACCGCACGGTTGGTGGGTATTGTCTGGGGTTCAGCCGAGCTTTGTAGAGACAGCCTGGGAGGTTGGCAGAACCATCTTCCACCCTGGCCTAGTCCAGTGCTTCTGGCCGGTCAGAGCCGAGCAAGCCGCGGCTCTTCACCTCAGGCCTTGCCTAGTCAGGAACATGGTGGCCCCATAAGAACAAGCCAGATTGGGCCATGCCGTTTTAAATATTACCTCAACAGACACGTTTTGGACTTTTTCCATTCTGAAAAACAGAAACTTAGGCCTAGTCTCCCAAACTGCCAGTTTGCAGCTTAATATGGAGGCTGACTCTGGCTAATCCTGTTCTCTCAGAAGAAAAGTTTCTTCTCTGGCTTCTCTGATGCCAGCACTTTAGCTTTTTTCTAGTATGAGATTTGTCAACTGAAGTCCTCGGGAACTGAAGAGAGCACTGTATCTGTGGTAAACATTCTACAAGGCTGATTGGCTATTTAGAGTGTCCATGACTGTGGGGAGTTGGAATGTTATAGGTTGGAGCCAAATTATCCTGAGAGACCTTATTCCCCCCACAATAGCTATTTAAGGCGGTGTGATCTCATATCCTGTGAACTTTAGGTAAATTCTTGTGTAATGTGCAGAGCCATGCCTTCCATCACCTCAAATTCTAAGAATGCCCTAACAATCTGAGACTCGTAGCAAAGCCTTCCTCCATTTTGCTGTATCCCACCTACTGATGTTTCCATCAATATATTTTTAACATGTCTTGGTAGCCAACTAGATGGCTCAAGGAGTAAAGATGCTTGATGCTCAAGCCGTACAGATGAAGGTTGCTTCCCAGAACCGATGTGACACACATCTGTAATTCCAGCACTCTTGTGAGATGGGACGAAAAAAATGAGGAGAGTTCCTGACCTGATAGCCCAAAGCAGTGCCGCCAAACAACTGGGGTGACATTTATTACAAAGTGATCTTTTTAGGTTCTAATTTGAAGTCAATTTTTGTTACCTATAGGACACTTGCTTAAAATATCTTTTTCTTTCTTCTTATACTAAAGGTGAATCTGATGGTCAGGTGAATTTCTTGGAGATAACAAATAGATCCTATTGAATCCAATCTAGCAGTCTGTCTCTTAATATTAACTTCTAGCCATTTGGTATTTTCCTATGTCTCGTTTGCTTACTGGTGCGTTTTGTTGTCGTTTGTTTTTCTTCTAGCTTCCATGATGTGTTTATCCTTCTCTTCAGTCTAAAGGATTACTTCAAGTATCTTTTGTGGAGCTAGCTTAATAATCATGAATTCCTTCAGTCTGCTTTTATCACAGAAAGCTCTTTTCTTCTTAGTTATGATAGTTTTGCTAGGTATAATAGTCTGGGTTGACAGTTATTGTGCTCTAGAGCTTGAAATACATCAGCCCAAGCCCTCCTGGCTTTCAAGGTTTCTATTGAGAGAGATCAGGTGTTATTCTAACGGGTTTGTCTTTATATTTGACTTGGTGCTCTGCTCAAAGCTTTCAATATTTTTTTTGTGTATTTAGTGTTTTAACTATGACACAGGAAGGTTTCCTCTATTCTTATCTATTTGGTGTTATGCTTCCTGTACCTGAATGGGCATCTCTTTAGATTCAAGGAAACGTCAATAAAATTATCTTCTCGAAAATAATGGTTTCCATCCTTCAGCATGAAATTCTAGTTTTTTTCAGGCCCAGAATTTGTAGGCTTGTTCTTTATATAGTGTCCCATATATCTTATTTGTACTTTATTTTTGTCTGAACATTTCATCTACCTTGCCTTCTATCCCCAACACTCAGTCCAATCTTTGATCCATTCTATCAGTGACTCCCTAAAACCTTTTAATTTGCTGCTTTCCATTCCCAGTAATTTCAATCTTGAGTCTTTCTAGCTTCACACTGACTTCTGCATTTATAACTCCTATCAACTTCTTTGTTTCAGTATTTTCTGGTTCAGTTTCAAAATCTCAGCCTTACTGGAATGTTTAGTGTATCTACATTTGATATAAAAATCATTATCAATAGATATTCTGGACATCTTTGGCATATGCACTCTCTGTAATATGATTTTAGCCAGCAAATTCTTAGAGAATCTAAAATCTAAACAGAATGAAAATGTTCCTTACACTAGCACACTGACACTTTGAGAATTCAAACTGCACATACGCACAAGTTAGAGAAAGAGGTTTGACCAAATCACTCAGGACACTCTGCATGAAGTTACTTAATTATATCTCCATCAGGAGGCCATCAACAATGAGCTGTCCAAACCTCTTTTTGATCATTCTAAGAAAAAAAAAAGCCTGAAACATTTAGAAAGCACTAAAGTTTGCTCAATCTCCCTCTGCTTTAGTAGTAGGGGAAAATCCTGAAATCTATTCTTGTGACTAAAGCAAGCAAGGCAAAGTTGAGGAATCTACTTGCAAATGTAAAAGTCTTTAAGGCTGACAAAAAAAATTAAAAGCTTAAAAAAAATGGCTATCAAACCTCAAAAGCAAAGAAATTTACAGTTATATTCAGAAAGCCAAAAGTTTTCAACCAACATATAGGGTGGGCATTCTAAAGACATAACTAGACACTCAGATGACCACCGTCCCTAACCAGCCCAAAGTGCTAAAGACATGACTAGACACTCAGATGACCGCCGTCCCTAATCAGCCCAAAGTGCTAAGTGGTCACGTCCATTCAGATCGGTACTTAGAAGTACAGAAAGTATTGTAAGAAAAGTTAGACACTTATGCTCAAATGACACGGTGTGATGGCCTTATCAAGTTTCGAGACTTCTTCCTCCAAAACAGGTCAATAGACTTATGTTAAAGACAACGTGTGTATTTAAAGTAGCAATTTTATTTGAGTTAAAATTATTTACAAAAACCCAAAGACATACTTCATGAAACTGGTACAAACTATTTTTTCCTGCCGTTGGCTTTTGCTCCAAAGATCACAGCTGAGAAATACTGTATAAAATAAAAATAGGATTGGATTCAGAAAAGTATCCTACTGTTCTAATATCCAACTGGTAGTATTTACAGAAATATTTACAATGGAAAAAAGGTTACCTTAAAACTTTAGTTAATTTGCAAGTCAGCCTCAAGTACCCTAAAATGAGAGTTCTCTGAGGGTTAAAAACACAGAAACGCACTGCAGTTGGTAAGGTGAGATCCTCCTCACAGCCCACCCACCAAAACCTGCATCTCTATCAGTGCTTGACAATTAGTTAGTATTTTTAAAACAAAACAAAAACTGTTAAACACTGAGGTAAATCAATTATCAAATGATCACCAGTGTAACAGAAAAAATGTAATTCGCCCTGATTGATCTCGTCCAACTGTTTACTGTTCTGTTCCTTACCATCTGCCACAGTCAAAAATCTGTTTCCCAAATCCAATGATTAATAAATATCAATGCATTTTTTAAACAATTAATTAAGATTTATCTAAGGAAATTTGTGGACATCATTTATCAGTATGCTTAAAAAAAAAAAAAAGTTCACTAAATTAGTTTGGTACTCAGGGCAAATACAGTCTCAATGGTTCTCACATTACACTGGCATACTGTGTTCCTAAAGGTCATGGGGAGGGGTTTGGGCGGGCAGAAGGAAGAAAACAATTTGCCTAGAGTCAGTTACTTCCTTATAGATTTCCCAACAATCTGCATTATCAAAAATAGGAAGACAATAGAAGGCAGCCACTGCATTTAAAAAACATTACAGCTGGCACTGATACAAGAGCCCCGGTTTGTTTCTTTATACAAGGAAATAACAAAGTCTAAAATGAGTCAAAATTAGACTTTTAGCTATTTTCCCCAATACACACCAAACTAATATTTTTATGGCTTCAAGTTTTACAAATCCAATGAAGAAACATGATGTAATTATCTGAAAGGTAATTAAAAGTATTAATGAAACATCTCTGGAAAGCCTGTCCTCAGGCCAATTAATAAAAAGGGGGAAAATGTATAACCAGTGGTCTGAACAATACAAAAAAAAGGAAAAAAAGAAAACTATGAAATTTAACCTATAAACCATGTTCTGTGTGTTCCATAACTGTTTTCGAAACAATTGCTCTATGAACATAGAATCTGAATAAAAAAGGGTCTTCTCTACACCAGCAATTTTAAGGCTTTGCGCTTATGCAATTGATCCTGTCACTCTATAGAAGAATATACACGCTATCTGGAAAAACGAATTCCACATTGGTGTTTTAGCTTCCTTATATTTACTGTACTGAACATTAGAAAATATATCTAGAGAACTTCCCTCAAAACTTAACAATGTTTCAAGAGCCTCCCTAGCATTAAGTGTAAACTACCCTGGGTTTGTCTATTTTTGCTTAATCCTTTAACAGGGCACATTATCTTATATAATATAATATTCCCTCAAACTGCTATTTGTTTTCTTGTGCCTATAGCTATGACACATAATGGTATGACATTTGAGTATGGACATGGTCTCAGAAGTGAAAAATAGTTCAACACCCAAACCTAATCAAGAATAAAAAAATATACTATTAATCCCTTGTGTCTTTGGATTCCATCTCATTTTAAATATAGACAGTAGTTCAGGGAACAACAACCAAAAAATTCACAAAATTATTAAAAGCTTTATTTACGATTGGAATCATTCAACAAAAAGCAAAAGCAAATGAGCCTGAAAAAGGACCTAAGCTGTTGTCTAGAATGTCCTCAGAACATTCGATACCTCAGTAGCTAAGCTGCCTCTGCACCTGACTGGCATGACAACAGTGGCTCAACATACACAGCAGTTGCACTAACAGCAGCACAAATGTCCCCCTTTAAACCTTGCCCGAAATAAAGCAAGGAAACAAGGGGAGGGTATAGACTCTGCCAAGTAAGTGTATTTAAATACTGCATGGGATTGTTAACAGCCTGAACCTTTTCCCTCATTTTTGATAGCTGCAGATTGATGTAGTAACTGTCATTTAGCAAATGCAGAATGCATGATGAAGAAATCGGGTGATCATAAAAATCCAAACATGAATGATACTGATGAATGTTCTTGGTATATCTTCAAGGACTTCTTTCATGTCTTTTCTTTGTCTAAGGATAGCTCCAGCATTACCAAGCACCTGAAGCAAAGGTAAAGCAGCTAGCAATGTTCCAAATATTCAATCACTCTAGAGATAGACTTCTGGCCTGTTGTTCCAACAGCACACTAAGAAGGAAAGGAGAGAAATGATGGTTAATACTTAACAATAGTTTTCTGTTTGTGGGTAGCATCATCCCACAGCCTAGAAGCACAGTGGAATAAAAGGAGAAAGCAGATACATAGACATTCTCTATTATCTGGCCACCACAGGTTGTTCTTCCACTCTGCCCTTATCACAGTCAATTAAAAATTTTAGGAACATAAATCAGAATGTACCTTTCTGTAAGTTGCCTATGCTAAATATTTTGCCACAGGGAATAATACTATGGGATTATTCTTTTCACCATCAATGTATTACATTTAAATTGAAAAACATATAAATTAGCCAGGTCCCACTGGTCCAGCACTGAATGGCTGAAACATGAGGATTGTCAGCCAGGGTTACAGTGTAAGGCTTTGTCTAGAAAAAATAATCAAAAACTCATATTAACTGAAATATGCAATAAAAGTTACTTACGGTAAGATTCATGAAGCTTAAGAATTTTTTAAGCATCTCTGTCATTATGGAGAAATCTCCTTCTGGAAGATATTCCCTTACTGTAGTTACATTGATCTGAAGAAACAGATTAAAAACAATTAAACTGGTAGAAAATGATACTGTAACTCACTTGATGCTGTTGGGCCTGCTGCATATCCTGCATCTACAAAGGACCCAAAACTCACTGATTATTCCCAGTCCACATTCACTTACCTATGTGCAGGCACATTCAGGTCAATTCCCTACTCCATACCACCCTACCCACAAACAGAAGATAAGAATTAACCAAATCTTTTAAAATGTATCATTTGTGATAAATTATGCGGCAATTATTTTCTAGGAAAGGTGATTTTTTTTTATTTGACTAATAGCAAAACCAGCCATACACACACACACACACACACACACTATCCCTATATAAATAGAGGAAACTATTACATGACCTGATTTATATATTCTATATCATTATATTTAAAATTGCTTAATTTTAAGTGGTGCATGCCTTTAATCTCAGCACTCAGGAGACAGAGGCAGACACATATATCTCTGTGAGTACAAGGCTAGCCTAGTCTACAGAGTGAGTTCCAGGACAGGTAGGGCTATACTGAGAAACCCTGTCCCAAAAAACAAAAGCAAAACAGCAACAAAAAGCTCAAAGATTCAGAAAGAATAAAAGAAAAAGACCTCTGGGCAGGCTCATATATATTAAAGAACACAACAGTATGAAGATATGACATAAAGGGTTAAAAAGAAAGCTTGCAATTTAACTTCTGTTGATGGGTGAAAGGAAGAAACTAATTACTTTCTGAAGAAATTACCACCAACCTCAGTTCTCTTTCTTGTAAATTACACAATTATAAAGTGAAATAATGAGATGGAACACACCAGAAAAGACTGGTAATAAACTCCGAAAATAGGAGCTAGAGAAGGCTCGGCAGTTAACAATACTGGCTGTTTTTCCAGAGAATCTGGGTTTGAATCCCAGCATCTACATACAAAGTGGCTCAAAACTGTCTTTAACTCCAGTTTCATTGGATCTAATACTCTTCTGACCTTCAGGCACAAGACACATACTTGATGTACAGGCATACATGCGGAGTATGCTGGTTAGTTTTCTGTCAACTTGCCACAAACTAGAGTCACCTTGGGAAAGACAATACCAATTGAAGAACTGCTTCCATCAGACTGACCTGTAGACAAGTCTATGGGGTGTTTTCTTCATTGATAACTGATAGGGCAGGCAGCACCACCTCTAGGCAGGTGGTCTTGGGTTGTATAAGAAAGAAAATTATCAAGCCAGTAAGCAGGACTCCTCGGAGTTTCTGGGAACTTCCTATCATGGAGGACTGTAAATTATTAAGATAAACCTTTTCCTCCTCAAGTTCTTTTGGTCATGATCTTTTTACAGCAATTAAAAAAAAATCAAAACTACTACACAGGCAAAACATCCATACACACGTTTAAATTTAAAAACCTGCTAAAATAACCATCGTCTATAAAAGTAGTTAGTACCAATCATCACATTTAAACAACCTCCACAATGGCAGAGAAAAAAAAATGGCTGAGATAACTCTGAAGGACTGCTCAGTAAAAAAGTATGTCTCTATGATAGAATAAATACTTGTCATGATGTGAATGAAAGCCCTTCATTAGTTGAAATTCTTCTTTACTCCTATATAAAACTAAACATTTATAGTGGCTGTGGAAAGGACATTACAACATTCCAAGTACAGGAGGTACAAAGAGGAAAAATAGACCATGAACTATTTGAAAAACATAATAGCTATCCAAAAGGCATGCTGGCATTGGTAAACAGAGAAGCAGGCTTAACTGTATGTTCTTAAAGTAGCAAGTAAATCCACCATTCCATTGCTGTTGACAAGGCAAAGACAGACAAATTACATGACTAGCAAGAGCTCTGAAGAAAGCTCCATCTTGCTGCACTGCGCAAGAGTCAAAGAATACAGAGGGAAGAACCAAAAACAGCAGTGAGGAGACTGACCATTGCAAAGTACAGTTAAGGTGGGTAACAGAAAATGGTATCAGACTTTCTTATACTTCCTAAACACAGGGCTACAGAACGAAGGCAGCTTACTGCCCATAACTATATGAGTGCTTTATCTCTTCCACAAGGGAAAAGACAATTCACTTTGTATTTGTGGTAGCACCTAGTTTTCTAATTATAAGGATTGACAAGGCAACTAATATACCATATCCATGGCTGTAAGAATCCACAACACCGTCAACAAATTCAGAAACCCCCTTTTTAGGGACACAAAAGCTACAGATACCCATAATAATGATCACATATCAGACAACACAACTTCAAGATCTATTATCAATACACTTATACACGACTGTCCCAATGTATTAATCACAGGAATTAGAAATTAAGGCAACTACTACTGGTTTATCTATCTGTGACACATATTCCAAAGGGAACACTAACAGTGATTCCAAGACCCTATTCACATTGTATTTTTGATGTTCAGACTTGTTTTTTTCAATGGCAACTGACTGTCCAATACCTATAACCTCCACATCTGTGTGACTACCAACTTATATAGACACATATTTTTCAGGGATAATTCCTAATGAACATAAGCTACTAACATTTTCCCAGCCTGAAACCGGTTAAAAGGTAAGTATGTGGCCCAATGCTTAGCCAGATAGATGGTAAGAAGTTCAAGGATGATGTCTTTCTTAAAAAGTAAATGAGAAGGCCTTATGGGACATTATTTGACTAGATGGGACCTTAGGTATGGTCACTTATGACCATAACAAGTGCCTTTAAATATATAAAAATATTTTAATGATTTTTAACTAAATGTATATATGTGTGTGTGTATATGTGTGCATGTGAGTTTGTACATATAGTGCAGGTGTTGTTAGAGGCCAGAGGCATTGGATACCTTGGAGCTGATCTCAAAAATGGTTATGAGCCACTTGACATGGGTGCTAGGAACAGAACTCCCAATCCTCTGAAAAGCAGCAAGAGCTTTTAACAGCTGAGCGGTCTCTCGAGCCCATGATGAGAGCTTTTAAACAAAAAAAAAGGACAATAAAACCTGTGCAGGACAAGTTACTTCACTGTGCCACTAAAATGGGCCAAATCTGACTTGGCACCAGCAGGGGCTTAATCATTCATACCAAGAACTTCCCAGTTATAACAAAACCACCCTTTCTTTAGAATGTAAACTTAAAAGGTCAAGAAATATTTTAAAGTCTTTAACATCTCAAACTACTTTAATTTCTTTTATGTAAATAAATCCTTTGGTATGACATTAAAAGCATCCTAATTACATTTTTGTGAGACCAGGTCTCTAAGCCCAGGTGGGCCTCAAACTCTATTTAGCCAAGGATAATCTTTCTGATCCAACTACCTTCATCTCTCAAATGCTGAGATTGCAGGCATAACTGCAATAAGCAGTTTAGGTAGTTACTAGGGTCTAAACCCAGGACTTCAGGCACACGAATCAAGCACATTAGTAACTGAGTTACATCCTAAGCTCCCACCCCCAGCTTGCTTTTCAAAATCTTAAACAGTTTGAGTCTGATAGGTGTATTAGTTCTAAAAAAGCCATGAAGACCAAAAGACATCTCAAATCTTGCTATAAAAGCCTGTCATGTATAGAAAATAAAGATGTTCACATTCTACTTTAAAAAGAAGTTTTAAAGGAAACCACTAAGAAGTTATCAACATATTCTTGACATGTTCTTCCACAGGGAAATAACTAAAACTGTTTAAATAACTGTACAATCAGCCACTCTTCTGAAATAAAAAGCATGTATGAATAGGAAAATGTTTTAACTAAGTGCATCAGGTAACGGCACAAAGCCGTTGTACCACAATCTTTTAAAGATACATAAGACACTTCTAAACCATTTACTTACTGGACTTTCCTGGCAGAGACACCCAAGAAGCAGGGCTGTGTAGGAGGCCACGATGCAATCCTCCATGTGTTTGCCAGCATGCTGAAGGGCTGAAAACAGTTAAATAAGGAATTATTACAGTGCAAAGTGATATAGACCCCGTAACATTAATTATACTCTTATCACCGTAAAAGCTACTAAAAATGATGCATTGCAATGCAGTATCTCAAATTTTAAAAATGAACTCAAAATGAGTAAGAGACCCAAATATTAAAACTAAACTACAGCATACTTAAAAGGTTGGTTTTTTAGAAGGTCACCAATAACAAAATGGAAGTACAGAATCATTAATCTGGTAAGATGCTCAGAATATATAAAGAATTCTTTAATAACAAAAGATTAAAAAGTAGGTATGAGACCCAAATAAACATTTCTTCAAATACACAGAAAGACCGAAGAATAAAGATGTTACAAATAATTAGTTTTTTGAGAGCTGCAAATGAGACAAAAAAAAAAAATTTTCATCAACTAAAATGACTAAGAAAAATATCCTTCAAGGTAATCCTGAAGGTGTCAATAAACCGGAACCCTCATATATTGTTGATGGGTTGGTGCTACCACACTGGAAAACAGTTAACATCACTTTACTAGCTAAAAAGTAGAAACAACCCAAAGGGGTTCATCAATGCACAAACAGATAAAATGTAGTTAAGACTATAAAATGCCTATATGCATAGTAATATGCATATATATACATACATATATAATATATATTGTGTGACTATAAAAACAGAAAACATAGTTCTAATAAATATCATAAAATGCATCCAACTGAAATAAGTTGACAAGGTAGACTGAACTACAAGTCCTCAAGTAAGAGTCTATGAGTATCACAACTTAGGGAAGGAGTAGCCTAACAAAAAAAAAACAGGCTCAGCATCAGTCTCCTAAGTGGAAAGTGTTGAATATATTAAATTTCAAAACATTAGTGGGGCAGTGGTAGCCCAGGCCTTAATCTCAATACTCATGAGGGAGTTCTTGGACATTACAGGCCAGCCAGGTCAGAACAAGTTCCAGGACAGCCAGAGCTATACAGAGATTTTTGTCTCAATAAACCAAACAAGAACCCCCCCCAAAATCTCAGAGGTTTATTTACAAATAACTATTTTGCAGAATATATGCATAAAGCAAATATAATTCATAGAAATAGTAGACAGTCAATAAATTCATTAGTAAAGATAGCTAGATATGTATTACTCTTTGCCTAGTAAACATTCAGAACTACTACTGTAAGTTCTGACAGGATACCTCAGTTTAAAGTGAAGCAGATAAAAAGAAACCTGAGATATTCATCACCTCCTGCTTTAGAAACATGGTCTCACTGAAATAAATCAGGCTGGCCTCCAAGTCCCAGTCCCCTGCCTCAGCCTATCAAGTGCTAGAATCATAGCCGTGTACTATCATGTCCAACTTAGCTGCTACTCTTTACAAAGGAAAGGAGAAGTGCCAAAACAGAAAAGTGATCTCTGACACACACAATGCTCACCGATAGGAAAAATTACTGTAATTTCAAAGCTTAACTAGACAAACTATAAAGACATTAAATTATAACAATATGCAAATCAATGTTTAAAAAAACTAAAAAAAAAAAACCATTATTCTCACTGTGACTATATTACTACATCAGATTAACATGCCTTTATTGAGGTCGAGTTCTTCGTCATCCTCCTCCTTCTTCTGCTTCTCCTCTGCACCATCAGTCTTTTCAGTTGATACCCATTGTATTTCTCCACTTGTTTCTTGCCACTCTCCACTCTTATCATGCTGAGTGGTTGGAGCATCTTTGATAAACTCATCTGTTTTACTTTCTGCTAATTGTGCTGCTCTCTCTCGTTCAAGAAATAGCTGATAAAAATTATTTTTGAAAATCATTAAAAAGTCAATCCTGAGGTCAGCACTAAACACACATGACCAATACTAAATGATTTCAAATGACTGCATTTATAAACTTACACATACACACAATCATAATTAAAGACACAAACATACAATTATAATTAAAGAAGTGAGAGGGACACAGGAGACACTAGAAAGATATTGTAAAAAAAAAAAAAGAAGAAGAATTTAAAGGCATCAAGTACTAACATGTACATAGTCTAATACTTTGTTTTAAAGAATATCTGATTTTAAAAAAGCTTTTGTCCTACATTTTACTGAAAACCAAAACTGAAGTATAAATGCTGTTTTTAAGTAATCTAGTAACAATTTGTTTCCAAGATTGAAAATCTCTA
This sequence comes from Grammomys surdaster, assembly GCF_004785775.1. Classification (NCBI taxonomy): domain Eukaryota; kingdom Metazoa; phylum Chordata; class Mammalia; order Rodentia; family Muridae; genus Grammomys; species Grammomys surdaster. The sequence goes on from NW_021620620.1 coordinate 2,013,159, forward strand.
AATATCTTTTTGTTTTTAATTTTTAAATTTTTATTATTTTTAATTTTTTCCCTTCCCTTCCTTCTCCCCCTTGCTCTGGCCCCATTCACTCTGGTCTTTCTTTTCTTCCTTTCTTTCTTTCTTTCTTCCTTTCTCTTCTTTCTCTTCCCCCCTCTCTCTTTCTTTCTTTCTTTCTTATAAATAAGCACACTGTAGCTGTCTTCAGACACCCCATAAGAGCGTATCAGATCTCATTATGGACGCTGTGAGCCACTCACTCCAGACTTCCTGCCTGCCTTCCTACCTTCCTGCCTTCCTTTCCTTCCTTATTTATTTATTTATTTATTTATTTATTTATTATAAGTATACTGTAGCTGTCTTCAGACACCCCATAAGAGGGTATCAGATCTCATTATAGATGGTTGTGAGCTACGATGTGGTTGCTGGTATTTGAACTCATGACCTCCAGAAGAGCAGTCAGTGCTCTTAACCACTGAGCCATTTCACTAACCTGGAAAGTCTCTATAATTATCTTTAATTCAGGTAACATTTCCAAGAAAATTAAAGGGGAAACAAAAACAAATTTAAAAGCCCCTACCCATTTCTAAAATTAAAAGAACAAAATAACAAACAAACCTATACATATTGGATGAACTAACTGGAAGAACAATGACAAAGCTAAAATATAAACAATTAATAAATATAAAAGTTCTCAGGAAGAACTAAGTCTTAACATCATCAGCTTTCTTAACACTGGAAGTACATAAGGAAGACTATTCACATAGCTTCCTACCTATTAGGTATCCATACAGATGGGAGAACATACCAAATTCTATGCCTTCAATTACTTTTTCTATTTGTTGCTATGGTTTTCAACACAAAAAGCACCTAATATACTCATTCACACTATTTGGGAAAAGTACCAAGTTACTAATGAGAATTATCTAAATATCAAATGCTAAGCAGACATTAAAAGGTGTGCTAAATATACAGACTTTGAAGACAGTATGTATAGGATAATAACCTTGACAAGACAAAAGAGCATTTCTCAAAGCTGGTCCAAGAACCCCCAAAGGTCCTAGGGACCCTGTCAGGGAATTGACAGTAAGGCTGAGGAGGTCAGTTGACTTCTTTCATTTCTGAGTGCACGGTGGACCGTGTAGCATTAATATGATACGCAATTGTGTTACTACTGCTTACCTGTACTAAAGCCTGAACAGCATGAACTTGTCCAGCTAGCTTTAAACTATGATCTCCTTCTCCACTAGAGAAGGAGGAATCAAAGGAACAGGATGTTTCCATGTTGACAAGGCAGTGTCGATTCCGGGCACTATACTCCACCAGATTTATCAGTAGACCCAATCCCTATAAAACATTTAAAATATAATCATCACAAACAAGAACTTAATGAATGTAATATATATAACTTATCGTCAGGTAAAATGTGAAGCAATATTTTTCCATCTGCAAAGCTGTTATGTTACTATGTAAGTAAGATATTGTTCTTTCTTTTAGCTGGCTTGAATGAACTACAGAAGAACTGTTTTACTGCTTCCTCTTGCTCCACCCTCTAAAATGCTAGGAGTACAGACATGAGCCAACTTAGCTCATTCAGTTATCAACCACCATTTCCAGTTTATACTTCTATGTCTATGAAGGATGTTTTAAGAAAATTATGAAGATAATCATAAGGATCCATCAAAACAACACAGAATATATTAAACAACGGATTCTTAAATCCAAACTGAAACAAAGTTTCATCCTCTAAAGACAAGATAAACACAAAGTGACCACAGTTCAACTCACCAGCACTCGAATATCAAATCTCTGCTCCTGAGGTAGGTACTTTGGAACCTGAAGGACACAGTTCATTGCTGTGCCTATGAGTCCTTCTTGTTCTCCTGTCTTTGTGCTGCCCCACTCTGAAGAATGGAAACAAAAACCTTCCTGATATCACTAATAACCACATTGAAAATAATTTTTTTATTGTTGGGTTTTATTTTCCTTTCTTCTTTTCTTAGTCCTGGTTTTACTCTAATCCTGCTTGACCTGGTACTTGCTATGTAGTCCAAACTGACTTCAACTTCAATCTCATGGCACTTAGCCTCAAAGTACTAGGATTATAGGTATGAACACTATACACAACTACTAGCATTAATTTAAAATTTTAATTTTAAAATGACAATTTCATTAATGAAATATAGGGGTTTGATATGTAAAGTAGTTCTAAAAGTAGCTTATACGAGTAAGTCAATACATTATGGAATATTGTAAATCATTACATCAAAAACAGAATAGCTTACTTCCAAAATGCAACATAGTAAGAAATTATTACTTACCATTATCATTAGTTAAATTGAGCAATACCCCAATGATAGCCCTCATGCAGTCCTCCACTGCTTTGCCCACATGGTTAGTTACATTCTGGTAAGGCAGAGGTTTACTGTCTGCTATACATATGCTGTTCTCAGCGCGGTTATACTGCTGAATCAGTTCTTCACAATGCTGTAATGCTCTTAAGAGAAAATAAAATGTATACAATTATGGTATAATAAAAGTTAGACAGTTTCTATTTACTGGGGTCTAAAAAAGTTATCAGGGTTTTGTTTTGTTTTCCTGGTTTGAAATTTACAATGTTAATATCTAATAATGTACCACATATGCCGATAACTTTGTTAACTGCTAAATTTTGATAAATGTGATCATTAAAATTTCTCTCTAAAGAAAGTTAAAGTTGTAAGTTCATTCCATGTTGAACATAGTGGTTCATGTTTATAGTTCCCATTATAGAGGAGGAGGCTGAGGCAAAAGGATTGTTTTAGTCTAGGAGTTTACTAGCTAAGACAAAAGAATGTTGGAACCAAACAATTAGTACCACAACAACCAAGGGGGTGAGGGGGACCTCACAAAGCAAACTTGTGCTACTAGCAGGAGCATTCTATAGATCTCTCAAATACAAAATATATCGCCACATCTTTCAACCATCAAATCCATTATTTTTTCAAGTCTAACACAGATGTAGTAAACCGACGTTATGAGTTCATTTCTTATGAATTGAATACCACATAAAACCCTTAAAGAGAAATTCTACACAGTTAATCTATTCCTAGCTTATTTCTAATATGCAATGGGGAAATCCTATAAGGTTCCTAATATTTTTACAATTCTTTTGTTAGAAAGATGTTCTTTTACAGTCAAACCCAAGTAATTGGCTTTTTTAATGTTTGAGGATGTTGACAATTTCCCTGTTGTTATTAGTAACTAAACTGTTTTGTGCTAAGTATTATTAAGTATCTATAAGGATTTTCTTGAGAGCTACAGGTGAACACTATTTCCCAACATCCAATTCTGACTTTTATCACCATTTCTAAAAACATTTCACCAGAAAACCCATGTAAGAGATGCAATCTGTCACATTAAATAGTTTCTTACTAAGGCAATTCTCAGGGATTAAGAAGCATAAGAAAATATCTTTCAAATCAGGAATAATATACTTTATCTTTTTATTTTAAAAAAAAAAAAAAAAGAAACAGGGACTACGACTGATGACAGACCCCTTGGCTGGTATAAGCATACGTTCCGTCTCTACTGCTGGTATACAACAAATAAACAAACCAATCAACCACCCGGACCCCCATCAGCCAAATAAAATACAATGAGAAACATACTTAATCTTCAAGGAAGTTCCTTGATAAGGAAAAACTACATTATGTTAAGGATAATAATGTGCTATAAAATTCACAAAAGCACAAAAAAAAGGAAATGGAGATAATACAGCATTTGAATTTGCTTCAAAATAACACACACAAAAAAGATGAGGTTATAGACAGAAACAAGGCTTGCCCATGTATTATTCAAGCTGAGTAATAAGAGTTTATCAAACTATTCAGTCTACACTTCTCTTAATTTGAAATTCTCCAAATAAAAGGTTAACACACAGATAAACCAGACCATTCACACTAAAATAGTTGTTCTTTTTATAAGGAAATTTACAAAGACAATCAAGGGTCATATAGAACTGCAATTTAAGATTAGTTTTTCAAAGCATAGACCCAGAGAAAGTTAAATCCCCGTGGCATGATGGCTAAGATAAAGGCCAGAGAACTAGGGCAGAGATAGCAAAATCTAGGACAGCTAAGAAGAAGCTGTGGTAATCAGACAGAACCAGGACTAGAGACACAGAAGCAGTGAGGTAACACCATTAGCCTAATTGTGATGAAGCCTAGACAGGGAGATATACAAAGATCTGAAAAATGAGATATAAATAAATGGCAGAAATGGAGTCACAATCCACTTCAAACAAAAGGCCTAAAATATTTACCACTGACTATATACTAAGCAATGTTCTACTAGGCTCACATAAAGAATTTCACTCTTTCATATCACTTAAAATGTATTAACAAACAAGCCATCTTTGCAGGTATTATATTCACTGTACAAAATGTATATATGTATATGCTAAGATATATCTACATGTTTGTTGCTGAAAACTACCCTAGTGGCTAGGCAAATTCTTGCCCTCCCCATAAGAATTTGTAACAAGTCATTTGTCCAGGATTACAGCTAACATAAAGGAGTTGCAACAAACCATTTTACCTCAAGAATCTACAATCTTAACTTTTTTTCTATAATGTATGTAGTCACAAAACTCAATAGACTACACATTTTAAGAAAAAGATAGAATAAATAAATCTTTATTTCCTGAGTTTTAAATAAATAATGAGAGCTTATAAAACTTACTTAGCTGATGAAATAATGAGTTGTGAATCTTTATAGGCTATCAAGTAGCTTTGATTCTCTGGATTATGCACAGTTACCTAAAAGGAATGGATATAAAATGACTATGACAATCCATAATTTTCATTTATATAAATAATATCACACTTTATGGAAAAGATCTTGCCATCTAAGGACACAATTTCTTTTCTTCTTTTTTTTTTGGTTTTTTGAGACAGGGTTTCTCTGTATAGCCTGAGCTATCCTGGAACTAACTCTGTAGACCAGGCTGGCCTCGAACACAGAAATCTGCCTGCCTCTGCCTCCCAAGTGCTGGGATTAAAGGCGTGCACCACCACTGCCCGGCTAAGACACAATTTCTTAAGCTCCAGAGAAGGGAAGGGGAGGGGATGAAAGAGGAGGGGAGGGAAATTAAATGTGGGGACTGCAAAAAAGCTGGCAGCATCGAAATTTTCTCAGTGCTATCAATGACCAAATTCATTAAAAATCAAATGCATAATGAATCCTAAAGTGCTGTTACAAATGCTTACCACCCATGGCTCAGTTAGTGAATTCACTTAGTTCTTCTATACAACATAAACATTTTGTGTGTATTGTCATGCCACACACCAACAAACACTGCTCAAACAACTAAGAAACAAGTCTGTTTTAGTTTTATACTATATATTATAATATACACAAAATTTTCACTTGATTAAATATAACAAAGACTTTTAATGGTTTCCTCAGTGTGTATCAAACTGGTATACCTTTGGGTTGTAGACTAAGTCAGAATGACTGACTTTAAATTTGTTGTTTGATAGCTGGGCATGGTGGTACAAGCTTTAATCCCAGCACTCAGGAGGCAGAAATAAGTGGATCTCTGTGAGTCTGAGGCAAGGCTGGTTTACATAGCAAGTTGTAGGGCAATTAGGACTACATATAAAGATTCTGTCTCTTAAATTAACAAACAAACCAAAACTAAAACCAAAATGTTGTTTAAGATTCTGTCTTGGGTTCAATTTTAAAACCTTTTGCATTATATACCTATTTAGTATTGCTAATATATTGAGGGTCACAATAAAATCTACTGGGCAAAAATGGCAAAGTTTATGAAGCTCTGATGCAGAGAAATAAATACATGTACAACCTATAGGTTCAATATTTAAAATAAGAGAACTACTGACCAGAATGTAGCACACATCTTTAATTTCAACACTCAGGAGGCAAGCTCATCTGTGAGTTCAAAAACATCCTGGTCTACATAGTGAACTATATACATCAACTAAAGTTACATAGTGAGATCCCAACTAAAAACTATTAATTTATCATAAAGATAACACTCTCATAACTTACTCATAATTGTCAAGTACTTTGAAATGCAGACAGAAAACCTCCAACATACAAACTTGATACTTTAAAATTCACAAATATATTTAAAATATTTTACTTTTTAATTTAATGTCTATTTGTTTATTTCTTTGTTTTGAGATAGGATGTCACTACGTAGCCCCGGCTATCCTGGAATTCATTATGTACCTCAGGCTGGTTTTGAACTCCCAGAAACCCACCTGCCTCTTTCAAGTGTTGGGATTAAAGGTGTGCGCCAATACACCCAGCCATTTACAATATTTTAAATAAAGAAATGTGTAACCTAGTAAACAGCACCCTAGAAGGAATAATTTTATTTATGTATGCCAAGAGCTCTTCCCTGTTTTTAAAAGTACCTAACCAATCTACTTAGCAATTATACATTCTAACATTCACTGTCAGTAAAACTGTAGCTACTCTCAACTAGGTTAGGTCATTGAAAAATCACCAAAGACCAAAACATACTTACTGTTACCCAACAGTGTTATTTTCCAAAGTCAAATATTTTTAGTTGTGCTTATAATCTGACTCAAAAACTGAAAAGACAAAAGCGTACTAAAAGAAAACCATGACTGTGTTTGTTGATAAACAAGTTAGTATTTTTAATAGAAACAGAATTCTGTATTAAGAAAGCTATACAGTCAGGGACATGTAAACAAACCTGTATGCACCTTTGATTTGAAGCAATAATATACAAATAAAAGCTTTTGTTTTGAGACAGGGTCTTATTTATGTAGCCCATGCTGGCTTTGAAATCACAATCTTCCCTCCCAATTTTAGGATCACAAGCATGTATCAGCATATCCAGTGAAGCAATATATTCTTAAAATGATAAAATACCCATTTACTGACACTTGGTTTTGAAAAGAATCCTTACAATTTTAATTCAAATAAGCAAAGGTCAAACCCCAGGATACTTAAAACATCAGGTAGTTATACAATCACAAGTAGAGATAACTCCCCCGTCCAGCTGTCCATACTTACACTCTCTAAAACTCGTAAACATCTCTCTGCTCCCCATAATGAGGCTACTAGTTTCTCTTCATCCTCATCTCTACTTAAATGATCCACACACTCTTTGACTAGGCAGAAACAAATGGAGAAAAGTTAGTATATAAAAGTTCAGTAATTATCTCTTAGCTCTAACATCAAGTTACCTACACACATGCTATGAACGCGTATATGCTGGAATGGGAACATAATTTTATGCTTGATACTAAGTACAATGGTTTGAATGATAATGGACTCCACAGGATCACGTATCTGAAGGTTTGGTCAATAGTTGTGTGACTGTTTAGGAAGGATTAGGAGGTATAGGCTTGTCAGAGGAGGCCTGTAATGGGCTCTAAGGTTTCAAAACACATGCAGGACATCCTCTTTACCTCCCTCCCCACTTCTCTTCTCAGTGCTTATATAAAGTAAAGATGTGATGAACTCTTAGCTACTGCTCCAGAACTTGCCTGCTTACTGCCGTGTTCCCTGCCATGAGGGACTCACCCTCTGAAATTATAAGTTCATAATAAACTCCTTCTATACGTTGCCTTGATCATGGTGTCTCCAATTGTGGTTACAAGACAGTGTTTCTCCTCTGTGTAGCCCTGGCAGTCCTAGAACTGGCTTTGTAGAGTAGGCTGGCCATGAAGTCAAATATCCACCTGCCTGTCTCTGAAGGGACTCAAGTTATATAATACTCGTGTGTGTGTGTGTGTGTGTCTCCACGCGCACGTGCATACACAGACCTGTATGTATGTATGTACGCATGCATGCATGTATGTATATATGTACATACGTATACAAACCTTTATCTACAATATGGTCCAGACCACCCAGAAGCCGGAGCTCTTCTTTAAACCAATCTCCTGCCCGTTTGGAAGTGAGGGACAGCAATGTCTCCATAGCTAAATGACCAGTCTAAAAATCAGAAATTAATGAATACTGAGATGTAAAATAATTATTTTTCTTTTTTCCTGATTTTTTGAGACAGGATTCTCTGTATATCCCTGGCAGTTCTGGAACTCACTCTGTAGACCAGGCTGATCTCAAACTCAGAAATCTGTCTGTCTTCTCCCTCCACAATGCTGGGATTAAAGACATATGACACTACCACCAGGTCAGAGTAATTCTGAAGCATTAATTTTAGATTTATTTTTCTTTACTAAAATGTAGGAAGTCAGAAAGAAATAGAACAGTAAGTGCTTTTATAGGTGAATAAACTAATTTTATCAGAACAGTCTGCATAAAGAAACTATGATTTAACTATATGGTTTGCTTTTATAAAAAAAAAATCAATGCATTTCCTATTAGTTTCATATAATGGCAATACAAAGGCTCAGATGTGGAAATATTGATTTTTTTTGGGGGGGGGGGGTTCTCAGTGTAAACAGCACTGGCTGTCTTGGTGTAGACCAGGCTGACCTTGAACCCACAGAAATCTGCCTGCCTCTGCCTTCCGAGTGCTAAGATTAAAGGAATGCACCACCACACCCAGCTTTTCTTTTCGATAAATCAATATATTGGATAAGCTACCAAAAAGAATGTAGTAAGATAAAATTTCAAGGAGCAAAGTATGGGGATGTCAGGGACCCCTAAATGTTCAAACTCAATGGTCATTAATTTAAACAGCTTTAAGTTACACAGTGGTAATGATTTGGGTTTACATTTCTTTCTGAACATAGTAAACATGAGCATTTTCCCACATACTTATCGGTGAACAATATTTTTTTCTCCACTTCTCTGCTCATTTTTTTTCCTGTAAAGTTGGCTCCTTTTTAATCGTACTATGCCTTAAACTTTATACTACAGGATTCTGTAGCAGCTAGAATGTTCCTTGTCATAACAAAAGGATGTGTATATGTATGTATAGGTGAGTGCCTGCATATGTATGTATATGTACATATACATACATATATATACATATACATATATATATAGAGAGAGAGAGAGAAAAGGAGAGAGGGAGGGAGGGAGAGAGGGAGGGAGAGCATTTTTCTTTATGAGCCTGTAGTTTTAAAGCCTAAAGCCACTTGCCAACAGAAAGTAATCTGGTTCTTGATGTAATAAAGGAAGCTTAGCCTAACAGAAGAAATACTCAGCAGGGCTGAAGGCAATGATTTAGTTATCTTATCCTTCAGCCTGCTAAATCCTTTGCAATGTAGTACTCATTTAAAAAGAGGAGTAGGAAGAATAATTAGCAAAGAATTAAAAGAAGTTTTTGTCTTCCCCCCACCCCGACCCCAACCCAAAGTTAAACACTTCAAGAGAAAACTTTTCACCTTATCATATATATTTGAAACTGAATATATATTACTTAAAAATAAAAGAGGTTTACCAAACAGAATCTTAGATTACAAGCTTAGAGGTATCTAAACATTTTAATAAGTTTTTACAGAGACAAAAGAAATTTTGTTAGGATAAAGAATTGGAATCCAACACAACAAAATCATCCAGGTGGATTTTTTTTCTCATTCTAGGTCCTGCAAATAATTTAATGATCAAATTTATCAGCTCATGAGTCTTAACAGTGAAGTTGAAACCTAATGCTACAATCTTTAAGGGCATAAAATCTTTATATTAGTAAAAACTCTTACATTTCAGGCTATATTCAGCATACATACCTACTATTTTAAGCATTTTTACTTCTAGACTAAAATAATCATCTAGAGCAAAATCACTAATCAAGACTACTCTGTTTACCATTAGGACTGTTAACCCAGTTTAAAATATTGTTGTTATCTTGCCATGTGTTATCAACAGCACAAATATATTTAGAAAGTTATTTTAATTTTATAAACTTTCTTTTTTTTGAGACAAAGTTTCCCTGTGTACCCTTGGCTGCTGTATAACCCACTTTAGACCACAGTGGCCTCGAACTCAAAGACCTGCCTACCTTTGCCTTCTCAGTGCTGTGATTAAAGGCATGCACCACCACACCTGGCTATAAACTTTATTTTTAAAAATAAAAAGCAAAAAAACCCTTTAAAATATATAAAAACACACTACAAAATTAACCAGACCCACACAATATAACTACACATGGAGGCAGCTATTTTTTAAATAAAGCAACTTACTAAGCCTACTGTACAATTTAACAACCATACTTAAGAAGAGCTGACAAAGCTGAAGAAGAAACACCCTAAAACAGTCCTGTCCTCTGGTTTCAATCAAGTAAATTATTTAATATATTGCCAGATTTTTTCATGCTGATATTTACTTACTCTAACAAATTTACTAATATTTTTAAAAATATTATCATTTAACAGCCAGTATTTCAAACCAAAATGCTGATAAATAATGAAAAATAATTATTTATTCAATTATTATTTATTCAATTATATACTAAACAAAAACTTTAGGCTGAAAATAATTCTTTCATAGCATTAAAATTAATTTTCCTTTATATCTAAATAAATTTCCATTTAGACCCTATCTATCCATCTGTTGCTGGAGGTCTAGGATAGGTGCACTTCTTAGCTATCATTGACAGTGCAATAATAGACAGACACACAAGTATTTCTGTGGTAGGCCAAGAGTGGTAACTGAGTTCTTGGACAGAAGGAAGTACTAGGAAAGATGAGCCAATAAAAACAAAGAACGAAAAAAAACATAATTATTTTTTAAAATCAGGTGTAAAAACTCTGAGTGAACCAAAATTACAAGTTTTAAAAATAGAATAACACTGCCCAAGTCCCAAGTCACCCTAAAAGTAATAGACAGACAGTGGTGACATAAAGGATAATACATGTGCTAAGGAAACTATTTTCTAGTTCTAGAAAGTACAGAGCACATGTGCATTTTGGATCTGAGTTTTAAAGTTGACTGGCTTTCCTACCACTTGTAATTTTTTTTTGTTCATAAATTTCTTTTTTGTTGTTGTTTTTTTTCAAGACAGGGTTTCTCTGTGTAGCCCTGGCTGTCCTGGAACTCACTCTGTAGACCAGGCTAGCCTGAAACTCTCGAACTCAGAGATCCACCTGCCTCTGCTTCCCAAGTGCTGGGATTAAAGGCGTGCGCCAACACTGCCCGGCCCATAAATTTCTTTTTTTTTTTTTTTTTTTTTTTTTTGGTTTTTTGAGACAGGGTTTCTCTGTGGAGCCCTGGCTGTCCTGGAACTCACTCTGTAGACCAGGCTGGCCTCGAACTCAGAAATCCACCTGCCTCTGCCTCCCAAGTGCTGGGATTAAAGGCGTGCGCCACCACCGCCCGGCGGCCCATAAATTTCTTAATAAGTCTAGAATATTGAACAGTGAGAGCCCTCAATCACTGTGACTACTATCAATGGTCAGAAATTTTTGTGGCAAATGTTGACGTCTTCACAGTTAGTTTTTTTTAAAAAAAAAAAAAAAAATCAGATTATAGAATAATTATCTTTTTGTTCTCTCCTCAAAACCTTGGATCAATTATCATGCTGGCCTCATAAGCATTTAGACTACCATCATCCACTGGGGAACTGTGCTCAGAACGAAGGTAAATACTGGCCATAATCCTATAATGAGGGGGCACACTGCTCCAAAAAGGAAAATGGCTCCAAAAAGGACAGAATTTCCCCTTCTAGCCTCCAGATACCCTGAGATAGTGTAGATTAAAAAAAAAATTCTTGTTCATAAATACTCCAAATTCTGATTTCTGAAATTTAGAGTATAAAAATTGCAATTGCTAATTAATAAGTAAAATGTAAAAAGAAAAAGGAAAACATTAAACAAATTTTAACAAACAAACACCCCCATCTATTTACCAGCAAAACCAAAACTAAGAAAGGCTCAAATACAGATGAACAAGTTTAGTGATTTCAGGAGTGTGCTGGCTAATGTTAAGTCAAGTTATAGTTATCTGAAAGGAGAGAACCTGTCTGTAGCGCAATTTCTTAATTGGTGACTGATAGGGCAGGGCACAGTCCATTGTGCTGGTCCTGGGTTGTGAAAGAGAGCAGGCTGAGTAAGTCATGAGGATCAAGCCAATAAGCACTACTATTCCAGGGCCTCTACAACTGCTACTGCATCCAAGGTTCCTGCCCTTATTTCCCTCAGTGATGGATGTTACCTGTAAGTTTAAGTTGAAATAAATCCTTTCTTCCCCAAATTTCTTTGGTCATAGTGGTTCATCCCAGCAATAGTTACAGTAACTAGAATAGGAAATGATTTTCAGAGCTAAACTTTAATAGAAAACTTTGTCAACAAAAGCCATAAACAAGACTGTTAAAGGTTAAAAGGTTTGTCAAACCTGCAAAGCCACTGTAACTAATCAGATTTTCTAAATGTAATCTTCATTTGTTATAGAAGGAAATAACCCACCGTTATATTTTCTAGATCAAGATGTTTATTGTGCACAGTTTCACAGAGTCTTCTGATTTTTTCTTTGATCTTGTTCATGTCTTTTTCATTCAGTAGCTTAGCTGAAGAAGCATCTTGTTCCAGTTCCAAAAGCCGAATCATGAGATCTAAGCTGGCCCTATCAAGATCCATGTTCAAACGGTCTCTGCTCAGTATGTACATGAGAGCAGCTGTACAGAGGGACAGATTCTTCGGCAGACCCCAAAAGAGAAATATTCATGAAAGCAATTACTAACAACTTCAGAAACAAGAATATTACTGACATCTTTAAGTCTAAAATTCCTATTGTTGGTTTTGATGGAGACCCTGATAATGCTTTCAAAATATTCAAGGAAAACATACCTATTTGATAAAACCCTGACTGAAAGCTGTTTTTCCTCTCTAATGAATATTAAACTAGAATATAAATTTAACTACCCATTTCTTTGAACAGTTTTGCTAAATGAGGTGCTTATAGAACATTTTTATGTATTATGTAGTACAGAAATATTCCCTTTTGCAATATACCTTTAATGTTCTTTGTAGCATAAAGATATCAAGTGTTGTATATTTAAAAAAAATAAAAGCAGTAACATTAATGTGTTTATACTTTGTATCAAAACACAACTTTCCCTCTGTAAAATATAGACAACTGAAATTGTCATCAGTATACAAGGGACTGAAATAAATTTAACTAGGGGGCTGAAGAGCTAACTCAGCAGTTGTGACTGGGCATTAGTTGTTCCCCAGTTCTATTTCAAGCACCTACATGATAGCTCACTCACAACTATCTGTAACTCTAGTCCTAGGGGATCCAAAGCCATCTTCTGGCCTCTGCAAGCACCAGGCACACACCTAGTGCAGACATACAAGCAAGCAAAACACTCATAAACTAGTAATTTTTAAAAGGAAGCAAACATACCTGGATTCATTTCTTTTGTTTTGGTTTTCTAGACAGGGCCTCATGATACAGCTCTGGCTGTCCTGGAACTATGTAGACCAGGCTAGCCTTAAACTCACAGAGATCAACCCACCCTTGCCTCCTCAGTGATGGAATTAAAGGCATGCACCATTACACCTGGCTGGGTTGATATTTTTTTTTAGATTTTTTAATCCGACAACATTTGTAAAGACAGGGTCTCACACTGTAGTCCTAACTGGCCTGGAACTCAATATGGAGACCAAATTAACCTGGAGATCTACTTGCTTATGTACCACCAGGCCTGACACATCTTTGTTGGGTATGTGGTTTTAGTTCTTGAGACACAGTTTTAACACTGGAACTCACTGTGTAAACCAAATAGGTCAGGATAGCCTTGAACACCTAAGGTTATGCCTGTTTCTGCCTCTCAAGTCCTGGAATTAAAGACATGTATCAGGATTGTTTCATTTTTTTTGACAGGATCTCATATAACCCAGGCTGGCCCTGAAGTCATTCATTATGTAGTTGAGGATAACCTTGTAGTTTTGGCCCTCTTGTCTCTCCTTTCCTATATATTAGGATTACAGGTCTGCATAATACCTGGTTTACGTCATAATAGGGGTCAGATCCAAGGCTTCATGTTTATTAAGTAAGCACGCAAACTAACTGAGCTACATTTCTAGACCCTAGTAGCTGCTTTTAATAAAACATTAACAAAATGTGCTTTAAAATACTCAAGGTGGTATGTCTAACATCAACGTTAACACAATGCATTCTATATCCAAAAATTCAACCAACCATGCACAGATCAAAAATAAAAGAATTATACTTGTATTTAATACATACAAACCTTTTCCTTGATTTATTTCCTAAACACAATTTAAGAAATACTAGCATAACATTTAAATTTTATTAGATATTCAAGGTAATCCAGAAATGACATTGTAAGGAAGGATATACAGGAATGTCTAAATATTTAGTCATATTATCCTAGAACCAGTCTCCCACTATTAACAGGGGATGGCTGTGTAATACTGTGTATTTGGGATATGCCAACGTATGAGGTAAATCTGTATTTATTACTATGTTCAACAATATAATGTACATAATTAACCACTTGATTGTGACTTTGTTGTCCAAAGTACATACTCTCTAAATACTGGTTTCTGTCTTTATTTTTATCTTAAAATATAGGGGTGTGTGTGTCCACCTGCATGTGCACACATATAGGTATAATTATTCATAAAGACCAAAAGCTTGGAGCTAGCGTTACAGGTGGGGGTAAGCTCCCTTACATGAGTAAAACCAGATCATCACCTTTATTGCTGAATCATCTTTTCAGTCCCCTTGATTAAATATTTATAAAGCGTTTTGCTGGAAATTAGAATGTCACAGTGAAGACCTTAAGGACTCACTAAGAAAAAATTATGTCTTAAATTTATACCTAACTGGTCAATAAAGCAAACAATACATTGCTTATGCCTTTGTCCTCATTATTCTGTATCTAGTACAACCTGGGTACAGAGGAATACTCACTTATTTTAATTTCATTACTTTTAGTTTTAGAAGAATTGGTATTAGATTAATTTTGTGCCACTCAATTTGTATTTAGAAAGTAATTTCCTTTGACACAAGGCCACCTCAATATCACTGTCAGGTTTGGTAATGACTTTTTTTTTCCTAACTTATGATGACATTAAGATTTAACTTTGGTTGGTTAATCTTTATCATTTATTCCTTTTCACAATGAAGGTATTTTCCAGAACCAACAATGAACTAAATATTTTAAAGTCATGGCTATATATATATGTCTTTTTTAAAGATGTATTTATATTTATTTAATGTATATGAGTGCTCTATCTGCATGTACACCTGTATACCAGCAGAGGGCATCAGACCCCATTACAGATGGTTGTGAGCTACCATATGGTTGCTGGGAGATGAACTCAGGACCTCTGGAAGAGCAGACAGTGCTCTTAATAGCTGAGCCATCTCTACAGCCCCATGGCTATATTTCAAAACCCTTATCTATGCCATTACTATCAAACAATATTAAAAAAAACTCTTCTGAATAGAGAAAATCATTTTATAGTATAAACTATTCAGTATATGTTAACTGACAACTGAATAGTATTTTAATATAAATAAACTTTCCTTAAGAAAAATGTCTTAAGAAAATGATATATAAAGCAAAAATATATGGCTATCATCTCTACTTATCAAGCAAATAAAAAAAACTCAATGTTTAATTCACTTATATGAATATCCAATGAAAGTATTATCTGATACAAACAAAAACTCTAATTTTTTTAATAATACTTCTCAACCTCAGAAACTCAAAAACTACCTACCTGATGGTGCTGGGAATCATTCAAAGTTTTAAATACCATCGCAACCATCCCATGTGCTCTCAGATGCATTCGAAAACTGGGCATGGCACATTTAGTAGCCAAGCTGATAACACTAGAAGGAAACAGACTATGTTAAGGCGGCTAAAAATTGCTAGACATAGCCGTGCTGTGGTGGCGCACGCCTTTAATCCCAGCACTTGGGAGGCAGAGGCAGGCGGATTTCTGAGTTCGAGGCCAGCCTGGTCTACAGAGTGAGTTCCAGGACAGCCAGGGGTACACAGAGAAACCCTGTCTCGAAAAACCAAAAAAAAAAAAAAATTGCTAGACATTAGCTATAATTCTAATAATATCAAACACAAAGGAAGTAGAAGGCTTAAAATATTGACAACACAAAATATAAAATCCATGGGAAAACCAAATTTTTAAAACATGTACCAAGGCTTAGAGTATGAATGGGCACGCTACATGCATAAAAATGAATAGCATGATTATCTGTAGTGAATTCCTCCAATCATCAATTCTAGTTCCCTTTCATATTCATAATACTGCTATTATTTTAGAACTAGAAGTAGTTATATTTGAGTGTATAAATTTCAACTGACTATAGATAATATAACCAACTCAAGGTAAACAATCTATCGCTATATATAGAAGATAACCATGTCACTGCTCAAATCACTGCTCTATCAATCCATGGCTGAAATTCTCAGATTAAAAACAAAAAAAAACCCCAAACTCAGATTATTTAGTATAATATTTAATCTTTTAGCATCTGGAAACTGAAGCCTATACCATACAAAAAGGAAACATTTTAACATATCACTAATTATCGACAAAAAATTTTAAATGTCTAGCTTTATTAACAAATTTAGACCCATCTAGTTGAAAAAATGACATAGCATACACGACAATATAAAATATACAATTAAGATCTTACCTAAGGCAACGTGTGTTTAGAGGCTGAGTACTCTTTAAGCCACTTAACAAGTATTCAATGTCATCAGTGAACTCTTGATTTTCACCAAATTCCACCACATCATTGAAATGCTTCACGTGCTGAACAACAGTATATAACTGCCAAGAAAAAAATAAACCCGCCTCTTTGTAACTTTGAACTAGCATATTTAAATCTATAGGCTCACTGTATTTAATAAAACCCCTATAAAATCAATCATTAGATGGCAACAAAAATGTTTTTGAATCACTAGTATTGGACAAGTAGGACAAGTACGTTTGTGGTTCAAACTGTGGCTAGCAATGTAGTGATATTTGTTTAAGACAAAAGGCTAATTGTTACACATAGAAATCTATCCACGTGCAGTGAAATGGTACATGGCTGCTTACTTCTTTGTCTTCTTTTCTGCATTTCAGTGCAGTAACTATTTCTTGGTAGGGCTGAGTAGGTATTGTCACAGTTTTTATCACTTTGAGTGGTGGTGCAGGAGCCTTAAAAACTCCATCATCTTTTTGATTTGGTTCCTTTGAAGACAGCCTCACCTATTAATAAAGGTATTAAATTAGTTGTTCTAAGCAAATATATTTTAAAAGGTAACATCTTGTCTATGTGACAAATTTAGCTTTGAAAAAGTAAATGAAACTTTTTTAAAGGGGGAAGAGGGAGGCTGCTGAAAGGTCCTAAGAGATAATTTAAATTCCATGCATTACTAAGACTTAAATTTTGTTTTACACGCCAAAAAAAAAAAAAAGGACCACTTGAGAAATACTTCTAGCTTTTTTAAAGCTTCACATTTCATATCATTTCTTTGCTTCCAAGGCTGTTAACAGAATAAAGAACCACAATTGCATGCATAAGTAGCATTGATAAGCAGTTAGACAGGGCTTCACAAAACTACAGCAAAGGAATCACAGAAGCGTAGGAAACTAAAGCAATATAGAACAAAAATGTTGTAAAAAGAACAAAGCATGTTTCAGAATCACAAATAATTACTAGCATATATGATGGTGACTTTATAATCAACTTAGGAAAAAACATTATGCTGTGTTTATTACAAGTTCTATTCTGAGAGCTGAGGATGAACATTAACCTATGTAACAAGGCCCTGGGTTCAGTCACTAGCAACACAAACACATGACCCCCGATCCTCAAATTTTTGTTATTGTTCTAAGAACTCATTCCTTTGGTAACTCAAGATGACCAAGGCTTCATCTCCTAGTTGCCTGGATTGTGGGTAGCATACCTAGCAAGAATATTTTACAAAAGGTATGGAAAGTATTAATTGAATGTAATTTTAGCTCTATGAAAATCAAATTAAGGAATAAAAGTCACTTTAATATATACAAATATAAATAGCCAGGCAGAGGTGAAGAACATCTTTAATCCCAGCACTTAGAAGCCTCTTTTAAATTCACAGCCAGCCTGGTCTACAGAATGAGTCCCAGGACAGCCAAAGATACACAGAGAAACCCTGTCTCAAGAAAACAAAAAAACAAAAACAAAAACAAAACAAAACAAAAATCACCAACAACAAAAAACAAATACCAACAAAACAAACAAAAAAAGAGATATACAATGATAAATATTCGGGCAAAACACTCTTACACATAATAATAAAGGAAATAATTCATAAAAAGGCAGAGGCCCCAAACTTAAAAAAAATAAAATAGATCCACATGTTGTAGAATACGGTCTACAATATAGCTTTGGACAGAGTGAGGTCTTGCTGTATAGTCCTTGTTGGCAACAAGATGGTGGTTCCTACCTCAGCCTTCCAAGTATTAGGATTACAGGAATGGGCCATCATGTCTAGCTTTATTATAAATTCTCAGGATCAAAAGGTTGGGAGTGCATAAAGTACCTGCTATGCAAGTATGAGTTTATGAGGGTTTAAATCCTTAGTATTCACATTCTTTTTTTTTAAAAAAAAAAAAAAAAGGCAAAAACAGTACCCTAGCAGTTTGTGGTGAAGACTTGTGGATCCTGGGAGCTCACCAGTCTGGCTAAACTAGCCAAATTTAATGAGACCCTTTCTCAGAAAATTAGGCAGAGAAGGCCAATGAGATTGCTTAGCAGGTAAGGGTGCTTGCCAAGCAAGCCTGACAATCTGAGTTTGATTGCCAGAACCAATATGCTAGAAGAAATTACTCATAAAAAGTTATCCTCTACTGAGTACATACATACCTATATACACACCCACAAAAATATATACATAACACACACACACACACACACACAAATCAATACTAACACTTCATATAAGGAATAATATTTCTTAAACCCTAAATATTATAAATTCTATGAAACATGAGTCATGATTAAAAGCTTTGGTTTGGTTTTGTTGTTTAGTTTCTGAGATAGGGTCTCAGTGTGAAACCCAGACTGTCCTTGAGCTCCTACAAAGTTTTAATTTGTAAAGCCTTCAATTATAACCCTGTAAGAAGAAAAATTAAGATAGTAATTATCTAATTTCTAATTTATTTTAAGGGAAAGAAAAGACTTTACTTACTGTGACACTCTGAGGTTTTGCTACTGGTGGTCCAGGCAGTTCTTCTGAGTCTGGATGGTTCCAATGTCTGGCATTATATACAGCTTTTGTAGGTGACTAGTGAAATGAGAAGAAGAAGAAAAAAAAATCAACTGCCTCCATCTCACAAAAAGGTCTCATTTATGTAGAATAACTGAAATGCATAAACATACAACCTTACACCAAAAACAGTGCTATCACCATGCCTATGCCAGACAAAATCACTTTGGTATTTAGCACAAAACTGGTAACTGCTCTTCTGTGCGACCAATTAACCAGAAGAAAAAAGCACTTGAAACTGCTAACAAACACACAGATTATATACAGCAGTTGTCTAAGAGGAACATAAAAACATAGTTTATGTTTCATCTACACTATACACATTACCCAGAAAACCTAATAAGGTCATTGTATGAATTCATAAATTATTTAGACATAATAACAAATTATCACTTAATGCGAATCTACTTCCTCAAAGTAATGGTAACAGAAGCTTTGGCATTGTAAATTTTTTTTGTATAAAGTACTTTCTTGGGGGAGAAGAAATATTTCATTGAATACAAGTTCTAGCAGTACCAATCTGACAACTGGAGTTAAGTCTCAGGACTTAATTCACATATAAAGCTGCATCTGGCAAATATGCATCTGGAGTCCTAGAATTTCTACAGAAGAACTGCCCAGAAGCTTGTAATAAGCTAACCTAGAGTAGGTGTAACAGCAGTAACAAAAACAAAAGACCCCTGACCTCCACAAATGGCCCTTCATGTGTATGTGCCTACATTTTCACACACACATATTCACACACACACAATAAGTAAATAAATAATTTTTTAAGTAAATGTTTTGAAAGTCTAGTATACACTGATGTGGTGGTACACACCTTTAATCCCACTTAGGAGGCAGAGACAGGTGGATCTCTGAGTATGAGGCCAGCTCAGTCTACTAAGAAAGTTCCATACAGTCAGGCCAACACAGAGAAACAGTCTTGAAAAACCAAAACAAGGGAGTGAGGGAGGGAGGGAGGAAGGGAGGGAGCCCCGAGGGGCCCCGCCCCCCCCCCCCCGAAGAAAAGAAAGTCTAGGATTTAATGTATTTAATTCAACATATTCATTACTGTATTCCTCATACTAGTCATTCTCGCTTCATAATTTTCCAACAATAGAGATCACAAAGTTTATGACAGGCAGAAAAGAAACTCCATTCTATTGTGACTAAAACCACTGAAACCAATTGTACACATTGAAAATTGTTCAAATTTTATAAAAATAGACATGAACTACCCTCACAAGACAACAGTCTAAAGAAGTTCAGTGTACTAACATTTATGAATTTCATACCAAAATTATATAAAAACATTCATATTACAGCCGGGCAGTAGTGGCGCACGCCTTTAATCCCAGCACTTGGGAGGCAGAGGCAGGCGGACTTCTGAGTTGGAGGCCAGCCTGGTCTACAGAATGAGTTCCAGGACAGCCAAGGCTACACAGAGAAATCCTGTCTCGAAAAACCAAAAAAAACAAAAACAAAGCAAAAAAACATTCATATTGAATGTTCACAGATTATAAACTGTCTTAAAATTTTAATACAGGCTATTATTATACTAGTAAATCAATTTACTTAAAATTATGAAAAAAGTCTCTCAGTTTTAACATTCTGGATTCTAGAACCAGAATAGTAGTGAAACCTGCAAATTCAAATCCATAGGACTACATTTGTATTACAAAAAAAAAAAAAAAAAACCTTTTTTTTTTCCAAAAGGAAACTGATTTCAAAAGAAAAAGACAGAAGAGTAATACCATTTTTATTCTTCAGAGATGTGATAATAAATTTTGTCATTCTAACCCTCAAGTCTCTGATCTAATGATTCTGTTTATGACTGTAATCTTCCTATTTTTTATGCTACATATACAAAATAAGATTATTTGCACAAAAACCTACTTCAAGAATGGCCAGGGGCTGGAGAGATGGCTCAGTGACTAAGAGCACTGACTGCTCTTCCAGAGGTCTTGAGTTCAATTCCCAGCAACCACATGGTGGCTCACAACCATCTGTAATGGGATCTGATGCCCTCTTCTGGTGTGTCTGAAGATAGCTACAGTGTATTCATATAAATAATAAATAAATTTTTTAAAAAAAGAATGGCCAAATACTCCTATTACTCTTATAAACTAGATTTACATTAATTAATGATTCATTCTTATACCTAAATAACTTATGAACTCATGCAATGACTTGATCAGGTTTTCTGGGTCACATGTAGACGTGCACAGGAGATTTAACATAAATTCTAACAACTAGCTCTCTATTCATGTTCATCTCAGAAAAACACTGTACAAATTTTGTCCCTGTTCATTATTAAATCCTTTATTCGAGCAACCTCTAATACCACAAGTACTCTCACAGCTCAGGCCACAATTACATGCTTTTGATATAAATCTGTGTCCTGGGTTGAAGTGTGGCTGGTAGTGCACCTGCCTAGCATGCACAAGGTCCCTGATTCCATCCCTAGCATTGTAATAAAGTCAAAGACAGAGAAGGGTATTTCAAAGTGCAAAAATTATACTGATTTTTATTTTTGACTATTTAAATTTTTTATGAGTTGGTGTTTGGTCTTCTTACAGATATGTGCACCACATGTGTGAATTACAGACAGATGTGTGTTGCCATATAGGTGCTGGGAATTGAACATAGGCCCTCTGAAGAACAGCCAGGGTCAACTGCTAAGCTACCTCCCCAGTCCCCCATTTTATTTCTTTTAAGAACACACTAACTCTTAAGTAATAATCTTTGGATTAAATGGCTAATTCTCCATAGAACAAAATAACAGGGAAATACAAGATTCTTAACTAAAACATTGTAAGATCAGGCAAAACACTAACTACTATTTTTAAGTACTAAATATTACTAATAGCTATTTTAATCTTGGGCTACACAATAGCCTTCACCTTCAGGTAAAAAAGGGGAATCCATCATACAGGGACTCAGACCAACAAAGGGAACGCTGGCATTGAAATGTTTTAGAATAAGTCAGGAGGACTTTTTTTTTTTAGTTAGCATGCCTGCAATTTTAACACTCAGGAGGCAGAGGAGCAAGGAGTTCAAGGTCAATCTCACCTACATAGAGTTCAAGGCAAGCCTGGACTGAAAGAAAGTTTTCTCAAATAAAAACAGAGCAAAAACATTTGCTATTCTGTGTGATGGCTAATGCCATCAACTCGACAGGATCTAGAATAACCTAAGAAACAAGCCACGAGGCATAGCAGTGAGGAACTATTTAATTCCAAGTAAAAAGACCCACCTTGCATATGAGTAGCACAAATCCCAAGACTGGGGTGCAGGACTGCATGAAAAGGAAAAAGTAAGCTAAGCACTAGCATGCATTCATCTGTTTCCTGAAAGGGGGTACAGTGTAAACCAGCTGCCTCAACTCCTGTTGCTAGGACTTGCCCACCAGGATGGACTGTACCTTCAAAGTGTGAGCCAAACAAACCCTTCCTCCCATAAATTGCTTCTTGTTGGGTATTTTGTCACAATGAGAAAAGTAACTAGTATACTATCTTTAGCATGTAACTTGATGAGCCTATACTTGTAAAGTTTTGATGCTTAACATTTTAATACTAGTGTAGTATAAAGAAAACAGAGATCTGATCAGAACTTTCCCTTGACTTTTATTTCCAAAGTTTACAAAATCATAGGGCTTTAAAATTTTTAGATCTACTTATGTGCACTAGCGTTTGCCTATATGTATGTGTTATGTATGATGTAGATGCCTAGAGCCCATGGAGGGCAGAAAAGTATGCCAGATGCCCTGGAACTGGAGTTATGAATGGTTGTGAGCCACCATGAAACCAGTGAGCCATCATCTCTCTGGCCAGTTGCAGGGCTTATTATAGGGTAAGAGAATTATTAAAGATACATGCACCTAAATAAATAACGTATGAGTGTTAAATAGGGAAGGAGAAAGGGAGAGAACACTGAACTGACCCTGAGCTCATAATAGTATTCTAAAAATGGTACAAGAATTCTACTTGCTTTAATATGAATTGTGTATGTAAACACCAGAGCATCTGATAGGCCACATGCTAATTTTACATAGTACAGGTGATTTTGTAGAGTAACTAAAAATGGTTTTAAAAAGAGCAATCAACTTTTCATGAAAAGTAAAGATCACGAAAACCATGTAGAAATCTGGCTAAGTCTTAATTAGGTCACTCATACTGGACTACCAAGGTTATCTTCCATCTTTTTTTTTTTAAGTTTTAAAAGCAGATATACAGCACACTACTCACTTTTCTTAACTTTATTCTTTGTTAGACAATTTCTGCCTTCTGTTTGCTCTCTAATCTAAATACTTAGAACAAGGAGTGGACAGCTCTCATAAATATGCTAACATTCTAAAGAGTTGGAACCAGATAAGAATGTTTCAGAAAAGCCACCTTACAGCATCCTATGTTCGTTCTTATTTTCTTCTCTAGGAATATATGTGACAAAAATTTTACATGCAGTAATTTACTACAGTTAAAAAAAAGCCCATGATCAATTTATGTGAGTCAATTATACATGTGCGACAGTATCGATGAAAATATAAATACAAGGTTTTTTTATGACAATCTCAAGAGTGTGACTTAGCAAACCATTTCACCAAATTACAATTATAAACGATAAGAAAGTAGAGTTCTGACGGCTCAGCAGTTAAGAAAACTGACTGCTCTTCCAGAGGACCTGGGTTCAATTCCCAACATGGCAGCTCACTACTGTCTAATTCTGGTTCCAGGGGATCTAACACAGACACAAATTCATGCAAAACACAAATGCACAAAAGTAAATCTTTTTTTTCCTTAAGTACAGTTCCTTCCTGAATAGCAAGGAATAAGAACATTCTACTGTTTTCCACTGACTAGGCCTCTATAAGTGTGTGTTGGGGAAGGAGGGGAGGATTCCCACCATTTTTATAATATGACTTTGTTTTTTAACAAGATCAATTCAAGACTATAGTAATGACAGAAACAGTAAGCTGGCTGTATTTCACCCAGTCTTATATACAAGGATTTCATGAACAAAGTAATGTGACTCTACCGCATAAGTCCATCTGAATGATGTTGAAAGAGCTGCAGTACATAATAACGGTATGTGTCTAGGTATAGTGCCTTAGTATCAACAGGAAAAAAGAAGGAAAGAAGGGGGAAAAAAAAGAAGCCAACAAGGTGGAGGATGTCTACATAAACAAAAACTAAGGAGTCAAAGAAAAATACACTACCCACTTGTATTATGTTAGGATCTATTTTAAAGCAGCTGTCTCAAAGCTCAAGATAACAATTTTAAACAATATTCCATTGAGGTTAGGATCATGCTGAATATATAAATTATTTGGCAACACAGGGTGTGGAAAAACTACATATACATAATATTAAAGGGGGGCTGGAGAGATGCCTCACAGGTAAAGAATACACTGGCTGCTCTTCCTGAAGACCCACGTTTGATTACTAGCAGCTCACCCATATAGCAGCTCACCCATATAGGTCTGAAACTCTAGTTCCAGGAGATCCAATGCCCTCTTCTGGCCTCAACGGGAGCAAGACATGCATACAGTACACAAATATATATATGCAGGCAAAACACTCATACACATAAAGTATATACATTTTTAAAAAATGACTTTAAAGTAATTTACAGAATATAAAACAATCAGCATGTGAGAGAATGAGACTAAAGTAAAAATACAATTTAAAGTCACATGCTTACATAATTACTATTCTGAAGAACTACATGCACTAATAGTACGTGAATTTTTCAAGAGATATTATTACTAAGCAATATAATCAAACTAACAGGCATGGTGGCACCTACTCTTTAATTCCAGTACTCTAAGGCCGAGCCAGTCAGCTCTCTAGGCTGTATGGTCTACATAGCAAGCTTCAGGGCAACCAAGGTTACCTAGGTTAAGATCCCATCCCAAAAATAAAACAAAAACCCCATATAAGAAAGTATGGTAGTGCGGTGGTGGCACACGCCTTTAATCCCAGCACTTGGGAGGCAGAGGCAAGCGGATTTCTGAGTTCGAGGCAGGACAGCCAAGGCTACACAAAAAACCAAAAACCAAAAAGGAAAGTGTGGTAGCACTCAAGAGATTGAGGCAGGAGAATGTTGGGATACACAGTAGTTTCAGATCAGCCTAGGATACAGTGAGTGTGAGAGCCTTTCTCTTAAACTTCAAACAGCCAGGCAGTAGTGGCTAACACCTTTAATCTTAGCACTTGGAAAGCAGAGGCAGAAAGAGCTCTACAAGTCTGAGGCTAGCTGGTCTACAGGAAAGGCAAAAATTAAACAAAACCCTGTCTCAGAACACACAAAAAAAAAAAAAAAGAAAGAAAAGAAAAAGTAAATCTTACATGTTTGTAAGAAAGTTAGTAAGAAAGTATCTGGTTATCTTTTTATATATATAAAAAATAAAGCTTGTTCCCTACAAGTGATGGAAAATTGGGTGGAACAGGTCTCAAATGAAGGAAGTGACCTCTAACTGAATTTACCTTTTTTATAGTTTTTACTTTAGGAAAAATGTTAATGTTGCTCATATCATTCACTAAGAATGGAAACAGAGGGGAAAAAAATTAAAATTTATAGCAAAGGAGAACCAAGAAACCTACTTTTATTTCAAATAAATCAAGTACAGACTAACTGATCAAAAGCCAGGCAGACAGAACACCAAGTAATTTGTGAACAGTGTGACTTTACGCCATTGATCTTAGTGCTGACAAGGCAAGTGTATGCCTGTAAACCAACTGAATAACTTGAGTATGTGTGCAGTGCATGTGCCTGTGTAGGCATGTTTATAGAAACATGTTTATAGAAACCACAAATCAATGTCAGGCATTCGCCTCTATCTCTCCATCTTACAGGAGACAGGGTCTTTTACTGAACCTGGAGCTCACCAACTGACTAGACTGGCTGACCACTGAATTTCTGGGGTGTTCCCAACTTCTAACTCCACAGTGCTAGGGGGTCATAGGCACTACCATGCTTGCCCCTCTCATCCCAGATGATGGGGATCCAAAGTCTAATCCTCAGTTTCCCAGAGAGTACTTATCCATTGAGCCATCTCCTCAGCCCCAAATCCTGAATATCTTAATGGCTTTACTGCAGTGAAATAAGCAAATACTTTTTTAGAAATATTACAAGTTTGAATAAATGTGATGCTAATGCTCACTGTCAACAAAAGGGATGAAAAAAAATTGTGGGGATGGGTTGGTACTGAAGATATCTCTATGATCTCAAGACATGTGCCATGTACTTGAATCTACATGAGTATGTATTTTATATGTATGTGACTATATATATATATGCATGTTCTCAATCTCTGTTAAAGGGGCTAAAATTAAAGAAACCATACCCAGTGCATAAAACCTGGCCCCTAGGGACATCTCTAACCAATTCCCAGGAATGGACCTTAGCAGACAGTGTAAGATGAACCTGTGTGATTCAGAAAGTGAGCAATTTCTCCAGAATGACAGAGTCATGTCATGAAGACCAAACAGCCAGTACTCGAATGTCTGTTACCCAAGACACCAGAAGGCAGCCATGGAATTGGGAGTTACGAGTGGCTAGAGCTTCCATGTGGATAGTGAAAATCAAATCCAGGTCCTCTAAAAGAGCAGCCAGTACTGGTGCTGAACCTTCACTCCAGGTCTTGTTTTTAATTTTAAAAGCACCTGAACTGAGGCCAGAGAGATACTTCAGCAGTTAAGAGCGCTGGATGCTCTTTCAGAGGACTTGTATTCCATTCCCAGCACACACACGATGGCTCACAGTTATCTGTAACTCCAGTTCCAGAGGATCTAGCTTCTGTGGGTACTGGGCATGCACAAAATGCTTTTACATGCATGCAAGCAAAAAAAAAAAAAAAAAATCAACAACAACAACAAAAAAACCATTCTCACACACATCAAAAACACAAGACTGAACTAACTAATGAAAACTAAAAGTGGTAATACTTTAGTAATATTTTAAATCAAACAATGAAGAAAAGGATTATATAGAAAAAACATTTTTACTTTCCTAAGTATTTTTACCTCATTACTTACACAGATAAACAATTTAGAATGCCTAGTTTAGTATTCAAATAGTACTTCTTTTTTTTTTTTTTTTTTTGGTTTTTCGAGACAGGGTTTCTCTGTGTAGCCTTGGCTGTCCTGGAACTCACTCTGTAGACCAGGCTAGCCTTGAACTCTCAAACTCAGAAATCCGCCTGCCTCTGCCTCCCAAGTGCTGGGATTAAAGGCGTGCGACACCACCGCCCGGCCAAATATTACTCCTTAGAGAGAAAGATAATGCTAAAACTATTTAAAATTCCAGTTTGGAGAAACATTCTAGTGAGCTTTAAAAGACTTTTTTTTTTTCTGGTATCCACACAGAACATCATACATTAACTAAAGACAAAGGAAGAAAGCCAATTGAACTGACTTTTTTCCATAGCCAGAGTCAACTAGAACCCATCTGACAACTCTTAATAAAATTTCTCTGGATCATCAATCTACCAAATATAAATACACAGCCATGACTTTTAACTTCTATACGTAAGCATTCCTCATCATCACACCCATTCCAGTCTTGTACTCAGGCGTCATATGCATTAACATCTCAGGTATCTAGTTTTTAGAAATCACCAACACCTAGATGTCTGAATCCAAAAATGGTAGGTAAATCCTCAAATACAAAATACAAAAATAGGTAAATCCTCAAATAGAAAAGCAACACTCACTAAATACATTGGACAAAAACAAGCTGTTTTGGAAGAGTGAATTCTAACTGTTAAAACAAGCACTGTGTGGAAGAACATTTGTTCTTGGGTGAGATGTGGGAGTACTACTTGTCCTTTAAAGTCTCTTCAGTTGCGACATTCTGTTTTTAAATTAACAAACTACATAAATTAATTTCAGAAAACAAAAGAGAATTTATAAAGTTATACAACTTTAAAATTGCAGGCTCATACAAATTACAATTCTATACTAGAAATTAGTATGTACTCTTGACTTTTAAAAGAGAAGTAAATTTTAATCCAATTGCCTAGAAGCTTACTATCAAGTGTCATATTGAATGACAGAAGGAAAGAAAAAAATTTAAGTCCAAAATGTTCCTTAGAAAGTCAGACAAAAGATAGGGCCAGATGGGCCCAGTTTTAAACTACACAGAAAAACTGAAAAGTAGTGGTAGAAATATTTAAAAATTGAAACCACAACTGATCTTACATTAGTTTCTTCAAAGACCCAGAAGCAGTCTTAATTGCAAAACAAGGTAGCCAACATTCCAAGAAAAATGCAACCTTCTAAGCACTGAAGGTAATTTTGGCTGATTCTTATAAAAATATTGCCTTAGAAACAGACAGGGGTAAGTAGGAGTTGAATGAATGTAAAGTGAGCAGAACAAGCAGTTCTCTCTAAATCAGCACAGGCATGACAGCTGCAAAAAAAGGGAAGCAAGAGAAATGGTAGCCAGAAATCAGAAACAGGTGACCATTTCACTAGAACTTACACCAGAATTTCCAAATGATCAATCCTTAAAACTTAACCAAGGTTACTTAAATTCAGTTAAGCCCAATTCCTAAAATCCCTTTAGTTTCCTATTTAGCAAGTGACTTTTTTTTTAAGTCTTTGGGTTTTTGGGGTTTTTATTTTTTTTAAAAAAAAATGTATATTGACTGTCTTGTATTCATATATTTATATACACTACAAGCATGCCTGGAGCCTGCAGAGGTCAAAGAGGGTGTCAGATACCTAGAATTAATGAACTAAGAACTCATGTGGATACTGGGAACCAAACCTGGGTCCTCTAGAAGAACAATGATGCTTTTAACCACTGAGTCAATTCTCAATCCCAGCAAATGATTTTTTTAAAGCCATTATTTAAACTATTTTTTAACCAGTTTTCTTCACGCTGCTCATTTTTCTGTAGCATATAACCTCCCAGCCATCCCTCAATCCTACTATAAACAACTCCTGCCTATATTCCTGGTAAGGTTAAAAACTGTATTGACAACATGTTTAATAAAGTTAATGTGGGGCTGGAGAAGATGGGTCAGCATCTGAAAGAACTTCAAGAGGACCTAGTTTGAGTCCCACTAACCACATGGTAGTTCAGAGTCATCTGTAACTCCAATTCCAGAGAATCTGACAAACTCTTCTGACCTCTGCATGCAATTAGGCATACAAGTGGGTGTATATACATACAGACAGGTAAAACACTCATATACATCAAATAAATATTTAAAAAGTATAAAGTTAATATGAGGAAGTAGAGAAAAGGAAAATCTTGCTAGGTTGTCTATATCACTAAGACAAGAAGATGACCTACGTAATCAAGAAACTTTGACAAATATTACTAGGACTAACTAAACAGTTGAACATATTAAAGATAATGACAACCAGATTTCTCACTGTAGTTAAAGAAAAGTAAAAGACAAAAGCATGAAGGGCAGAAAAAACCTGGTGTTGGTCCTGAAGGGAAATTACTAGTGTGAACTCTTAAGTATAAAATTAGGCATGAAATCATATATAAAACACAGCATGATGGGGTAGAGATATACAGGATAGAAGTAGAAAGGGGTTGCTGGTCATAGAGCAAGGCCCTAAGTACAAGGCATTAAGTCCTTAGCCTTTAACAATAAAACAACAACAAAAAAGTGTGTGTGTGTGTGTATTTACGGTTTCACAGTTCTGTATACTTAAACAGGGTCTTGAATCAATGAGAACACAGTATCTTCTCTAGTGTTCATACCAAAACCATGGCAACTAAATTGAATCAGAGGAAGCACTAGACAAATTCACATCCACTTTTTTCCTAGGGTATCTGGAATATAATCTACATAAAAATCCCCTAACTACTCATATGAAAGTAGAGAACATCTAAGTCTCTTCAGGGAATAAAAGGTGACACAACTACTATTCCCCAAGACCGTTTTACTCACATTATATATTTAAAGTGGGTACAATCCCATATGTAGCTTTTTAAGTTTAAACAAATCAGTAGTAATTTCCTTAATTTTCCTGATACTACAATATTGTGTCCAACATACAGCAGCAAATAGGTCTGCTGCCAACTTATTTTCCATGACCTGATTTACTTTAGGCCAAATAAATTATTTCAAAATCAGGTCAAGTACATGTACACTATTACCACTTTAAGCTCTGTGAATAGCAAAGCAAAATCTCTCAAGATTAAGTTTAAAACTAAATTTAAAAACTGAACACAGGGCTGTAGGTATAGCTCAGTGGCAGAGGGCTTGCCTAGGATGTATGAGGCCTTGGGTTAGATCACTAATACTGCAAAAACAAAATACTAACAAAAACTTAAATACAAATAAGCATACATGATGAACTCAACTAACTGAAATACTGAAGTAATATAAGCAAAAAACATAAAATTAACAAGGAACTGTTTTGTTTTGAGATAGGGTTTCACTTACATGTGCCTAACTGGCCTAAAACACTTTGCAGACTAATTGGCCTTGAACTCATAGAGATCCACATTGCTCTGCTGGAATTAAAGGCCTGTGCTACCAAGCCTGGCTTTAAAAAAAAAAATTTCAGACAGGGTCTCTGCTATGTACCCCAGTCTAGCTTCAAACTCACACCAAGTCTCCTGTCAGCCCGAGTGCTAGTTATTATATGTGTGCCACCTTGCCCACTTTCTGACCAGTCACCCTTAGTTAAGACACAATTTAAGGGCCAAAAGAACTGCAAACATAGCTTAAACTTCACTATGTATTGTTCCCAGTAACAATCACTAGTCCATTACTATGTGGTTATTATGTGTGCACAGGCTACAGTAGTAAGTGAAAACATCATATCAGGGCTCACAAAATAGCTTAGCAGGTAAAAGCACTTGCTACGTACACCTGATAATCTGAGTTCAACTCCTGGATCACGTAACAGGAGAACTCCAGAGTTTTGCCATCTGACATTCATTCATACAGGTACTATATGTGAATGGCCTCATCTCCAACACATTAATATATTCTTTTAATGCTAAATTTAAAGTAAGGCTATCAATATAAACTCATAGCTTCTTTATCAACATGTCTCGTCGCTGTCTGATGACAGAGCCTATCAGCAATAAATATAGTTAATACTTAGGTATCCTAAGTATTTATTCCCCTCAAAAAGAACCAAGAGTCTTAAAAGAAATGAATTCTTTAATTGAAAAGGTATATGATGAATCTTGGTCATTTTATTGTGCAGAATCCAAAGGAGTTCAAAGATGTTGGTGTTACATAAAAGAGAAACGAGAGCTAGAAATTGTTCCCACTAGCCAAATCTAAAACTATGGCACACAAAGAAAAGCCAAAACCTATCATTATCATTTAATAATTTTAAAAAGTTTATACATATTTAAGAAATACAAAAAATGTTTTGATAAACATATGGAATGATCAGTATAAGTTAACAAATTATGTATCCATCCCTTCCATAATTATTTTCTACAGTGTGGTAAGAGGACCTAAAGCCTATTCTTTCAGCAAATTTTCAATACACAATATTAACCGTATTTCTGTTGACTATGCAACAGATCAACATATAACTTTAGATTTACTAATTCTGCTTTAGTACACCTTTTACTAACACCTCACCATTTCCCTTGCCTCTGTGCAAAGGAATGATAAAGGCATGGTGGCATTATTCTATCTCAACATTTTCTTTTAGATTTACCATAAAAATGATCATGCTTGGCTTATTTTACTAGGCACAATGCTAATAAGTAATAATTATTTAATCTGTCAGTGATGGGGGAAAAAAAGACTATAGTATTCCATTTACTAAATGTAAAGAAGAAACAATTGAAAATTTTTCATCAGTCTCCAACTGTCAGTGTAATAAATGATGGCAATAAGGTTTGTGATGGTCTGAGTATGAATGGTCCCAACAGGTTCATGTATTTGAATACTTAAAGTCACTAGGGAATGGAATGTTTAGAAAGGGTTACAAGGTATGGCCTTTCCAGAGACTGACCCATATATAGTCACCAAACCCAGACACTATTGCGGCTGCCAAGAAGTGCTTGCTGACAGGAGCCTGATATGGCTGTCTCCTGAGAGGCTCTGCCAGAGCCCCACAAATACAGGGGTGGATGCTTTTAACCAACAATTGGACTGAGCACAGGGTCCCCAATGGAAGAGTTAGAGAAAGGACTGAAGGAGCTGAAGGAGTTTGCAATCTATAGGTACAACAACAATATCAACCAACCAGACACCCTAGACCTCCCAGGGACTAAACCACCAACCAAAGAGTACACATGGAGGGACCCATGGCCCCAGCCACATATGTAGCAGAGGATGGCCTTGTAGGACATCAATGGGAGGAGAGGCCCTTGGTCCTGGGAAGGCTCAATGCCCTGATGTAGGGGAATACCAGGGTGGGGAGGCAGGAGTGTGGGGTGGGGTCGGGGGGAGTACCTCATAGAAGCAGGGGGAGAGAGGATAAGGGGTTTCCAGAGGGGAAACTGGGAAAGGGGATAATTGAAATGTAAATAAAGAAAATATCCAAAAAAAAAAAAAAAAGAAAAGAAAAAAAAAGGTATGGCCTTGTTGGAGTAGATGTGGCTTTAGAAAAGGTGTATTACAGGGATTGTGCTTTGAAGATTTGTTTGAGTGTGTGTGTATGTTTTTCTTTCTCTCTTCCTCTCTCCCTCCCTCCCCCTCTCTCTCAACCTGCAACTTGCAGATTGCATATGAGCTCTCAGCTACTACTCCAGTACCATTCCTGCCTCCTGTTGCCACTCTCCCTGCCACAACGATAATGAACTAACCCTTGAAACTAAGCAAGCTCCCAATTCAACGTTTTCTTCTGTTTTCACGGTCTTTCTTCACATCAATAAACAGTAACTAAGACAAGGTTCAATACCAGATGCAAACAATGAGTGAGAAAATACAACGCAGAATAGGGTAGTTGGATGGTGTCTGAACAGCCCTACTTAAATTATAAAAAGGGAAATATGCCTTTGTTTTGAACAAAGCTTATGATCCCAAACTGTTAGTTATTTAAACAGTATTAAAGGCCAAGAGTACTTATACAAGGCCCTAGATTCAATCCCCATAGTGTGGAAAATAGTATGGATATAAATGAAAATACATTAAGAATGGAATACTGCCAGGAAGTGATGGCTCATGCCTTTAATCCCAGTACTCAGGAGGCAGACATCAGTCGGATCTCTGAGTTTAAGGCCAGCCTGGTCTACAGAATAGGTTCATGGACAGCCAAGAGCTACACAAAGAAACTGTCTCGAACAAACAAACAAAAATAATAGAATAACCAAAAACTATAAAGCTTCAAATGTAAGGAAATATAAATAGTTATCAAAAATGAAGCTCTGGGAAAAAAAATTAACTTAAATCTAATCCAGAATGTAGATTTATTCATTTACAGCTTCCTAAGACAATGTTGGAAAGCAAGTTAAATAATATCAAGGAAATAATTAGATAACGTCTACAAGTGGAACAGTCCTAAGTATCACAGCTTCCTAATAAATAAGTGAAAGGGAATTCTTTGTAAATAACAATCTATTTAAATAAAGTCTATATAAAAACAAAACATACCAAACTGTTACAAGAGTCTTAGTTAAAAGAGGTAGGGAGGGGAACTAAGGACTTCTGAGAGCTTTAGATGAAAACATTATGATCAGGCATTAAGAATTATTTTTTTAAAGTATTTATTTTCTTATAGGTCTTAGTTTTATTACTAGACAGGAGATTCTTTTTTCTTTAGAAATGCTTAGGCCAGGAGTGGTGGCACATACTTTAAATCCCAGCACTGAGAATCAGAGGATCTCTGAATTCTAGAACAGCCTAGTCTCCGGAGAAAGTTCCAGGACAGGTAGAGCTACACAAAGAAACCCTGTCTTGCAAAACTAAAATACAAAACAGAAGGAAAAAAAAGAAAGAAAGAAATGGTATAAATAAAATTATTTTCAAATATTATAGTATATACACGATAAGTATTGTATAATAAACATGTTATACAGAAAGAACACTGTGTATATACCATGATAGCACAATGCTAGCTAAAAATAAATACATGCCAAGAGATAAGGGGTTTCATATTTCTTTTTTGAATCTGAAGTTTTTCACAATAACAATTTTGGAGAACAAAATAAAGTAACAACACTATCAACCATCAGGTCTCAAAGAATAGGCCATGGACATTAGAGATATATATCAAACTCTTTTAGGAGACTACAAATTCAAAATGATTTTCATACTGGGCAGTGGTGATCCACACCTTTAATCCCAGCGCTTGGGAGGCAGAAGCAGGCAGATTTCTGAGTTCAAGGCCAGCCTGGTCTACAGAGTGAGTTCTAGGACAGCCAAAGCTACACAGAAAAATCTAAAACAAACAAACAAAAAAAAAAACAAAAACTATTTTCATAATTACAGTATTAGGTTATTTGCCTTTCTCAGTGTGTGAAACTCCTATGGATGGTGCTGAAGCCAGATTGACGGTATCTTGGCAAGAATCTTAAAACCTATAAATTATACCTTTTCTCATCAGTGTCACAATCCATTAAACATCAGTTTCATATAAAACCTAAGAAGAATTATCATTTTTATTAAATCTCAATGTTCTGTGTGACAAATGTACACAAAATACTTGTGCATACAACAACTTCTTGAGCTGTATATATCCAGCTATGTTTGTCAGAAAAATCATTCTTTACTTCAAAGACTGACAAACATCCTTTTAAGACTTAGGTATCTGGCAAAGATATTTCTGTAAAGGAATAAAGTGAGACTGTCACTGTCAGCTAATCCCTTTAAGGCATTTGGTACCAATGAGAAAAAATATCAACTCTAGCAAAAACTAAAATTCTGGAATCTTGATCTATTTATTACTGTGAATCTGACTGCTTCCCAGTACTGACAAAATTTTTTGGCTTAATGATATATATTAGTATGATTTTTTTTTAAAGATTTATTTATTTTATGTGAGTACACTGTCACTGTTTTCAGACACACCAGAAGAGGGCATCAGATCTCATTACAGATGGTTGTGAGCCACCACGTGGTTGCTGGGAATTGAACTCAGGACTCTGGAAGAGCAATCAGTGCTCTTAATCACTTAGCCATCTCTCCAGCCTCAATATGAATTTTTGATTGAGCATAACAAAATGTGTCACCTTAGAAAGTTTATATAGGGAATCTGACATTAGGCTAGAACAAAGGAAGTAATTTCAGGCAGGAATATAAATCTTAGGCTAGAACAAAGTAGGCTTCAGGCAAGAAAATGACTTTGGGCTTGCTTGGACAGGGAAGTAGGATCAGATATTTTGGTCATCCTGAAAAGCCCTTAGACTTTGTTTATCGCCTTGCTTATTCTTTGACTATATCTGTTTACTGTCTTGCTTGTTTCCTGACTATTTGCATCTATTGTATTGCTAGTTCCTCAACCTAGAATTAACCTTAATACTTACATGTAATTAAAATGGTATAAAAGCAAAAAGGATGATGATGAATGGAATAGGGGGTTTATGGGAGGGGAAATGGGGAAAGGAGATAACATCTGAAATGTAAATAAACAAAATATCCAATAAAAAAAGTTTGCATAGTTCAAGGTAGCTAGTATTTTCCAAATGGGCAACAAATATGGTGTTAAAGCATGTACAGATAAAATGTATAATCAAAATGTAAGGAGAAGCAATATTGTAATGTAAACAGTCTGAAAAGCTTATAGACATAAGTTAACCTTTAAAAAATTAAAATTTAAGTTTTAGTGTAGTGAGCCAAATATAAAATACATTTCAAAAGCTTACCTAAAATATAACCATATAGAATGTTTGGGTTATATTTTCTTCAAATATTTCAACCAATATAGCACAATAAAATATACTGAATGCAAAGCATGAGAATACAACTGTTCTCCCACAAGACAAAGATAGTCCTGGCTGGCCTCAAATTCAGAGATTTACCTGCCTCTGCATCCCCAGTGCTAGGATTAAAATGCATGAGCCACCACACAAAGCCTTCAGTGTCTTTTTTTTTTTTTAAAGCATGCCTTTACAGAGATTTACAAAAATAAAAGTATAATAATGTTATTCCTTCTACATTTTTGGTTTCAAAATAATTTTTCATATAAATTATGTCATTAGTTTATTACTTTAGAAAATTGTAAATACAAATGGAGTTTGTTTCACTTCTAATCTATTCAATGGTTTTTTTTTTATTGTTTTTGTTTGTTCAGTTTTCTTTTTTTACCACGTTTATTTAAGACAGGGTCTTGTTATGTGGCCCAAAATCATAAAGCTGTAACTTGTAATGCTCCTGTATCAGTTCCCCAATTGCTAAGATCATAGATGTATGCCACCACACTTGGCTCTATCTAACCTAATACATACTGATAGTGGCCATGTAATTTAAAGTTCGTTAGTGTCCTTAATATGTGATAAGAATTTGAAGTAACCAACCCTAAACACACATACATATGAGAAAATCTAAAGGACTCAGCATAACATATTTAAATTTACATATCACCCAGGCAGTGGTGGCGCACGCCTTTAATCCCAACACTTGGGAGGCAGAGGCAGGTGGATTTCTGAGTTGGATGCCAGCCTGGTCTACAGAGTGAGTTCCAGGATGGCCAGGGCTACGCAGAGAAACCCTGTCTCGAAAAACCAAAAAAAAAAAAAAAAAAAATTTACATATATATTTTATGTGTATATACCAGTAAGTTAAGAAGTCATGACGTTGAGGAGTGGGAAGGTATAAAGAAGGAGGGGAAAGAGAGAGGTAGAAACTATATAAATACAGTACTTATATATGGAATCCTCTTCCCCAAAATTAACAAATGTTAAAAAAATGTGGTGATTGAGAACCCCTGCCCGTTGATGAATATTGCTCT
Organism: Grammomys surdaster; assembly: GCF_004785775.1. NCBI lineage: Eukaryota > Metazoa > Chordata > Mammalia > Rodentia > Muridae > Grammomys > Grammomys surdaster. Next base: position 2,050,161 of record NW_021620620.1, read on the forward strand.
GAAAATATACATCATAAACCATTTTGTAAAAACTAAAAGTGCATCTAAACAGCTATAATTATTTGGAAGATGCCCAATGAGCTTTTACATAAATAAAAGAAAAAATAAGACAATAAAAAATGTTTATGTTCTAGCTATATAAAATTAATTCATTTAGCAAGAACAAAACAAACATTACTCAAACCAAAAACCTACATAAAACTATAACTTTGAGCGAAAACAGTTTTGAAAACTTATATTGAATTTGGTAATGAATTCTTGGCTGTGACATCAAAACCACAGACAACAAAAGGGCAAGAAAATAATCAAAAATTTTAAAACTGGCAAAAAGGAAGGTGTAACATTAAGAAGTGGACAGAATATTTGCAAATTATATAATAAGGAATTCCTTTTTAACTAAATTTTACATTATACAAAACATTGCCAGTTAACAAAAATATCAAACACAGAAAAACTAGCCCCAAAGATTATACAACTCTGTGAACTTCTCTTTCAAACAGAATAGAATTCAGTCCTTTCTCATCCCCTAACATTAGGATTCTTTTTCTTTCTTACAAGTTATATTGTGTGCCCACACTTGTTTACTTACATACATACATACATACATACATACATACATACATACATACATACATTATTGGCTAGACTTCAGAAAACATGTTTTTTTTTCATTCTGAGAGTAGATGGCTCAAGCTAATATTATATATTTTCATCTAAGTCTGTCTATTTTCTTGCAATTTTTTATTATAATGTTCTTTACAGCTGAATAGTATTTCATTACACACACATATACATACACACACACACCCAAAAATATCCATTCATCTTTCAATGAACCATTATAACTATGCTGATTCCAAATTCTTTGCTACAGTAAATAAAGCAGCAATGAACATGGAGGAACAAATATGCCCACAGCAGGTATGGAGTTCTCTGGGTATACGCCCAGGAATGAGACAGCAGGTTCATATGGTAGTTCTTTTAATTTTTTGAAAAGTCTGCTGAACCCCTACAACTAAACAAAAAAAACCTCTTAACTTTAAAAAGGGCAAAAAGACTCAATTAGCTATTTCTCAAAACACAGAGAAACATGGTGAGGGAGACAGCCTGGTCAGTAAAGCACTTGCCATGCAAGCATGACCACTTCAGTTCAATTCCAGCACTTACATAACTGGGCACAGCAACACACTCTTGTAATCCTAGTTCTAGAAAAGTAGAGACAGGAAGATTCCCTGGGCATTGCTGGCCAGCAGTAGTCTAGCTAAATCTATGAACTCCAGGCTGAGTAAAATCCTGTCTCAAAAAATAAGGTAGGGAACAATAGAGGAAGATGCCTCATAGGGTCTTGAGGCATCCACAGGCACATGCAGAACGGACCAAAAAAAAAAAAAAAAAAAAAAAGACCACATGCATGATATATAGTCTTACTAATGACTAGAAAACACGTGAAAAAAGTTTCTAACTCAGTAGCCATTATAGAAATGAAGATCAAAGCATGACTCCTCTATACATATTATGGTAGCTTTTTTTTTTTCCTTAAACAACAGGATCTGACTATATATCTTCTGGCTGGCCTTCAATTTGATCTACAGACAAGATTGGCCCTAAATTCAAAGACTTGCCAGCCTCTGCCTCTCAGCTGTTAGGTTTAAAGGCATGAACCATCACAACAAGACTATAGTAGCCTTATCTAGTAGTAAATGTTGGTTGGGACATGGGGGAAATTAATAACGCCTGTCTGATGAGAATATAAAATGGAATGCAAAACAGTTCCTTCCTGGTTACTAAACAAGCTTGACAAATGGTATGACTGTAGGTATATAGCTAAAAGAACTGAAAAAGGGTCAAAAAGACAGAAGATCCCTGACTTTCAAATGTTCAATCTGAGGATGACATGAAAGCAATTGCAACTTAGTAGAAAAGGTATTTTGAATTCTGGTCTTTTTCTAGACTAGCCATATATAAAAAAAAAAAAAGACTATTACAAGACAGAAGAGCAACATGTCTCCACTTCTAACCAGCTTCTTGTCAGCTTAAACAACCAACATTTTAGAGCATGGAAAAATTACTTTTAATGCCATACATACTTATATAATATAGATATATAATTACATTTTTTACAACAGTATATTGGTTTTTTTAAAAGAAGATCTACAGATACCCTGTGATAAAAACACTGTCACAATGGCTTACTGGTAACTTCTCAATAAAAAGTTAAGGGTTGAGTCCTCTAATGATAAATATATGTATACACATATACACATATACACATACATTTTTTAATTAAAATCACCAATAGTAATAATTTACTTACCCGTTTGGGGCCACTAAAAATCTTTCTGGTATTTTCCTTGGATTTATCTCCTTGTTTACTTATGGGCTTCTTCACACTCTCAGGCACACCAGGCAAGTCCTCTGTAAAATCCAAGTTTTCTGAAATGGTAATCAAAACTAGCTAGCTTTCCAGTGTTTCAAGTTATCAGAAAACTTAAGGCTTTTTTAAAAACATTAATGTTGGGGATAATAATGAAAGATTAAAAGTAATGATGGCTGATGAAGTACTCTAACCCTACCCTCTACTTCAAAATCTATCTGCTCTAGTTGTATTTTGTATTAGCAGCAAAAATCAAACATTTTCTCTTTTACTGAGAATGGGTCTTTAAGTTAGCTCAGACTGGTCTGGAATTCACTATATATTCCAAAGTGGGATGATCAAACTCATGGCAATCCTCTGCTTTAGCCTTTCAAATACTGAAATTACAGTCATGCATCACTATGCCTGGCCTAAAATTTTTTCCAAAATAAAATTTGAACTTCATAGATGCAACTGCCAGATATCTACAGATACTAACACTGATATATAATTTACAAACTCAAAAAAAATACTAAATTTTACATTTTTTTCTACATTTTACGTTCATGAAATCATGTTGCCTTAAAAGAATACTTGCTGGAAGCCAGTTAGGCAGAGCTGAAGCAGACTCAGAATCCAAACCTAGGTACGTAGTCTGGTGCCAATGCTGTATGCTTCCAGTACCTACTACATGTGCAAGCTGTGAGTACAGAGTTCTTTGATGCAAGATAAGTAACTTTTTGGTGTGATTCCCAAAAGTCAAAGACATTCAAGCACTCTAGACATAGTTCAAAGTGTGTAAGAGGCTGGGGACTTCTACAAAGATAACCACTCTAAAAATGTTTTTAAAACCTGTATTATGTATATGAGTGTTTTGCATTAACTAATTCTTTGGAGGATTTTCTTATACCCCTTTCGTTCCCACATAACTGCAGGGCCCACTCTAGCCCATTTTAGCTCCCAAATAAAAGACACAGAGACCTGGTATGTTTAATAACAAGCTTCAAGGACTAAGCTGGGCAGGTTCAGAACTATTCTAACCTGACTGTGCTGTGTATTTCCTAGCTATGTGGTCCTTTACCTGCATATGAGTCTTGCCCTGGCTCACTCTGGTCCATGTTTGTCCTCATAGTTACTCTCTCATAGAGATCTCAATGGAGAATTCTCCTGGTCCATCCCCATGGTCTCTCCAAACCTTCTCTCTCTCCTCTCTCTCCAGTCTCTTTCCAAGACTCCAGCTGGGATCAGATGCCCTGTCCTATTTTCTTCTGTCCAGTTAACTAACTAGCTGATCAGCTCTTTATTTGCCAATCAGAGGTGATAGAAAACAACTTCTATATAACATTAAGACCGGAGATGCTAGACCATGATACCAGCATCTGAATACACAGTGCGCAAAACTATCCCAACAGTTTTGCCTATATGTATGTATATGAACCACATGCCTGCCTGAGGAGACTGTACAGATGGTAAGGCATCAGAACCTCTGGAACTGAAGTTGTGAACTACCATGTGGGTGCTGGGATCTAAAAGCAACAAACACACATAACCACTGAGCCATCTCTCCAGTCCCAAAGAGGACAAAATTTTAAAAAGCACAATCTCTGGGTGTGGTGCGCAGTCCTAATCCTAGCACTTGGGAGGCAAAATCACGAGGGAAAGAAAACAAAGATAGTTATCCTTGGCTAGTACAATGCAGTTACATGACCTGTGAGTCTTCACATAAAAACTACTGAAGGATGAGATTACTTCTCAAATGGCTACAAACATTTTCTTCTAATTTAAAAGAAGGAAGAGAGAACCTCAATTTTTAAAAATGATTGTTGGCTCACACATTATGTCAAGACTGAACTGCAACTTGGCGTTTCTCATCCAAGTGGTCTGTAGTTTTCAAATGTTATTCAGTATCATTTCATTTCTCAGAGTCTAACTTTTCATATTCCAGAATACAGGTATTACTCTAAGATGCAAAAACAGACCTAGCTCTCACTAGAGACTCAACTACTAAGAGGACCTTATCATTGAGCCTACAATCTTGAGACAATTTTATTATTAAAAGAGAATACTTACCTACTAGTACTTTTCAATCCTATGAAACCACAATTTAAGAGGCTTTGAGAATATTTTAAATGTTTTTTTCAGTTTTATGCTACTTATGAAGGGTTTAATTAACTTCTTGAGTATTTCCCTCATTAAAACCATCTGTTATCAGTACAGTTCTAAATGTCCAAAAAAATCCATCCTTATGTCTGCATTGCATTTGGATTTTCAAAGCTAAAACACGATGTTTGATATTTCTGTCCCAAAGACTCAATAGTATAAAATTCTCACATAAATTCCCATATGCTGGCCTAGGGTTGTATTTTAATGGGAGAGATTACTTATTTGTAATTCGGATTGGGTTTGGAACCCAATCCAAAATAAAAAACTTTAAGTGATAGTTACCGATTTAATACATGTAAGACTCTCCAGTCTTCCATACAATTTAAGACCTAACCATTTACATGTAAAATGATATACTTATGCATAAGGCAATCTATACTTCTACTAAAGTATAATATAACAAACTAAGGCTTAAGAGATCACTCAGTGGTTAAGAGAATTTGCTGCTCTTCCCAAGGATCTGAGTTCAGTACTCAGCACCCAAACCAGGCAGCTTATAACCCTCTCTAACTCCAGCTCTAGTCTCAGATGGCACCTGCACTCACAAGCACATACCCACATGCAGACACACACACCAACATATAATTAAAAATAAATCCCATATATATATAAAAAACAGAACTGAATTTGTATTAAGGAAAGAACCTACCATTTAATTAAAGCCTGAAAAATTTACATATTAAATGCATATTATTTTATATTATATACATCTTACAATTCTTACCTGTATTATTAGTACTAGACTGACTATCCTGGGAATTGTCGCTGCTTTCAGGAGGAGGTTGCTGGGAAGGTGATGGAGCTGTTTTAGTTCTTTTTTTGTCTTTCTTTCTTTCCACTTGACAGTCGTCATCATCATCATCTTCACTTTCACTGAGATCGTCAAAGCCAAAATATTTAATTTTGTAATTAGAACTTCCAGAACCCCCTTCATCACCTCCTGTCTCATCATGATCTTCAAAACCAAAAAATTCAAGTTTAACATCCTTTTTAGATTTAGTATTACTAGGTCGAAATCTAGTAGTGGTCTTGGAAGTTGCAATATCTGCCTTTTTTCTGAGCCGGCCAGCCTCTCCTAAATCTGCAGGAGTGGATGCCGTGAACTCATCCATACTCCGTTCCATAGTATCCTGGATGGTAACATTACAAACTGACAAGCAAGATGGATGTAAAACAGTGTAATCTCTAGTCCGTCCAACTGTTCCTCTAAAACTGGTCCCACAACTTACACCACCTTTCTTTGCCTGATTCAGGCCATCTTTACTTGATTCACTGTTTGCTTTGGCTAAGGTCTGACTGGTGCCATCCATTAGCTTATCAAAATTTGATGCTCCCTGTGAGGATTTTGCTTTATTGGCCCTACAGTACGTCCTACAGTTGCTTGGCCTAAGAACACTTTGTATAATATCTTCTTCAAAGGCTTCATTTAGATTTTCCAATCCTCCAATCCGATTTTTTAAATCCTCATCCTTCATCTCCAAAAGAGAATCATTATCCAAACTTAAAATACAGTCTTCTGATCTGATATCTTCAAAATCATTATCCCATTCGTATAAACCAGTTCTTACAGATCCTTTGACTGGACAACTTTCAGATGAAGACTCTGTTCTTTTTCCAGACTGGGAATTCCAAGTATCATTTGTTTCTTTAGTTTCATCAGCTTTATATTCAGAAGCCACTGTGGTTTCTGTGTTGAGTTTCTTAGTACTATCTTCAGCATTTTTGTGAAAATGGTGACTATTTTTTTCATGTTCTTCACTAAAATTCTCCACTTTATCTATAAAAATGAAAAATATGTCAGGTTAAAAACATAAATGTTGCCGGGCAGTGGTGGCGCACGCCTTTAATCCCAGCACTTGGGAGGCAGAGGCAGGCGGATTTCTGAGTTCGAGGCCAGCCTGGTCTACAGAGTGAGTTCCAGGACAGCCAAGGCTACACAGAGAAACCCTGTCTCAAAAAACCAAAAATAAATAAATAAATAAATAAAAATAAATAAATAAATGTTATCAGTATGCAAATTAACAAATAGCAGGGCTACCTGAACTGTAGTATAAAATAATCTTGAAATAGCTGCAATGATTTCAACTTTCAAAAAAAAAATAAAAATAAAGTTTTACATATCTCTCCTACTCTGTCAGTAGGTACAGCTGCCACGTCTTCTAATAGCCTATCCCTGGACACCCAAGCCTCTAAAAACAGTTATGCTGAATTCGGAAGAAGATTCTAGCATTATTGAGAAACCAAATCTACTAAGGATAACATTAGATGACATTTATGCTTTCAAGTAACTGTAATTTAGTAGAACTTAAACACATGTAACAATGAGCCACATGCCTTTAAGGGTCATTTGTACTTGCCTGAAATAGGGCTGTCTCTACAGTATGTTAACTTTGTCAAGAAACCTGCCTGCAGGAAGCTTCTCTAGCTATTTCTGTTTTTCTTCGAATCCTAAAAGCCACATAATTTCTTAACAGTGGATCTGGTACCTATGTAGTCTATAGTGCCTATTTATGAATATCAACCAGTACTGCAAATTTAACATGACTATTTTATATGTGAGAATTTCATTTTTTGTCTTAAATTTTTAACATCAGAAGCAATAACTTTTTTACCTTCCAAGTAAAAGACAACAATACGACTCAAACTAATATCATGATGCCCTGAGCATTAATGGGTAAACACTGGCAAATATTTACTCTATGCCAAACAAAAAAACTGCCTCAAGAAAAATACACCTACATTTAAGAAAAACTATTTACAAATCTTTTGTTTTGTTTTGAGATAGGGTCTCACTATGTAACCCTGTACTGGAACTCAAGATGTAGACCAGACTGGACTCAAACTCACAAGAGATCTGCCTGCCTGCACCTTCCAAGTGCTGAGATTAAAGTCATATGCCACAACACTCTCCTTATTTACAAGTCTTACAACATACTTTCGAATACAGACAAAAGGAATGTTTTACATGGATGAATTCACTGTATAATTTTTTATGCTATTCAATGAGTTTAAATATAATTTAACTGTGTCATAGGCCTGTAATCCCAGCAACAGTATACAAAGTTCATGGCAATCCTGGGACACTTAAGGCACTGATTCAAAATAAAAAGAAGAGTAATGTACTAATTTAACTCAGTGGTTAGAGCACCTACCTAACATGTCTAAGATGTAACTAAGTTAAACTACCTCATGTTTATTGATTAGTATATGTGTGGGTACACCATGTGCCATGATGCTGTGAACCGCCTCTCCAATCCTTAGTTCATTTTTATAGCTATATAGTATTCCACTGAGAGGACTTTGTGGGGGGTAGTTAATAGGGTTATAGTATGTTTTAGTTTTGAAACAGGTTTTCACTATATAGCACTGACTAGCCTACCACTTGCTATAGATCATGCTGGCCCTAAAATCATATAGATCCACCTGCCTCTGCTAGTATTAAAGACATGCTACCACACACAACTTGTTTTTGTTTTCAGAGACTGGGTTCCTGTGGAACCCAAGATGGCCTCAAATTAGTATTCTTTCTGTTTCATGTGCACAATACCTGGCTTCTACTATCTTAATCTCAAAAAAGACTTTCTGCTTTAAGTTTTCTGATTTAAAGACAGATCTAAAAATAAACTTCATTGTAGTTTTAAAAAACATTACTATTTTAAGTTTATTGTCCTCATTTCTCCTATGTGTATTGTGTTTATGCATTTTAGAAGTTGCCTTTTAGGTGATTTAAGCAGTAACTGCTGATAGCCTATCTTTGTAAACTTGTAAGAAGTAATAAGAAGTTCTGTAAGGAAATAATTTAAGTATGCAGCATTCAGTAAGGAAATATAGTATACAGTAACAGTAGCAAACAATCCACATATTATACATAGCAAAAGTGAATTATTAGCTGGGCGGTGGTGGCGCTCGCCTTTAATCCCAGTACTTGGGAGGCAGAGGCAGGCGGATTTCTGAGTTCGAGGCCAGCCTGGTCTACAGAATGAGTTCCAGGACAGCCCGGGCTATAAAGAGAAACCCTGTCTCAAAAAAAAGTGAATTATTGCTCTAGTACATTTTTAAGCTTCTAAAACATAGATAGTTTTAGGTAAAAGCTAATTTAATCAATAGAGTTCTACATGAGAAAAACTGCCCAAGCTCTCCACAGTAGTATTTCAGCATGTAAAATGTGTCCTATACTCCTATATTATTTAACTTCCCAACAACAAAATCTTAGCTCAATTTTGAATGGTTATTACCATCTTATCCAAAACTGCATGTTACAATTGCTTTTAACTGCCCTCCCACATCAAAACCAGCTTCCTAAGAGATAAACCCATTTGTACAGAATATTCATTTACCAAAGCGGGTTGAGGAGGGCAGTATGATAGCTAGATTTTGTTTGTTTTATTCTTTCATACAATACATCCTGGCTGCAGCTTCCCCTCCCTCCATTTCTCCCAGTCCCCTCATCCTACATCTCCTTCCAGATCCATCCCACTCAGCCAACACCTCCTCCTCCCAGGGACATCAACCAAACAAGGCATAACAAGATACAATAAAACCAGGCACTACCCCTCACAATGCTGGGCAAAGCAACCAGGATTGTGAATTCAAAACCAACATGTTACATAGGCTCTGTCTCAACTCTCACATCCTCTAAGAGAAATTAAGTGACCACTTTTACTTAACAGATTCTTAATTTTATACAGGAAGTCCTGTCTCTAAAAAAATCATCCACCAGAGGAAGTAAATACTTGCTTGGTATAGTGGCACCTCAAAGGTGAAGGCAGAATGATTAGGAGTTTATGGTCATCCTTGGCTACATATCAAACTCCAGAGCCTTCTGGGGCTACATGAATCCTTGTCTCATAAACCGTAAATAAGTAAGTAAACAAGTAAATAGAGCCACATAGAGCCAGACAGAAAGATGAACAAACAAAGCATGAGGGGAAGGGTACACTAGCCTCCAGAAAACCTCATGATCAGTTATCTGGAAGCTCTCTAAAACTTGTTCTTTATCCGGCTGGAGAGATGGCTCAGGGGTTAAGAGCACTGACTGCTCTTCCAGGTCCTGAGTTCAATTCCCAGCAACCACATGGAGGCTCACAACCATCTGTAATGGGATCTGATGCCCTCTTCTGGTGTGTCTGAAGACAGCTAGCTACAGTGTACTCATATACAATAAATAAATCTCTGGAAATAAAACAAAAACAAAAACAAAACTCGTCCTTTATGATTTTCATGGTGGCTCTTCTACCATAAGTAATCAACTTAGCCCTTGTCTCCTCCTCCCTTCCTTAAGAGGTTTCAGGTAGCTGGGCGGTGGTGGCGCACGCCTTTAATCCCAGCACTTGGGACACAGAGGCAGGCAGATTTCTGAGTTCGAGGCCAGCCTGGTCTACAGAGTGAGTTCCAGGACAGTCAGGGCTATACAGAGAAACCCTGTCTCGGAGGAAAGGAAAAAAAAGAAAAAAAGAAAAAGGTTTCAGGTAGGGGTATCTCTGAAAGTCTCAACCCTCTAATCTTGATTGCATCTACCTAGTGAACATTATCCTAAAGCTCCTTAAAAAGTGTCAGCTGTCAGTTCATTACAAGATGATTCTATATAAGATTCTAGGATATTGAATTTTATGCTTAGAAACTGAACCAAATACATACTTTACAATATAACTGTACAGTACATACCTAAAAAGCTACAACAATTAACAATATACTGTAGTTCTAGGGAGAACTGTGGCAGCTGGCTGAGAAAAGGGCTAAGTAGGAAGATTTTAGCCAACACCATTGTAAACCAAGTGCAAGTAAAAATGTGTAAAAGATACTATATATTCTAAAGTGAAACAATCCAACAGAAAAAACAAGTAGCTATTTTTCTACCTTTACCTAGGTACAAAATTTGGTAAGAGAAGGGTGATACCAAGGTTGGGAAAGGGGGTGCGTACTATTAGCAAGAAATGTGGCATTATCAATTGAAATTTAAGCTATATACATCCAGGGCTGGTCCAGTATAAGAGCACTTGGCTACTCTTCCCAAGGATCCAAATTCCAACCCCAACATGACTCATAACCACCCGTAACTTCAGCTGCAAGGGGTCCTAAGCTTTTGGCCTCCTCAACATCTGCACTTATAGGCACATAACCAAACTCAAATGCAGACACACATACCTACATATAATTTAAAGCAATAAAAATAAAACTTTAAAATATATATATTCCCTCTCAAAATTACTTTTAGAAATAACTCCTACACTATACTAACACAGGTGACATGATACCCAAAAACTTAAAAAGATGTTCAATACAACATTTACTTGCAACAAAAAAAAAAAAAAAACACAAGGCATTTCACATACACCTACACAATGGGAAACTATGAGCCTGCTAAAAAGAACACAGAGTATCTACAAATACTGAGCAATATATATCCTAAAATTATCCTTTAAATGTACTAAAAGCATGATATACCATACATATGCATACATTCCAGTACTTTATATTTCACATTGTGTGTATGATTTGAAACAAGACCTCACTGTGTAAACAAGGCTGGCCAGGAACTATGTAATCTGAGCTAATTTCAAATCAGAGATTGCCCTGCCTTGCTGTGCTAAATGCTGGGATTATAATCATGCTACTACATACAGCAAATGTTTAGGTTTTTAGGATCATACACAGTATATAAGCTGGTTGGGGGTATAATTCAATGATAGAATGCACATTTCCATACTCAAGGTCCTGGGTTCTAGCTCCAAAAAAGAAATAGAAAGTATTCACGAGCCGGGCAGTGGTGGCGCACGCCTTTAATCCCAGCACTTGGGAGGCAGAGGCAGGCGGATTTCTGAGTTCGAGGCCAGCCTGGTCTACAGAGTGAGTTCCAGGACAGCCAGAACTACACAGAGAAACCCTGTTTCGAAAAACCAAAAAAAAAAAAAAAAAAAGAAAGTATTCACGAAATCTGAATCTGAGGGAAAGCAACTTCTCACTGGAAAGAGAACATGCGGACATTAACCACAAGTATTTATAACCACAAGTACCCAAAAGACCAGAAAATGAACTATATTATTTGTGAACCAGGAGCTGAGGCTATAGCTTGGTTGATAGCTTGATTGATAGCTTGACTAGCACATACCAGACCCTTGGTTCAAGTTTAAGCACTGAATAAATAAAGACAGAGTGGTACCTGAGTGTAATGCAAGCATTCAGGATGGGGATAGGAAGATAAGAAATTCAAGGTCATTTTCTGTTAAAGAAGGAGTCTGAGGTCAGCCTTGGTTAGAGACTGTTTCAAAAACAATAAAAAAGCTCCCAAAGTCCTCAATTAATCAACTTTACATCAAGATTTGAAAGGTAAAGCATCTTCTTTCAATTGGCATATAAAATACTCTAATGAAACACAAGATTACATGTCATTTTAAAGATAATACAGTAAATAAGTGAGGATTAGGGATGTAACTCAAAGTACAGTGCTTAACTACAGGTTCTAGGTTTAATAACCCTAAGGGGAGGTGAGGGGGGAGACAAACCAAAAACCATTTCAAAACTACTATTCAAAAGCCGGGCAGTGGTGGCACACGCCTTTGATCCCAGCACTTGGGAGGCAGAGGCAGGCGGATGTTTTGAGTTAGAGGCCAGCCTGGTCTACAGGGTGAGTTCCAGGACAGCCAGGGCTACACAGAGAAACCCTGTCACAAAACAAAAGAACGAAACAAAGAACAAAAACAAAAACAAAACCTACCCAAAAACTGGGCATAGCAGTTTATCTGTAATCCAGCACTTGGGAGCTGGAATTACATATAAATTTATTTTTATTATTATTATTATTATTATCAGCACCACCACTAGAAGCAGCAGCAGCACCGCCAGCACAACCAGTGGCAGGCTTACTACACAGAACGGCCAAAATTAAACCAACCTCCTATCATTCCTATCTACAAACCAACCCTTATCTTTAGGCTTATACAAGGGTCTATCAGTGAGGAGCTGCTGCCCTCAGGATAATATAATTAGGTCCTCAACAGAAAGATACAGCTCCTTATAAAGCAGGCTTCAACTCCCAATCCATTTGAGTAGGGGGGTAATAATAGCTTCACTGTGAAGAACCAAGGTTGGGACCTCATCCCTTGTGATTTTCCTATATCCCTCCTATACCTTTGTAAATAACCCCTCCTTATATTACCTAATTTGGGCATGCCATCTGTTTCCAGATGTCCCAGTTCTTCTCTTTAAAACATGTACATTTACATATGTGAATTTTCTCAATCCTCAGGCCACTACAACCATTCTGTGAAATCCTCATTCAGTTAACTTTTGTATCAGCAATCCAATTCGACTCAGTTGAACCTTCAATAGCTCTGGCTGTTTCATATCAGCTTTCTTTAGTTTCTTCTTCTTTTCTCCATCCTTTAAGTATAGGAACTTTTTCACAGCTCAATTCAAATACTTAATGACTTCATGTTTAAATATTTTTATACTTAGTCTCACATGTATTGTTTCAAATCGATGCTTCTTATTTAAGCTCCACCCCTGATCTCCCCCTCAAAAACCCAGGTGTGGTTGTTCATGACTCTAAGTCTAAGGAACAGAATATACGGGGGGGGGGGGGGGATGTCTTGTGAAGTACTATAAAAATAAATTTCATTGTGCTGAAAGTAATTATTCATGACTAGCACAAGTCAATGGTACACCTCCTAAAAAGCACATAGGAGGACAGTATGTTTACAGTTTTCATTAATTACCACAAAGTTGGTATTCTCTTGGATTCCAGGGGAAACTTGCTAATGGCCTCCTGTACTCTTGTTACATCTTAACTTTGAGAACAATTTTGGCTTTCCTTGGGGGCGGGGAGAAGTCGTGGTAGAAAAAAGAAATAAAAGGATAATGGCAACCGCTATAATACTTGGGATAATGTACTTGGGAGGTAGAGGCAGGAGGATTATTTTCAGGTATGTCTTCAATGTGAGGACAGCCTGTACTAGAGTCTCGAGATACAAACAGACATCAAAATCTACTTAATAAATGAAGCCTGGAGATGTGGCAGGATGTAGAAGGCCTTGCATACAATCTCCAGCAACTGGAAAAACAAACAAAAGCATGTAAAAACCTGCCTCAAAATTTGCATACTGTTGTTTGTATACAGCACACACAAAAAAGATATAACTACATAAATAAGATCCACTTATTCAGTAAGTATTAAAAACTCTGACCTTATTTTGCCCCTCCCCTCAAAAAAAAATTACTTAAGAGGCCATTTGGCTCAGTGGTTAGGAACACCAGATGTTCCTCTAGATGACCTAGGCTCAATTCTCAGCACCCACATGGTAGCTTACAACTGTCTTTAACTCCAGTTCCAGGGTATCCATGGCACCAGGCACATATATATGCCAGACAAAATACCCATACAAATAAAATAAGTCTTTTTAAAAAATTATTTAAATAGAAACAAATGAGAACTTGTAATTTGCTTCAACACAAGGTAAAATCGATCTTATGACAGCTATTTTATTCTAAAATCATGTATTGTTTATTATTAGGTTCATTCCTACCAGACTATAACAATACCATATGAAAAGAGCAATTTGGATGTTTCACAGCTATTTCAAGTTATCTAACTTCTGAATGATGCTTTACCTTTTATATAATGGGAATTAAGCCAGCTTTACAAGGCTATGATTAAGAATTGACTGATACATAAAAGGCTTAGCACAAGGCTGAAACTAAAAACAATAGATCTCTTACCCACTTTTCATGAAACTTGAAACATGACAAGTATATTTTATACAAAAAACACTCACTATCTAAAGGCAAATAAATAACTTCCTGATACTAAGATTGTCATCTCAGATAAGTTTGTAGCCCATTTTTTAAAAAAATACTTTTTAAAAAATGTGCACACGCCTTTAGTCCCAGCACTTGGGAGGCAGAGGCAGGCGGATTTCTGAGTTCGAGGCCAGCCTGATCTACAGAGTGAGTTCCAGGACAGCCAGGGTTCCACAGAGAAACCTTGTCTCGAAAAAACAAAAAAAAATGTGCATATTGTATCCCTCTGTGTAGGTAAATACATAAGAGTGCAGGTGCTCACGGGAGGCCAAAGGTGTTAGATTCCCCTGGAACTGTAGTCACTGGTAGGTGCTAGAAGCTACTCGGGTCTTCTCCAAGACCCATATGCATTCTTAACCCCTGAACCTCCTCCTTTCCAGCCTGATTCTAGTCCACTTTAAACTGTCAAAAGTAGAACTATTCATTCCCCTTTTCTGAAAATCACCTTTGGTTCTAAAATCAAATCTCAGAATGTCCTGATAAACCCCCCACCCCAGCAAGCTCATACACTCAATACAGCTTTAAGCAAATGGAAAAAATTTACTGGCTATGAAACCAGCCATGCAAATTAAGAGCCTATGCTATGGTTATCTCAGTCTTTGGCAGGATATGTAGACTGAATCCCAGCTGGCTGGCATGGAAAGTGTGCCAAGCAGAAATGTAAGTCTCTACATAATTTTTTTCAAGAGTCCAGACTAACAAAGAGTTAGAAATGGAAGTAACCCCACATAAAAAGCAAAAGCAACCTTTTTAAAAAGTCCTGGGGTAAAAAGATGGTTCAGAGGTACTGGGTGCTCTTCCAGAAGCCCCAGCACCCACAACGGATTATAACTCCAGTCCCAAGGGATCCAATACCCTTATCTGGCCTCTACAGACACTGCACATACATGGTGCATAGGTTTTTTTTATTTTTTTCAAGACAGGGTTTCTTTGTGTAGCTCTGGCTGTTCTAGAGCTCAATCACACCAGGCCGGCCTTGAACTCAGAAATCTACCTGCCTTTGCCTCCCAAGTGCTGAGATTAAAGGTGCACATCACCTTTAATATAATGTTTTAATGTACAGCCCCAGATTCCAAACTTGAATACTGGCAGGTATTGGTAGCAGAGTGTCTGCTAGCATACAAAAGGTTCTGTCTGGTTCAATAATGAATACCAAATAACCCATGTATATCAAAGACTGCCTTGAATCCTTACATTCACGAAGTGGAGGCTGGAGATCAGAAGTTCAAGGTCATTCTTGTTCACATAGTAACCACAAGACCAGTCTAGGATATACAAGATCCTGTCTCAACAAAACAACCTCCTCACTCCAATAGGTAAAATGAATTAGCTGGTAAAAGTGCTTGTCATGCAAGCCTGACAGTAAGTTCATTTGCTGAAATACATGGTAGAAAGACAGAGCTGACTCCAAAATAATGTACTCTAACTTCCACATTCCAATCATGCTCATATGCACACACATACATAAATTAAAAAAAAAAGGGGGGTCTGGAAAGGTGAATATTACTCTCCCAGAGTACCTGAGTTCAGTTCCCAGTATCCATGTCAGATAGCTCACAACTGCCTATAACTCAAGCTCCAAAGGATCCGATGCCTCTGGCACCTGTACCCATGTGCACAACACAGACAGACAGACAGACCAGACAGACAGACACACGCACGCACATAATTAAAGACAAACCTTAAGCCAGGCATGGATATGCATCCTTTAACCCCAACACTCAGAAGGCAGAGGTCAAATCCTGGTCTATACAGTAATTACCTCAACAACTAGCGCTATATACTGAGACTATGTCTTTTAAAAATAATAAAACATAAAAGGCTGAGTAAAATGATTCATAGTAGACGAATATAGATAGCTTAAAAAGATGAACTGTAGCTCCTGCTCAAAGTCATTTTAGTGCCACACCTATCTAAGAATTGACTAGTTTAAAAAAAAACTGAAATCAGAATGTTTTGTCTATAAAATTAAATAAGAATTTGCAGGTAAAACCAGAAGAACTACTAGATTTACTTAAAAATAAACACATGATGGAAGGTAGGAAGATTAGTATGTAGAAATGACACGATTTGCCACACACTGAGCTAAGGGGGTATTCAACGGTAGATAACTAACTAGCATGCATAAAGCCCTAGGTTCAATCCACAGTCTCACATGCTGCAGTAATTTCCAACACCAATAAGCCCATTAAAAAAAAAAAAAAACACAATCCAGTTATTACAATTATAAGCTATAAGCCTAGATTTGGCAGATCTAACACTATACTAACTTATTCCCCAGCTATAAGACCCTTTGCTATTTGGGGTTTCTCCTGGCCACGTGGCTCTGATCCATCATGGCTTCCTCCTTCTCTTCAATCCTCTTTCCTTCCCCTCACTCAAACCTCCAGTCCAGTTATAAGGCTCACAGGAGATCACTGCTGGGGGCAGGAGCAACCCCTTCTCAGAAAGTAGAATTAACATCAGAATACAAACAGCAACAGGACAACCCACAACAATCACAAGGAGAGAAAAGATGTCCAGCCATATACCAACTATTGAATACCCAAGGTTCTTTCACTATTTTTCTGAAGCTGGAAACTTTGTGGTCTTGTTTTGAGCCAGGGTACTTTAATAACTCAACCTTCCCCTAGAGTTCTTAGACATAGTTTGTAGTATTTTCTACTCTTTTCCTTATCTATCAAGCATTTGTTTACAAAACGGCAACCACTGATGTTTTTAAAACTTATTACACCTAATTATGTATGTGTGAGTACATGCACACGTGAGGACATACAAGTCATGGTGCACATTGAGTGTATAAAGGTAAGAAGACTACATGCAGGAGTTTGTTCTCTCCTTCTATGTGGTTCCCAGAGATGGAAACTCAGGTTTTTAGGCTTTACCCACTAGACTAGCTTACTAGTCAAACCATTCTGTTTTATTGTGACTTCATTTTGAATTTCCTCTCCAAATTAACCATAATTTTTAAAAGTATTACCCATTAATAAGTATTTAAAACAAAGAATTGTAATATAAAAAAAATCACATAATTCTCAACAGAGGAAAAGATGCACTTAATGTGTACTATTAGAAAAAAATGTAAATAAAATTCTTTTAACATTGAATAAGCTTGTGCCGGGCAGTGGTGGCGCACGCCTTTAATCCCAGCACTTGGGAGGCAGAGGCCGGCCTGGTTTACAGAGTGAGTTCCAGGACAGCCAGGGCTACACAGAGAAACCCTGTCTCGAAAAAAACAGAAAAACAAAAACACATAAAAACTGAATAAGCTTTTCGCATTGGTGTGAAACAATTCCAAAGCAGAAACTGGTGAATGAACAAATATTTCACTGAAAAGATACTATGGAACTTAAACCTGCACACTTTCAACAAGTACATCTACATACTTTGAACAAGTTGTTGATAAAACTTTTAAGTTTCCTGAGTAAAAGTAAAGACACTGACAATATGACAAAAATGGAAAATCAGGTAATCCCAAAAGTTTAGATGAAAAGCCAATGAAAAGAAAATCTATATAAAGCTCAAAAGCATTCTCAATTACAGAACCAACTTATAAATACATGAACTTATACATGGTTTATAAAAATAACTGATTTAAACATATCTAGAATAAGCTAACACTATTACAAAAATTAAAGACACTTCAAGTTTACTTCCTACCTACAGGAGTTGCCAGAGTTTGCAGCTTCAGAAAGTCAATGAAAAGGGGAAAATAGATAAATAAATAAACTCATTCTGTAATATTATTCCCTTACCACTAAGTGTGCATTTATAACAAGAGAAGCAAAACAAGATTTTTTTTTTCTGGAATACCTGTTTATCTTTATTTTTGTATGTATTTTCTCCTCAAAATTCATTATAATGCAGTCTGAAATCAGGATCAACCCAACTACAGTCATCAGAACTACAACCTAGCTACACTGGAGTAGATTATTGTATTTTCAGTTTTCTAGCAACTTCCATGAACAATTTATACATATGTAAACACATATGGACATAAGTAATTAAATACCTCCTACAAACGCTCCAATTCCCCTTATTAAACATTTCTTTTTTTCCTCAACGCTCTACCACCAAGGCCTCTCCCTGCCAATGGTGCCCCACACTCCCTTGGTCCTCCAGGACAACTTTTAACAACTTGCTACCTTCATTCTTCTACAGGCCACCCATCTCCTATCTGGAACAACTATTTGGAATCATCAAGAAATGACAACTAAAATACTATACAATTCAAATAGTAGGCTTAACAACATCTTGGCAATCAATAAAGCTCATTCAGTGGTTAAGTGCACTAGTTACTCTTGCAGAGGACCTGGTTCAATTCCTAGAACCCACATAGTAGTTCCCAACTGTCAGTAACTCCAGTCCCAGGGGAATCAAATACCTTCTTCCAGCCTTCGTGGTCACCAAACATGCATATGGTATACATACATAAAGGCATGCAGAACTCCTATAAAATAATAAACCTAAAAGTAATTACTTTTTAAAAAATTTCATTCGAATGTTGCTACTAGTTGATCTTAGGAAGTCACCTAATCTCTTCAAACTTTACAAAGTGAAGAAAGTTGAATAAAAATTAATTTGAGCTCAGAAATTATATCTGCATGATAAATTTTAGAAGCTGATCTGGAAACAACTTTAGGCTTCTTTTGATTTGTTTTCTTATGAAAAATCTAAGCTTAACTTACGAACAATGCTTTAGGAAAAATATGAACAAAGCAACAACCAAATGAGTATTAGGCCAGAGAATCAAGGGAATGACAACAAAAGCTAGCTCACTCTCACCCAAAGGTGAGAAAAGTAGGAAAAAAGCTCAGCATTTTTAGCAAAACTATCCAAGTCACACTCCATTATACTACTTGATGTGTTTTACATTAAGACTACAACAGACAAATTCCTGGTAGATAGCCAACCAATTTACAGTATTATAAAAACACTATCCAACAAATACAAGACTATTCCCAAAATATACCAAGTAACAAGTCTCTAAGATGTTGTTTGATTAAAATTTAAATCCGATTGAGCTCTTTAAAGTTATAAACGCTTTTATAAGGAGACTGAAGAAATAGTTCAGCAGTTAAGAGCACTGGCTTCTCTTCCAAAGGACCCAGGTTCAACTCCCAGCACCCACATGGTATCTAACTCCAGTAGCTCTTAGCTGCTAAAGGAGGTACCAGGCGTGCACAGTATACAAACATATATGCAGGCAACACACACATAAAATAAACAAACTTCTCAATATCCTCTACTAATCATAAATGCAGGGAGGAGAAAAAAAAAACAAGTAGTAATCACACATACCCTTTTTGGGGGGAGAGGATGCGAGGGGGGGGGAGTGCGGGGGGGGGGGGGGGG
>NW_021620620.1:2069926-2178966 GCF_004785775.1 Grammomys surdaster
TTTTTGTTTTTTGTTTTTTGTTTTTTTTTTGGTTTTTCGAGACAGGGTTTCTCTGTATAGCCCGGGCTGTCCTGGAACTCACTCTGTAGACCAGGCTGGCCTCGAACTCAGAAATCCACCTGCCTCTGCCTCCCGAGTGCTGGGATTAAAGGCGTGCGCCACCACCGCCCGGCCTGGACTCACTTTGTAAACAAGGCTAGCCTCCAACTCACAGAGATCCACCTGCCTCAGCCTCCCAAGAGCTGGAATTAAAAGCATGCACCACCACACCCACCAAGCACTAGCACCTTTTAAGGTGCTAATGAAATGGTTGCTAATGAGGTGCTTGCAAGTCAAGCCTGGCAGCCTGCATTTACTTATCTCTAGAACCCACATAAACGTGGGAAGAAACAAGTCTACAAAGTTGTCCTTTTTTTCCAAACACATGCAAATACACAAGTAATAAATTAGAATTTCACTATCACATAAATAGCTTAAAAAAAACTTTCTTGGCTTATAAAAACATCAAAACTTACCTGAAGTTATCAACTTAGCGCAACTACTTTTGTTTGCATTGTCTTCTGGAATCCTATTTGTGCTCTTTTCTTTCCCAATTAAAGTATCCTCCATAAGTAAGCATCTATCAGAAGCAAAACTGTCTTCACCCACCACATGACTAGATTTGCTATTAGCTTCAAGTACAGAAGTGACTTCTTCCAGCTGAGCAGCTTCACTAGATTCTGAGTAAGATGAACCCTTACCCTGGGCTAAATTTTTTGAAGAAACAGGCAGAGACTCATCATCACTATCAAAACCAAAAGGATCTCCAGTATCATCTTCTTCTACTTTAGGTTTCTTCGGAATTTCTTGAATATCTGGTTTGAAATTGGGCCTCTTCTGCCCTAATTTAGCCATAAATGTGGTCTCTCCCCATTTTGTACTAAGAGTAGTCCGTTTGTTGGAAAAAACTTCATCAAATTTTGAACTGCCATTTCCTCCTTTCCTACTGTAAGTTTTTCCAAATCTGGATGTCATTTTGACACCTGTTTCATATTCCCTGTGGAAAGAAATTTAAGAAAATATAATCAGCAAATTTTTAACAAGTTCTAAGCAATCTATAAAAATAAGGCCCTAGGACTTCCTTAGTTTTCAACATTCAGCACTTGAACTTTTAAACTGGTTTAAATGAATGAGCTGAAGAGGTTCATTTTTCCAGCCTTTCCGTCCATGTATCAAGTTTGGTGGTGCTTTGGTTTGTTTTTACAATAAGGACATAGTCATATGAAACTTACAAAGTTTTTTATTTTTTTTTAAAAAGCTTACTAACCAACTTATAAGGCAACATCTACAAATCTAACTTAAAACATTCAAATTCCATATCCGCATACACAGTTTAGTCAAAAAAATAATCTAGAGTAAATACCAAGTAAAAATCTTTAGTCACAACATAGTAAGTTTTCCAGAATCTAAATAATGTCAGTTGATCAAACTTAGTTATTTGAATTTCTACAACTCTTCATAAAGGGCCAGAAAAACTTATTTCCTCATCTTGGTACAATCTTCTACCAAGCTTAAAGATTCTAACTCTTTTTTTTTTTTTTTTTTTTTAGGTTTTTCGAGACAGTGTTTCTCTGTGTAGCCCTGGCTGTCCTGGAACTCACTCTGTAGACCAGGCTGCCCTCAAACACAGAAATCCACCTGCCTCTGCCTCCCAAGTGCTGAGATTAAAGGCGTGCGCCACCACTGCCCCACAAGATTCTGATTCTTAAAGTGATTTTAACTGACTTTAAAAAGCTCTTCAGTGGTCATCTCCCTAAACTCAAGAAACCATTCTTCTACTTCCTTTATCTCCATAGTGCTCTGCTCATTGCTGAGTAACATTTTTCTACGTTGGAGAACTCCATTTTACAAAGGTCCATAATTTATTATAAAATAGAATCATATAGCCTTTATTTTCCTCTTCAACTTACAAACCCATTTACCTGATTTACCTAAAATTATACTGAAAATTTTTCCAAGAAAAGCCAAAAAAAAAAAAATCAAGCATTTTAAAAATACAAGGTACTTTTACAGCACCATCAATCAATCATTATCCATTTCTTAACACTTTGACCTTCTGTAGTTTAAGTATCAATTTATCAATTCTGGGGGGAAGGTAAGCAATTACTTAAGGGCTTGGAAAATCTTCATTACTTGGAAATTTACAATAAGAATAATAGTTAACTTGTATTTTCAAATGTTTTGAGCTGTGATTTTAATATTTATATTAGGTTCTTACAACTTAATGAATCACTATCCAATTTAGTTCAGCAAATATTCAGTTAGAAGACTCACCACTACCCTAATGTTTGAAAGGAAACCAGTTCTGATTGGACAAAATAATAATTTAGTCATCGTACACATCTGTGCTAAGAGAAATTTTATCTTTCCTCAGAGAGTTTCCATTTTGTAGTCTTAAACACTAACAAGCTTTATTGTCTTTCTTGTTAAGTATAGCCTATTAAACAAAACCAAGTATAATTGGGCAGCTGCCAAAGGCAGGAAAATAAAGTCATTTCTTTAAGCTGTGATATGCAGACCTACAAACATATATTCCAACAAAGCTGGAATATTTTGGGCACACACACATGGCAATCATCTAAAAATGCCAAATCAAAAATCTAGACTTGACCTTCTTTATGACATCTGAAAAACTCACCATAAAAACAGTTCTAAAACCACAAAGCATTCACTGTGCAAAATTAAGGTCTGCAAATGAATATCTGACACCGAGTTAAGTGATAAGACAACTGTATTTTTAAAAGATCATGTCTCAGAAATATACGCTGATGTATTAACACCATTAAGTACTGATGAAATATCAGTGATTTTTTTTAATATTAAGAAATGGGAAGCATACGGGTTAGAAAAATATGATTATCTACTGAATCCAAGAGATATGAGTACAAGAGTTCATTATATGATTGTTTTTACTGTTTTCCATAACATCCACTAAAAAAAAAAGTCAGCAGACTTCTGCGATGGCATTATCTAAGCATAACATATGTACAAATTCAGCATATATATTTGGCATGACATTTTACGTACATTTCAGACACACTATCTTGTTCAGGCTTCAAATTTCACCAACAACCCTAACTAAAAAGGAAATGAAGGTTCACAATGAAGTGTTTTTGATTTGGGAGGCCTTTGCCTCACCCCAAAGCCCAGCGGACTTTTGACGGAAGTGCACTGGGATTTAAATTAGGGAAAGAGTATACAAAACAAACAAACAACCTCCTTACACTTAAGCTGTAAAGAAGCCTAGCCTCGTCCAGGAAAGACATCCAAGGTAATGCATTTGAGGGGCTTCCATTAAGAGAGGAAAGTGGAATGGAGCAAACAGAGGCAAACAGAAATCCTTACCAGAGGCTGCGAGTGCGCCCGGAGGCAGTAGCCGAGACACCCCTCGGGCTGGACACTCACGCAACTTTTTCTCCTCCCAACCCCCACTGCCTAGGAAAGGGATGTCGCTTCGGACGCCCCGGAAGCTTCTGCTACCGAGTCCCCGAAGCAAGGCCTCGGTGACGGCTAGAGGCAGAGGAAACGACGGGGAAAAGAATTCAGGACTCAAATCAACCGGACCGGGTTTAGAAGAGAGAAGTCAATCAAGTAGCCGCCCGGAAAAGAACTCAAAAGGCAAAATAAGAGGTGGGAAGGGAAAGAGTTCTTCAGATCCTCCAGTGCCCAACTTCCTTAGAAGCCAGGTGAGCAACGAGACTCGCACCGCCCCTGCCTCCCTCCACCCGCCCCAACTCACTCAGGGCCTAGGCAGCCGCCCGAGACCTCACTTACCCTCGGCGCCTGGCGGGTGCTTTGGCCTCGGGCCGCCTCCGCCTCTCCCGCTCCCAACGGCCCACGGGCGGGCGCAGGAGCCCCGCGCAAGAGAACAGTGCCGACCGGTGCGCCAAGAGAGGCGAGAGGCTCTGCTGCCGTCACAGTCTGCGGCTCCGCTTCGGTAAATAGGAAGCCCGGTCGAGGGGGAGGGGGGTGAGCGGCGGCCCCGCAACTTCCCTCCCCAGCTCAGGCGCGCCGGCCGGACAGGGCCTAGGCCTCCCTGGCGGCCGCCGCCGGTGCCGAGCCTGCTACGTGCCCCCGCTGGGCCGCCGCCGCCTTCTGCGCCTCCGCCTCCGCCGGTGAATGGTCAGCGCTGGAGTTTGAACAGGGCCCTGAACCATCTCAACGCCATTTGCGCTCCCGGCCCCCACCTCCTTCCTCCAACAGCCGCTCGCTCCGTCACTCCGCTTCCCACAGGCCCCGCGCGGCCGCCCGACCCCGCAGCCAATCGTACGGCCGCTTACTCAAACCGCCGCGCAGGCGCCGCGCCCCGCACGCGCCGGCTACCCCCATTGGTCGGACCGCCAGGCCCGACGGGAGTTGTAGTTCTCTTCCGCAAGGTCCTGGTGTCTAAAGCCCGGTTCCGTTGCTGGCGAACAGTATGAGTTCTGGCTTCGGGCCTGTTGGACCTCACCGACTCGGGAGCCAGTTCCAGTTCCTGGCCACGCGACTAGACGCAGGTGCGGCGCGGCAAGGCTCGCGGCACAGTGCAGGCAGCTGTGTCAATCGTTTCCCCTCCAGGGACCCTCCGGTGTCTGGGGACAGTGACTTGTGCAGCTGCGCCCAGCTTGCTGTGCCACCGCCCGGACCTTGGAGGCGGGGAACTTGGGGCTGCTTTTGACCTGGTCTGACAGTGCGAGCGAGCCAACGCAGGTAAACGAGGACCGAAACCAGGAGCAGTTGGGTGCCGGTCTCCTCGCGGCCGGGATCCGCTTCAGCCCGGCGCTTCATCCTCTCCCTCCTTACTTGTCAGTCCGCACTACGGAGTTCGGTCCCCTACCTGTTAGCAGTGACAACCCCTCCCACGCCCCGCTCCCCGTGTATTGTATGTTACTTAGTATTGTATGTTACTATCGTCATCTTTATTGAATGTGTTTACGGTAATGTGGCTTTAAATAAATTTTTAAAAGGCATACTAAAGAGTTGATACGTAAAATGACCCAATGCGTTTATTTTGTTTTAGACTAAGCCTCTGAAAACTGGGAAGGAAGGGAATAAATTAACTGAGGATGTTCTTCGTTGTTGGAGCTGCGGAATTTGTACACATACGTCATCATACCAATGTTTATGTCTCAAATTGTTCATAGAAAGTTTTGGTTTGGGGGTGCGGATTGTTTTGTTTTGGTTTTTAACTAACTAGTCCGGGACAGAATGATAGTGAATGATGGACGGAAGTATTTTGAGTTTACTTCCGCAGAGGCTTTTTTCCATGCCAGTGAATTACCTGATTGAGAAACTTGGAGAGGTTTTATTTTAAGCCTTCAATGGGAAAATAGCTTTCTAAACACTGTACAACCAGTTTCCCTTAGGAGAAGTGCGTGGTTAGTCATCAGCCTTGCAGTTAATGGACACTCATCTGAGAAATTAGAAAACTATTTGCTTTTAAAGTCTCCTCAAATTTCAAGCTCCCTCCAATGTAGTCAATGGATTTTCCCTCCAATGAAAATCCTAAAGAGGAAAAATAAAAGCTTCAGGCTGGGAGGATAAGTAAGTGGTAGAGCACTTCTCTAGCATTCCCTTGGCACTGCCTTCTGTCACCCTCTTAAAAAGAAAAACGTGAGCCCTTTCCAATAGGAATTTAAGATGTGTTTTTGATGCTAAGTTTCATAACTTACATTCTTGTGTTTGCAGTTTCCCAAATATTGTGTATGTATTTTCTCCCACTGACTTCACAGTAAGCCACCTGTCCCTTAACTTATGCGAAGGAACCAGTTAACAAGTCTTGCACTACATATGGTATACATATATGACTTATTTGGGTCAATTTTGTCTTTAATCAGCAGCTTGGGACATTGTTTTATCATTTGTTTGAAGATGGCTGGCAGAGGTGCAGTCTACACTTAGGTTAATTATGTAGATGACATAGTGGTGGGTGCTAATTAGAGGGTAATTATCATCAGAGGCAAAAGGTAAGATCAAAAAGCCAAAAGAGGTAGAGAGAGAGGCAGTTGCAAGATCCTCCTGGAGGAGGTTCCAAGACCAAGAGAAATATCCTCTGGCCTAGCCCTGCTGGTATTCAGCACTTGGTGGGTTTTGAAGCTGAATGAAGTGAAAGTAGAAAGGTTAATTATTGAAGAAACAGTCTTTGGCACCCTTTTATGGGGTTTTGTGTGTCCTTGTTTTAAGAGATAGAACTTAGTTGTGTTTAAATCCCTGCTACTGAAAGAATGACCCATAGTATCTAGGCCTAACCTTTGACCTTGTTGGGAAGGAATAATTCTCAGCCTCACCCCAACCCCAGACATGAGCACAGATACAAGCACTAGTTTATAGTTGATCCACAGCATATAATCCACTGAGTTTGAGTGAGAAAGGGAAGAGCAATCCCAGTCCTTCTGAGTTTGAGGCAGGAGCTTGAGCATTCCAGATGAGTCTGGATTAAGATATTGAAGGGAAAACCAGGTTTGGGATATAACTTAGTCATAGAGCATGTGCCTGTCATAACCAAGCACGAAAGAGTCAAGAACCTAATATGCATCAAGTATGAGACTAAGGTTTTTAGGGGATTCATTTGTGCCCTAGAGTGTCTTCCCTATTATACAGGAAAGGGCATAGGAAGGCTGACACTTGCTTAATGTACTGCAGCTGACAAAGAAATCTCAACTTTATTGGATATGTATAAATAATTCTTTTTGTTTGGTTGGTTGGGTTTTTTTGTTTTGTTTTGTTTTGTTTTTCGAGACAGGGTTTCTCTGTATAGCCCTGGCTGTCCTGGAACTCACTCTGTAGACCAGGCTGGCCTCAAACTCAGAAATCTGCCTGCCTGTGCCTCCCAAGTACTGGGACTAAAGGCGTGCGCCACCACTGCCCAGCTGTACAAATAATTCTTAAATATAGCAGAAAGTTATACATGAAAGCAGGTAACACCTACTACATTCAGGAAGCTGAAGAAGGAGGATCATGGCCAGCCTCATGTTGGGGAAGTGGGGAAAGAAGTTGTACGTGATTTGTGAAGTGAAATAGTGAACCTGGACCTGAGGAGCTAGACACATGACTAGGTAGCAGCACTGCGCTGGGGCTCTCTACCTTCCTTGAGGAGAGTTCAGGCTCTTCTGACCCAGAATACTGTACCACAACCTTACTCCTCAGTTCCATGGAAGGCAAATGCTCCCTTGCTGTGATCCTGAGTGCCACACCAGAATGGAATAATGGATAGTGCACAGGCCAGAAGCTTTTTTGTTGTATTGCTTGAGTCCTGATATATTTCTCCATTTATTTGGTTAGTTGGTTGGTTGGTTTTGAGGCAAGGCCACACAGGGCGCAGTACAGCCTTGGACTCTTGCCCCTTCTGCCTCCACTCCCAAATTCTGGAATTACAGGTGTGTGCTGCTACACTCTGATAATGTTTGACTCAGAAGCAGCTCTTTTTTCCTCCATAGCCTTCACCCAGATGACATGTGATGCTCACCTGATCAAAAAAACTAAGCATTTCCTTCATCTAACGCTCTTATCCACCTCAGATATCTAGGGGTTTTTCCCCCCACGGTCATAGTTATGTAGCAAGCTAGAATCCTGGGTCTGAGCCCAATGTGTATCCTTTGATGCTACAGGCTGCCCTTCTGTGTGCTGCCTAGGAGCCCCACCCCAACCCACTGCCTGGAACTCCACCTGAGTGCTCTTATACTCTGTCCTGTAAAGAAAACTAGCAGAAGACACTTCTACTGGTTCAGTGCCTTTGTTCTAGCTCATGCACAGGCAGAGGCAGAACTAGCCTTACCAAATAGACACTCAGCCCTTTTCAGAAAATTGTGTCATAAAATATAACTTAAAGTGTGTCGTTCAGTACGTTAAAACCAGAAGTGACTACATGAGCACTATTTCTTTTTCTTTTTTTTTTTTTTTTTTTTTTTTTTGGTTTTTCGAGACAGGGTTTCTCTGTGTAGCCCGGGCTGTCCTGGAACTCACTCTGTAGACCAGGCCAGCCTCGAACTCAGAAATCTGCCTGCCTCTGCGTCCCAAGTGCTGGGATTAAAGGCGTGTGCCACCACCGCCCGGCTGCACTATTTCTTCCTTTGCTCTGGGATGTGCAAAAAAAAAAAAATTATAAAGTGTACATTTGCATATTGTAGTGCTTGGGTTGCTAAGCACTACAGGATGTGTGCTAGACCCTACCCTTACCTGTTGATACACAGCTCCTCTTCTTTCCACTCTGCACACACCTCTATGGTTCCACAGCCGCTGCCTACTCCCTCCCCTTGCATGTGGCTCTTCTCATACCAGGTGTTTCCATTCATTTCATTAGATATTCAATGAATCTCTGGGGTGAGAGGCGGTGTTTGGGATTCATTCAAGGTCCAGCAAATGCTAAGCAAGTGTTCCTCCAATGAGCTTGTATCCCCAACCCTGAGTAGCCTATTTTTAAACCACTATAGTTCCTCCACTCCCAAATATCCACTGCCTGTTATATTTTTTTCTCCCCTAGGAAGTATATAGCCCCATCTAACATACTGTATTTCACATATCTATCTTGCATGCCTGTCTCCTCGGGGAAGAAAGAATGGGAATCTGCCCTCATATCTTGTTTTCTGCTCTATCCCAAATAGAAGAGTACTACCTGTACATAGTAGAGACTCCTTAAATAGCTGTTGACCAAAGCCCTCCTTTCCCGTGGGGTTGTACCTCGAAAGGAAAGAGACTAGACACCAACTGTAGTTTCAGATAACTTAGTGACTCCATAGATTGTCAAGCCTCTCCCTGTGGCAAGGAAAACTGAGCTTTCTGGAGTTACTTTTGTCCTTGTGGTTTTTCATTGTGAGAACTGAGATGATGAATATTATCATAATTCCAATTACCTTGTTTTCCAAGATAATTGGAATATGTTCTCTGGAGATGGTAACGTCCCTTGGGGAATAAACTACAGTCTAGGTAGTTAAATGACACAGCAATGGAAATTGCTTGAATTGTTGTCTAACAAAACTGGGTACCCAGCAACCTCCAAGAGATCTTGATTTCTAACTTTTGTCTCAGCAAACAGCCTTTTTCCTGGGGTCCTCACCAGTAAAGGTGCATGATACCTTATCAAAAAAAATCTAAATACTTCCCCATTACTAAAACTAAACCTCCCAAATCCTTGTCATGGCCCAAGGTCCTGCAAGATAGGCCTCTGAGTCCTTCCAATCCTTCCCACTCTGCCACGCCAACTTTCTGTCTACTGTTAAACCAGCTCTTGCTTCAGGCCTTCTTGTGCTTTCTGTAACCTCTGTGACTTATCTCGAATTATATATAACCCCCTCCTCCAACTCTACCAGCTCTTCCTCACTTCCTTGCAGCGTTCTGTATTTCCTTTCCTATTGTTTTTATCCATAATTGTCACTGCAGTTTTCTTACATATTCATTTAGTATGTTTTCTGCCACTACAACATAAACCGTATGAAGGAACGGGCATACAGATATAGTGCCAGACACACAGAAAATAGGCTGTAAATATTTGCTAGCCAAGCACTCGCTAGCATTGAATTACTTTACGTTCTGACAGCTCCTAAAGCTTGCCTAATATTTTGCCTGTTTGGCCAATCGATAGTTGCAAAAGATTCATTGAAATTTTTGACTTAAATTTCTTAAAACCATGTTGTTTGTTTTTGCTTTTGTATTCTGAGGTTATCTTACTGAGCACATAAAAGTTTAGGATTTTCTTATGTATGTGGTACTAGAGATCCAGCTCTGGACCTTATGTATGCCAGGCAAGCATGCCACCACTGAGCTGACATGCCCAGCCCTGGTTTAGGATTTTCACAGCTGGTGGAGTCGAAAGCTTTTGATGTAGCTGAAGCAGTCAATAATGAATATTGCCTGAAGATGTTGACCATTTCTGTAGTCACACTTTTTTGCAATGTGACAAGGCAGTTCCTCTCGGGACCTAAGCAGGCCCTATAAGTTCCCTTAGTCAAAGGAAAAGGGCAGAGGTGATACATTTCATATTTGAGGCTTAAGAAGTCTAAAGCTTTCATGCTGTCTTTTGAATCTGCTGCCTCTGCCCAGAGAACAGGTCGAGGCTTGCTTGTTAGGTGATGAGAAGCCTCATGGAAAAGAGCTGAAGTCATCCTATTCCAGTCAACAGACAGCAAGCTCCAAAGCTGACCTACAGAGCCACCTATCTGACCAGCAGCAGTCCTGGCACATGCATGAGCCCACCTGGGACTAAGAGCTGCCCCACTGACCTGTAGTCTCTCTCATGAGCAATACAACTCTTTGTACTAAGCTGAATTTTAGAGCAGCTTGTTCCCTAGCATTAGTGTGATCCAGCAGTGAGTTCCCCATATTTAATTTGAAGCCATTGCATGCACAGGGCTTTCTGGATTATTCAGGCAGTCTAAAACAGCCTTCCAGTCTCTTGACAATATTAGTATATTCTCTTCCTAAGAAAGCTCTGCAAAAGTATTCGCTTGTTTCTTCTCTGTCTCCCACACTAGACTGTCACTATATGAATATAGAGTTCTGTCCATTTTGATCTATGCCATGTCCTCTATACCCAACACAAAACTGCATCCCCCCCATTGTCCAGTATGGCAGCCATAGCTGTGTGCACTGAGTGTTGGACATGTGTTTAGCCTAACCTGAGGTGTACTGAAAAATGTAAGATTAAATGTCTAAGTGATAATATTTTGATGCATTGGGAGAAATAGAGTATGCTGTTAAAGTTAATTTCACATTCATTCAGGTTTTTTGTGACATGCTGTTTTAAATCTGAGGCCACTCTGGGCTATATAGAAAAGTTCTGAGTATATAGGAAAGCTATAAAGGATATAGCAGAACCTTAAATGCAACCAGATAAGTGTGAGGTCCCAGTCTGAAAGGCCAAAGACTTTGATTCTAGCTGTGTGACTTGTGGAAAAGACAAAATATCAGAGACAGAATTTAAAGAAAGAATCGAGCCGGGAGTGAGAAAGCAGAGGCAGGAGGAGTGCACATCATATGGGAGACTGAGGAAGGTGACATTTTCTATAGTGTTGTAACAGATCTATGTGTCAAAACACAGGACTGTGCGACACAGAGTGACTCCAGCATTCACTGTAGATGTAGTTACTATTGCTTCATTAAAACCAGCATACCACACTGGCGTATTAATAATAGGTACATTTGGAGTAGGGTTAGGAGAGGAAGGTTTGTGGGAACTCTATACTATGTGCTTAGATTTTCTGAGTCTACAGTGTTGTAACTGGGGACATCATGAGTGCAACACGTGAGGCACAGAACGACAAATACCTCATGTTCTCGTTCATGAGATGATCTCAGGGTGAGACTTGGCTCAGGAGAAAGAGCACACATTGCTCTTGTCAAGTTCAGTTCCCAGCACCCATATTGGGTGGTTCACGACCACTTGTAACTCCAACTCCAAGGACTCTGACCTTTGTGGGCCTCTGTGTGTGCTTGCACAATTAAAAACAATAAAAATAGATGCTTTTTGAAATGCCATTGATTTTCTAAAATAGTGGTCATCAGACTTGAGGGTTAAAGAAGATTGGATAGCAAATTGATACTTACAGTTAGATAAAATGAGCCTTGTGCTATGAAGAACAATATGTGCCCATTGTTTACAGTGGTATTTTTACATTAAAAAGATGAGAAGAGAAAAAGATTGAAATTTCCCAGTGCAAGTGAATGTTAAATGTTTGAGGAGAGTTGGAAATGTTAATTACCTTGGTTTGATCATTACACATCTCATGCATGTATTAAATTATCACACTGTGCTCTATAAGTCTGTCATATTATTGTATGTCGAAAAATAAAGCAAGTCTGTGAATAACTATATAATCTTCCTGTCTTCTCATCATATGACTGCTGATCACTCACTGACCTGAAAAGAATAGTGAAGGAAATTTAATGGAGTTAAAAATAAAGCTTTATTTTTTTTCCCCAACAGGGTCCTGCTATATAGCCCTGGCTTAAAGGGAAATTTCTGGTTTCTTTAAAAACTCAGTTGTGTCATGTGATTTTTTTATGGAAGATGTCTTGTGAGGGGACATGTGATGTTTTGCTGAAAACAGACCCTTGTCAGGACTCATGATATTCAAAAAGAATATAAATAGAACCCCACAGTGAGAGGACACTCTAGCATGGCGACTGTGCAACACTTTGCTCCTTTGCTTCATGTCTTCACTTGGTAGGGAGAAATGCACCAAAGAACTTCTCGTGCTATCATGGCTGATTCTGGACGCATCCACTGACTCATGTTGATATGGCGGAGCCTTGCTGTTTCTGTTGGATCATCCTTGGCATTTGCTATTGGACTGGACTGCTGGTATCCTGACAACAAAGAATGGAGTTATTCCCAAATAGCTACTAAACAGGTCCACAAACCCCTTTTCCTATTAACCTTCTTTCTCCCCTACCTCTGGTCAGTGGGCCAGAAGGGAGGTTGAAGCATTTAAGAACCCTAAATAAAGTAGGTTTTGAAAAATCTAAGCCTACACTGGCTGACTTCAGATTTTCACTAGTCTTTCTGATTCTGCCTGCTGGATCCTGGGATTACAGGTGTGTGCCACCAGCTTGACTAAAAATAACCCTTTTTTTTTTTAAGTGAATTTTCCTTTCCTTAGCCCCCAGAATGGTACTTTTAAGTCCTACATTTGACAAATCACTTCTCTCTACTTCCAAATTTTAATGACTTGTGGTTGTGCCCAGAAATAACTCCATATGGTTGCTTGTTACCTTAAATACCTTCATTCTCCTTCACCTGACTCCAGACAGTAAAATAGTACTCAGGTATCAGGACTTCATGCTTGGATTCCTACAGTCCCCTCTTCCCAGAACATCGTTCTCCCTTCTGTACTAATGATGCCTTTTCCTAGATTGCACATCCTACTGAATGTGAATCAATCAGCCTGGAGTCTTACTCCCATATGGTCTATATTTAAAACCCAGGCACATGGCAGTCAGGTGTGGCTCTTTCTAGAAAGAAAATAGAAAAATGGATATGAGATAGATGGATAGATAGATAGATAGATAGATAGATAGATAGATAGATAGAGCTTGAATGTGTTGTCCAAGAAGGGATTAATAACCTTGAGGTGATAATATCAAAAGGAACACAAGGCAATTGAATGCCCTCCAAAAGCTTCCCAAGGCTGGAAACAGAAGACCCTGTTTGGGACAAGATCCCAGCAGTGTGGATGTACTAGCTGACTCCAGCTAGAGATCCCAGGGATGCTACCTGTTCTAGAAGCCAATCTGCCCCCGCCTCCTGCCCATCTAAGCTAGAATGCCAGGACCAGACAGTTTGGCCGTAGCAGGGATGTTACAGTTTCTCCCATGCCACTGTGGAACTTCAGAGAGCTTGTGACAAGAGCAGCCACACCCCAGATGCACATGTGCTGTTGTCATCAAGAGAGAAGACCCTCCCTACCTCCACATCCTTTATTGACTTGTCTGCCAACCACAATGCAGATGTCCCTGTGTTGTCATTGACACTGTCATCAGCATCGAATCTCCTTAGGGCTTAGTGTATTATCCTACCATCCAGTTAAGGGGAGACCTACAAAACACTATACCAGGTAACTGACCTTCCCAAGGCCACCCAGCAAGTCAGCAAGTAGGTGACAGAGTCAGAGTTTTAAATCAAGTCTGTCTGTTGCCAGAGGTCAGAATCGTGAAGCCTGTGTTGTCCCAAGCCCTGAATTTATTTATTTATTTTTTGTTTTGCTTTTGTTTTTTGGAGACAGGGTTTCTTTGTATAGCCTTGGCTGTCCTAGAACTGGCTCTATAGACCAGGTTGGCCTCAAACTCACAGAGATTCACCTGCTTCTTCTGGAATTAAAAACATGTACCACCACTGCCTCACTTTTATCTATCAACGTATCTATCTATCTATTTATTTGACTGCCAGGCACACCCTGGAGTTTAAGTCAGGAGAAGGAACTTTTCCTTCTGTTGTCCTTCCAACCTGCAAGCTTGAGTTTGCACAGAGGAACAAGGATTAGGGTTGAGTGAGACTTCCCTGCTTGTTTGAAGAAAAAGGTCAGAGCTGGGCCATTCCCTGGATCCATGTGTTAGAAGGAGAACTCACACAAGTTGTCCTCTGACCTCCATGAACACAATAAAGATTGAAGAGGTCAAGTTCAGTGTGGCTTGGAGGTCAGCTTGTCTGTAAGCATCGAGGATGGGGAAACGGTCCACAAAAGTGGCTCGCAACCTGTGGGTCACAACCTTTTGGGCTTGGCAAAGGACCCTTTCACAGGAGGTTGCCTAAGACCATTGGAAAACACAGATTTTCACGCTACAATTCACAAATGTAGCGAAACTACAGTTATGAAGTAGCAATTAAATTAATTTCTGGTTGAGGGTCAGCACAACATGAGGAATTGTATTTAAAGGTCACAACATTAGGAAGTTTGAGAGCCACTGCTCTCCAAAGCCAGGCTTTTGAGTTTGAGGCCACAGTCTGGTCTTAGCCAAGAAGTGAATACCGCCCTCGAAATCTTGCTTGTTGGGTGCTCCAACAGCACCCAAACAAACTCCTGCCACTGGCTTTCCACTCTCCCCGGCTCTTTCAGCTTCTCAGAAAGACAGAAAAGAGAAGATTGGGTTTCTTTCAGTGAGCAACCCCAACCTTTGGGTGGGGAAAAAAAGCTCCCCAATAGTTCCCCGTCCCTTTGTATGAACTGCTGCCTCCAGCTCAAGCTACTCTGCAAAGTCCCTGACCCCCTGAGCCTGTCCCAAGAGAGTGGGAAAGAATTCTGTCCTTTCTATTACTTACTTCATTGTGTATGGGGGTTGACGGCACAAGCTGAAAACTGATCATTCCTTTATTGAGTTTTCCCAGCTTGAGGCAAAAACTTGTGAAAGATAAGGGAGTGCCTGCTTGGAGAACTGAGTGGATTAAAGAGCACCGCAGTTGGAGAATTGTGGAGAACCTGGAAACGTTCCAGAACCACTGAAGGCCTGTGCAGTCCTCTCCAGCACCCAGAAACTCTAGGTCCTCAGGCGGTCCATCTGAGAAATCCCAACCCGTATCCAACTAGGAAGCGTGCCCCAAATTATCACATCCCAGGAGACAGTGAGGAACAAGTGTTAGTCCGCTTCTGGGAAGCAGCTAGACGTGACTTTCGTCTCCTCCTGCAGAGTTAATCTCTTTGAAAGGCTTGGGACAGGACCTGGCAGAGTGTCAGCAGCTCCCAAGGTGTTCTCGGGTTCTGTTACCATCGCTAGCTAGCAGCTGGGCTGGGTAAGGAACACGACTTGATAACTTTGGCAAAACTCGACAGGCCACAATTGGAGATGGGGAAGAGAGGGAGGGAGAGAAGAAGAGAGAGACAGACAGAGAGATAGAGACGGAGAGAGAATACGAACGAGAGCACCAGCCTCTGTGTCACCTTTCTGTTCTCCGGGGCGCCGTGGCTACCCTCCAACTCCTCGCTGAGAGAGGAGACACCCGAAAAAGGCCAGCGACCTGGGCGGGACTTGAATTTGGATCACCCGATCCCCACCCCCGCCACCCGGGACCTGCTTTCCGCCCTCCTGCTGCCCAGAGACTGGAGACCAAATTGCCCGCTATCCCGGCCGAACAGGTGACAGGGATCGGTGCAAGTAAGGGTCAGCGGACTCCAAAAACCTCCACTCTGAAATCAGTGCAGAAAGGAGACGTTAAAGCGAGCGGCCTAGGCTTTGGGATCTGCAATAATTTTCCGTCATTTATCTATGAACACCTGCCTTCCTTCTTTAAGTCAACAGATGTTTGCCGCTTCCTGCCCCAGCCAAAGTCGCTGGGTTCTTTAATCTTACCAAGGCTTTAGCCCGCTTACTGGTAGTACTCGGTCAGAGAGAGAGAGAGAGAGAAAGAGAAAGAGAGAGAGAGAGAGAGAGAGAGAGAGAGAGAGAGAGAGAGAGAGAACTGAAAATATTAGCATTTCAAATGAATGCACTTCTGGGTGCGGGGGTGGGGGGGGGGATGGGAGCTCGGAGCTTGGTCGCTTCTACCCAGGGGATTTGCTTTGCACTAGGGGCCTGACCTAAAATTTACAAGAAAAAGGTGCCAGCAAGGGCTTCCTTTGTAGTGCCGATGACTTAGAGGACACTTCCTGGCCAGATGAGAGGCCTAACTGCTTTGCTGGGCTGTCCCTGCCTTGCCCAGAGCTGAGAAAGTGGGACGGCACGTTCTCTGCCCACCAAGCGGGGTCTGGAGGCGCCCGGGTCTAGCAAGCCGTGGCAAGATTAGCCTCCGGTCTACCTGGGCCCTAATCGCCTTATCTGAGGCCTTTGAATCCAGAAGGGCTTGGCAGAGATGGGAGCCGCGCCACCTCAGAGGAAAGGGGCGTCCACTCAACCAAGAGGCAAGCGTTAGGTGTTGGCCTTTGAGCTGTTCTTGGGCTCCCAGTGAAGCTCATCCACACACCCACACTTTGGGCCAAAGGTGTCTACTAAGCCAACTCCCTCTCAGATTGGGGGAAAACAATGAAGTGCAAAATTATGGTAATCCGTTGTTCTGTTGTGCGAACTGGGCTTTTTCCGGATAGCCCGGAAGCCCAAGATACTTTAGTTGAGTGGATAAACATTTTCATTCAGGGCCTTGCTCCACCCAAATTTAGGCTGTGCACCACTTTATCTGTATGCATTTGTTTCTTCCAGAAAGTCCTAGATATGTTTTTTTTTTTTTTAAAAAAAAAGCGTCTTGCTAGGTGATAAGGACAATCCTCACAGATCTCTCCACAAGGACTTTAGAGGCACAAGTGAGTTAAGGGCCTGGAGACCTAGGGTTGATAAGCTACAAGGTCTGATTCCAGGCAGCCTTCTTATTATCTGGGGCTGCCAGAAACTGCAATGGTTCTGACCTTCTCGACCTTCAGAAAACATGTATGCTCTATGTGTAAAACAAATTAACTCTGTGTCTAGGAAAATGTTCAAAACCTTCCAGTTTTGCACTGTTTCAGACTCCATCATGCACTCTCTCCAAGCCCAGCTTTAAAGAGGCTGGCTCATCAAGCCAATTTGCAGTCCTTCACTCTGTGCTCCAGTCAGGCTGGCCTTGCTGTCATCCCACAGCAGAACTAGGCTGTGACCTTGTTCATGGGAGCACTCATTTACTCAGTCTTCCCCCACCAACTTCAGACCCTCCCCCGCCCTCCCATCCCCTCCAACCCCCCCACCTCCCCACCGCAGGCACAGCTTTCTCTGACATCCTGTCTCTTTTTTTTCCCCACTGGTTTGTATCAGTCTTCATGGTTGACACAATCTTTGTGCATCTGGATGGTTTTTGTTTTTTCTTTTTGTCTTTGAGCATTTAATGTATTGTTTCATCAGTGACTACCTGACCCACCTGGTACCTACCCCCAAAGAAGGTCAGATACTCCTGACTCACTATAAAAGGGGCTGCTTGCCCCCTTCTCTCTCTTGCTCTTGGTCCCCCCTCTCTCCGCATTCCCCTCCCCCCCATATGCTCATGGCCAGCCTCTCTACTCCTCCACTCTGTCTCTCTGCCTTTCTCTCAACTCCCCTCCTCATGCACTGAATAAACTCTAATCTATACTATACCATCGAATGGCTAGTCACTCTGGGGAAGGAATACCTCAGCATGGGCCCTGAGAGGCACCCCCCTCTCCCACACCACACCACGCCTCCACCAAACATATCTCTGCCTTTTCCTATCTTTTTATAAAACACAACAGTCAGTGTGACCACCTTCAAAGAGCAGGAAGAAAAGGACTGGAGGGTTTGGCATGTATTTTGGTGACAAAGTCTTGCAATGCACCTCAGGTTGGCCTTGAACTCAGAAATCTTCCCGCTTAGCTTCTGAGCCAAAACGTAGACAAGACAGGTATGAACCTCCATGACCCAATTTCAGTTTGCTTCATTGTTTCTTTTCTGGTGCTGGGCATGAAATTCAGGGCTTTGCATGGCAGTTACTAAGCTACGTGCCCAGTCCCCATTTATTTTACTGTAGCAAACTGTGAAGGCTCTACACAGCTCTGGCATCTTAGCTTCTCACACCACATGTATTGATTACTCTTCACTTGACTGTGACAAAACACCTGACAAAGACGATTTAAAGCAGGAAGAAATTACTCTGAGTCAAAGTTTCAGAGGTCCGTCCCACCAAGGCAGGGAAGGTCAGGCAGAGTCGTTCCTGATACATTGTTTCTGTTGTTTCTCCCCTGGCAAAATGAGCCAATTCAAGCCAAACACCAATGCACATAAAATAAAAAACAAATAAATTAAAATCAAACAAACACCAAGGACCACTGTAAAAGAGCTCCCAATGGGATACTGTGAGCAGAACAGTGAAATACTATTAAGCAGAAGTAAATACCCATGGATCCATACTGATGTAAAGAAATGACTGAACAAATGAATGGGGATTCCAGTTTCTGGCTATTACGAATAAAGCTGCTATGAACATAGTTGAGCAAGTGTCTTTGTGAGATGGGGAAGCATCTTTTGGGTATATGCCCAGGAGTGATACACTCCCACCTACAATGGAGAAATGTCCTGTGCTTCACAACTTCGCCAGCATGTGCTATCTCTTGAGGTGTTTTTTTTGTTTTGTTTTGTTTGTTTTTTCAATTCAGGGTTTCTCTGTGTAGTCCTGGCCGTCCTGGAACTCACTCTGTCGACCAGGCTAGCCTTGAACTCAGAAATCCACCTGCTCTGCCTCCCAAATTCTGGGATTAAAGGCGTGCGCCACGCCACCACCGCTGGCTCTCTTGAGTTTTTGATCTCAGCCATTGTGATGGATGTAAGATGAAACCTCAGAGATGTTTTGATTTGCACTAACCTGATGACTAAGGACTTTGAAATTTTCTTTAAGTGCTCCTCAGCCCTTGGAGATTCCTCTGTTGAGAATTCTCCATTTAGCCCTGTTCCCCATTTTTCAATTAGGTTATTTGGGTTGTGGTGTCTAATTTTTTGAGTTCTTTGTAAATTTTGGATATTAGTCCTCTGTCAGACATAGGACTGGTGAATATCCTTTCCCAATCTGTAGGCTGCCCTTTTGTCCTACTGACAGTTTCCTTGGTTTACAATACCTTTGCAGTTTCATGAGGTCCCATTTATCAATTGTTGATCTTAGAGCCTGAGTTGTTGGTGTTCTGTTCAGGAAATTGTCTCCTGTACCAACTCGTTCAAGGGTATTTCTCACTTTCTCTTCTATGAGATATAGTGTATCTGGTTTTATGCTGAGGTCCTTGATCCACTTGGACTTCAGTTTTGTGAAGGATAATAAATAGGAACTTGGGGCTGGTGAGATGGCTCAGTGGTTAAGAGCACTGACTGCTCTTCCAGAGGTCATGAGTTCAAATCCCAGCAACCACATGGTGGCTCACAACCATCTGCAATGAGATCTGATGCCCTCTTGTGAGGTGTCTGAAGACAGCTACAGTGTACCTATAATAAATAAATAAATAAATAAAGTTTTAAAAAAAAAAAAAAAAATAAATAAATAAATAAATAGGAACTTATTTGCATTCTTCTACATGCAGACATTCGGCTAGATCAGTACCATTTGTTGAAGATGCTTCCCTTTTTCCATTATATGGTTTTGGCTTCTTTATCAAAAATCAAGTGTCCATGGGTGCGTGGGTTTATTTTTGGCTCTTCAATTCAGTCCCATTGATCAACATGACTGTTTCTATACCAATACCATGCAGTTTTTTATCACTATTGCTCTGTAATACAACTTAGGATCAGGGATGGTGATTTCTCCTGATGTTCTTCATTATTCAGGATTATTCTGGCTATGCGAGTTTTTTTGTTTTGTTTTGTTTTTCTATGTAAAGTTAAGAATTCCGATTTCAGCCGGGGCTGTGATAGTCCCAGCACTTGGGAAGCAGAGGCAGGCGGATTTCTGAGATCGAGGCCAGCCTGGTCTACAGAGTGAGTTCCAGGACAGCCAGGGCTACACAGAGAAACACTGTCTCAAAAAACCAAAAAAACAAAACAAAAAAAAATTGCTATTTCAAAGCCAGGTTAGTTGACTCTGTTGGTCTTCCTATAGAGTTCCTATCTTCCCTTCTGAACTGCAATTCTTCCTCCTATTCTTCCATAAGAGTTCCCAAGCTCCATCCACTGTTTGGCTGTGGGTGTCTGCCTCTGTGGGTTTTTTGTTTTTTTTGTTTTTTTTTTTTGTTTTTTTCAAATGTGTTGGAATTTTGATGGGAATTGCATTGAATCTATAGATTGCTTTAGGTAATACGGCCATTTTCACTATGTTAATCCTACCTGAGCATGGGAGATCTTTCCATCTTTTGATATCTTCAATTCTTTTTACAGGGACTCGAAGTTCCTGTCATACAGATCTTTCTCTTGCTTGGTTAGAGTTACACCAAGATATTTTATATTATTCATTGCTATTATAAAGGGTGTTGTTGGCTGGTGAGATGGCTCAGCGGTTAAGAGCACTGACTGCTCTTCTGGAGATCATGAGTTCAAATCCCAGCAACCACATGGTGGCTCACAACCATCTGTAATGAGATCTGATGCCCTCTTATGGGTGTCTGAAGAGAACAACAGTATACTTACATATAATAAATAAATAAAAACATTTGGATCACAGTGAGCAGGGCCCAGGCTGGAGGGGGCGGGGGGTACAGAGCGAGAGGGAGAAGGGAAGGGGAAAAAATAAAAATAAAAGATAAAAAATAAAGGGTGTTGTTTCCCTAATTTCTTTCTCAGCCCATTTGTTATTTGTATAAAGGAGGGCTGCTGATTTCTTTGAGTCAGTTTTGTATCCAGCCACTTTGAACAATGAATAAAGAAAATGTAGTACATCTACGCAATGGAATACTATTCAGCTCTGAGAGCCATTATGAATTTTGCAGACAAATGGATGGAACTCAAGAATATCACCCTGAGTGAGGTAACTCAGTCCCCAAAGAGACATGCATGGTATATACTCACTTATAAGTGGATATTAGCCGTGAAATACAGGATACCCATGCTACACTCCACAGAACCAATGAAACTAAACAAGAAGGAAGGTACAAGGGAGGATGCTTGAAATTCAAGTAGAAGGGGAATAAAATGGCCATAGCAAGCAGATGGAGGGAGGGAACTGGGAGGGAGGGGGAATGGGGAGGGTAATGAGAGCATTCAAGATCAGGTATGGGGAGAGGCAGGAGAGATTGCCAGACGGCCATGAGAATGAATGGAAATCTGCAACTGACAAGAGTGGGGAGGTGGGGGTGTGTGACCTTAGCTGTGACTCTCAGCATTGGGGATATGGAATATGAAGAGGCCTGGCAGGATCCCCAGTGATGCAATAGAGACACCAAACCATACACAAAACTTTCAACCCAAAATTTATCCTGTCTACAAGAAATACAGGCACAGGGAATAGAGCCAAGACTGGGTGAATGGCCAACTAATAACCAGCCCAACTTAAGACCCATCCCATGGGCAAGCACCAATTCCTGACACTATTAATGATGCTCTGTTATGCTTCCAGACAGGAGAGTAATTAGCATAACTCTGAGAGGCTCCATCCAGCAGCTGACTCAGATAGAGGCAGATACCCACAACCAAACAGTGGATGGAGCTTGGGAACTCTGATGGAAGAATAGGAGGAAGAATTTCAGGCCCCAGAGGGGAGTCAGGAACTCTATAGGAAGAACAACAAAGTCAACTAACCTGGACCCTTGAGGCTCTCAGAGTCTAAACCACCAACCAAAGAACATACACAGACTGGACATAGGCCTCTCCACACATATATAACAGATGTGCAGCTTGGTCTTCATGTGGGTCTCGAACAACTGGAGCAGGAGCTATCACAAAAGCTGTTGCCTGTATGTGGGATATGTTATTCTAGCTGGGCTGCCTTGTCTGGCCTCAGTGTGAGAAGATGCACCTAGCCTTACAGAGACTTGAAGTAACAGGGTAAAGGGATACCCACTAAAGGGAGAAGGGGAAGGGGGATGGGAGATGGGGGAAGGAGTGTGGGAGGAATGACCAGAAGGGGGCCAGTGAGTGGGATATAAAGTTGAATAAGTAAATACATAAATTTTAATTTTAAAAAATTAAAAATAAATGGAGATTAATTCTTCTGCAAATTTCTCATGCAGAAGAATTCCAAATAGTTAGCCTAGAATTATCTCTAGATAATCCTCTACATAAGACTGAGTGACATCCTTGTGAGACCACAGTGATAAGGGAGGAACCACAGCAGAGAAGCCCTGAGCTCACATGAGGGCCCCGTGATGATGGAGCCATCACCTGGGCCAAGCATATTCAGACCACCACAGGACCCTACAGAGATATATGTTTTCTCATGGCTGTGATCAACTATCTAACAAAAACAATGTAAGAGAGGATATTTGTTTATTTGGGGTTACAGTTTGAGGGTATATCCCATTGTGACATAGAAGGCATGGGGAGCAGGAACTTGAGGCCGTTGGTCCCATTATATTTGCAGTCAAAGAGCAAACGAAACTGAGTACTGGCACTCAGCTCACTTTCGCCCCGTGTCCTTTCTATTGACTCCAGAACCTCAGCCCACAAAATGGTGTCACTCACATTCAAAGTGGGTCTTCCTAACTCTGTTATATTCCTCTAGAAACATCCTTACTGACACTGCCTGAAGGTATGTCTCCAAGGTAATTCGACTCAGTCAGTTTGACAATGAAGATTAATGATCAGAGGAGGCATAATGATTGCTGTAAAACACTATCCTGGAGGTGGGCAGTGGAGAACATGCCTGCAGTCTCAGTACACAAGACTCTCAGTGGTTGAGATAGTCTAACTTTGAAGTTGAGATACATAAGACACTCAGAGGTAGAGATACTCCAAGTCTGAGGTCAGCCTGGGCCATACAGTGAGTTTAGGTCAGCTTCGGTTGCCTAGCGAAACTAAGGCTGAAGTAAACCAAAAGAAAAAAGAAGAGGGCTTGGGGAGATGATATCCTGGATGGGATCGTCATACTAGAAAAAGCAAACAGGTAAAAATTAAGGAAATTTGAATAAAATATGGATTTAGATACTGACACTGTGTCAATATTGGTTCATCAATTATTAAAAATGTATTGTAAGCTATAGTTTAGATATGGAATGTCCCCCAAA
Organism: Grammomys surdaster; assembly: GCF_004785775.1. Taxonomy (NCBI): domain Eukaryota; kingdom Metazoa; phylum Chordata; class Mammalia; order Rodentia; family Muridae; genus Grammomys; species Grammomys surdaster. The sequence continues at coordinate 2,092,978 of NW_021620620.1, forward strand.
GGTCCATGTATTGGCACTGTGAAGAGGCAGTTGAAACCATAAGAAGGCCAGGCGGTGGTGGCACATGCCTTTAGTCCCAGCACTTGGGAGGCAGAGGCGGATAGATTTCTGAGTTTGAGGCCAGCCTGATCTACAGAGTGAGTTCCAGGACAGCCAGGACTATACAGAGAAACCCAGTCTCGAAAAAAAAAAAACAAAAAACAAAAAAAACAAAAAACAAACAAAAACAAAAAAACAAAAAAAAAAACAAAAAACAAACAAACAAAAAAAAGAAACCAGAAGTAGAACCCAGGGAGAAGTCCTGGAGCCACTGATGTATGTATGTGTGTATGTATGTATGTATGTATGTACATATGTATGTGTATGTATATGTGTATGTGTATATGTATGTGTATTATGTATGTGTATATGTTTACTAATTTATCTATTTATTAGGGCAAGCACATGCCACAGTTCATATATGGAAGTCAGAAGTCAAATTGAGGCTCTCCTACCCTGTAGGTTCTGGGGATCAAACTCAGGTTCTCACGATTGACAGAAACACCTTTATCCATTCACTGTGTCTCCTTACTGGTCCTGATTATGAGAATTATCTGTACTATCTTGTCAGTTTTTCTGTAGACCTAAAAATGTCCTTTAAAGTGGTGTTATCTTTTTGAAATGACATGTTTTAGCAAGTGGCAAAGAGATGGGCTGAGTAACAGCCTGAAACCTTAGTCATCATGGGTGTCTGTTGCTGAATTTAGTATTGCCATCTAAGAAAGTTCTTAGGGAAAGAGACATTCAGCCTCATTTGTTTGTTTATTTGTTTGTTTGTAACTTTAATTTTTTCAAACCTTTTTTTTAAATGATGGTTCTTAAACGCTTTAACCTACCTTTTGACTCACCACCCACCAGAGATAGTGGGAAAGAAAAGATACAGGGAAAGTGGACCTGTTTAGAAAGGTTCTTTGGAGCAAGAACCTGTGTTGTCTGGAAATCGGCAGTTCAGTTCACAGGTCAGCAGCAACAACTCGATCCACTCGCAAACACTTAACGGAAGTACCAGCAGTCCAGTTCAGTAGAGTTGGGATAGCAAACATGAATCAGCAGTGGTGGCACTACCTAGCAGAGACAGCCAGGCCTCAGCCTCTGCACGAGTCAGCAGGAGGGACCAGAAGGGACACCAGGAAAAGCTCTCAGCTATGGCTCTCTCAGGGAAGTGAAGATCAGCAAGATCCACAAGTGAAGCACAGCTCTATAAGCAAGCCAAGCTCAGCTGCTGTCACTGTCCGTCGAGTTCTCTTTATATGCCCTCCAAACATCATGTGTCCTCAGCATGGGTCTTGCCTCAGCATGTGCGTCTGTCTCAACTGACACCACTCTGCCAATCAGCTGGGGTCTGTGGAAGCAGCAAGAAACTGCAGCACATTAGAAGTTTTTTGGTGTGTTTCTCTCTATGGAGTTCCGAAAAACTCAGCTCAACTGGCCAATGTAAGGTGGACCAATACATGCGTGTCATTAGCGAAGAACCCTTCATCACGTGTTCTTTCACGTGCTTGCTTTGGCAGAACATCCTTTCTCCTGTGTCTGCTTCAGGAAAACACTCCTTCACATGTTTGCCCTAGCAAAACACCATCCAACACAACTGACTTTCCAAAGAACCCTTAATTTCCACTTCATTTGTTTGTCTTTGTTTATTGAGACAGGATTTCTCTGTGTAGCCTTAGCTGTTCTGGAGCCTACTCTGCAGACCAGGCTGGCCTCAAACTTACCTGCCTCAGCCCAAGTGTTGGGATTAAGGAGAGAGCCACCACCACTCAGCAATACAGTCTCCCTTTAGATGACTGGTATTTCAGTTAGTTTTCTTTGTTTTCAGCATCCATAGATGGGCAAAATCGCTCATAGGGCTTGCAGCTATAGGAGCTGGTGATGAGCTGTGCTGAGCTCATCCTTCAATGGTGGAGTGGTTGAGGGAACCCGAGGGGACCTGGGAAAACCCTGATTCTACTCAAAGACACAGCAGATGATCTTGCTCAGCTGACTATAGCCACAGGGAGACAGGGCCCAGGATTTCCAAATCTTTCCATATTTCAAAGAAACAATTCATCTAGATTTTCATGTGACATCTGATTTTATAGTGTGGTCAACAAATTCTGACTTGTTTGAAATGCTGATCTGTCTGTCTGTCTGTCTGTCTGTCTGTCTAAAACACTGTTCATGAAGCTTAGTTTATAAAACACATGTTTGATTCCTATCTCGTCTTAGTTCTAACCCAGTTTATTTGAGATCAGGATAATCTGTGTTTGTTTTGTTTTGTTTTTTTGGGGGGGTTTGTTTGTTTTTTGTTTGTTTGTTTTTCCAAGACAGGGTTTCTCTGTATAGCTCTGGCTGTCCTGGAACTCACTCTGTAGACCAGGCTGGCCCTGAACTCAGAAATCCACCTGCCTCTGTCTCCCAAGTGCTGGGACTAAAGGCGTGCGCCACCACTGCCCAGCTTCTCTGTTTGTTTTTTAAATGTTTTATGTTTTATGTAATACATGTTTATATGAGCTACATAATTGGTGCTCCAAAGTATATACAGAATAAATGCAAAAGATGAAACAATTAAGAAAATGACACACACATCTTAATAACTGATGGCTAGGAGCTGAGGAGGAACGCTGTGGTGGAACACAGGGCTTGGTTTCTGTTTCGAGCTTTGGGATAGGGAATTAGCTCTACTTGAATGTCTTCATTCCATGGATCAAGAAGCTGTTGTGGGAATTTGCCCTGTGGCTAAAAATAGCTCTTCAAAAGCTGGGAGAAAAAACTACAGGACAGATTTGGGTTATATATCACTCAGTTTCGGCTGAGTTATACAAATGACTCCAGATTTCAGTGGCTTGTATCAGTCAGAGTTTCTTTCTCTTGAATATCCTTCTTGAGTGATTCCAGGTCTTTTAGAAGAGGGACCCAGGCTGACTAAGCAGATTCATCTAGATGATGCTAGGAAAATAAGCAAGGCAAACTATCTCGGCTCTTAAAACTCCTGCCCCCAAATGACAGGGATCACTCATACATTGCATTGGCCAAAATAAGTATCTCCTCACAGGGAAGGGACATACCTTCATAAGACAGTAACACACTATAACCCAGTTGGTCTTCTGGTTTCTGATTATTGTCCTACATCCTGGATGAATGTCACTAGAGTAGGCATGGCCCAGTGCATCAGAATCAAGCTTAACCATCGTTTATCGTCTGAGTACCATGCCCAATTCCTACTGGTAGATCAAAGAAATGTTCTGGGTCCCCAGTGAATAGATTTATTGCTTAGAACTCCTGTCCAGCAATCTCAACTAAAAGTATCTTCTTCCTCCAGTGCATGTTAATCTGGGAGAGGCCTGTGCATCGATGATTGTTTTGCAGCAACTTGACTGAGCCTAGATAGTTACTTGTGTTCTTCATTTAAACAACAGAAGAAGAAAAAATAAAGCTGGACATGGTAGAATGAACCTGAAATCCTAGCACACAGAGACTGAGACAGGAAGATTGTGAGTTCAACAAGGACATTCTCTCTATTACATAGCAAGACCCTGTCAGAGAGAGAGACGGAGACAGACACAGAGACACAGAGACACAGAGAGAGACAGAGACAGACACAGAGACAGAGATGCAGAGAGAGACAGAGACAGGGAGGGAGAGAGAGAATAACTTGAACAATTATTATTCTAGTGTCCTTTAAGTAGCATCATTGCACAGAGAAAGAAGTTCATTTTTATTACGATGAGTGTCTTAGGCTATTAGGGCTTAATCTATTATGAAACATAAGCTTATGTATGCTGCTTGTGAAGAGTCTACCACACCAGAGTCAGGAAATGGACATCAATGTCTAATCCTCAAACCCCATTCAACTTTTGGCAAAAGTCCAACAAGTCTTTTATTGAAATAGGATCAAATTCAGAACAGCTATTACATTTACACACACACACACACACACACACACACACACACACACATGCACGCGCATGCGCATGCCTGAACTATGCATGTATGGAGGTTAGAGAAAAACATTGGAGTTCAGTCTTATCTGTCAATTCGTTTGAAATAGGGCCTCCTCTCTCTCTTTCTCTCTTTCCTTCTTTCCCTCCCTCCTTCCCTCTCTCCCTCCCTCCCTCTCTGTCTTTGTCTCTCTGTCTCACTCTCCCTCTGTTGCTCTCTCACTCTCCTGATCTCTGGTTCATTATTTTGTGTTTAGGTATGAATCCGTTCTGTGAGTTTATGTTTACCAAGTGTGTGTGGGTTTTCACTCATGGAGGCAATAAGAGGGCATCAGATCCCCTGGAACTAGAGTTTTACATAACCAAGGCTAGCCTCAAACTCACTGTGTAGATAAGGATGTCCTTGAACCTCTGATACTCCTGCCTGTACATCCTAAGAACTAGAATTGCGGGTATGCCCACTAGACCTGATGTATTTGGGGCTGGGGACCAAACCTTGGACTTTATGTATGCTGTGCGAGCACTCTACCCACTGAGCCCCATACCCAGTCCTTTACAATTGATTCTGGCAGAGTTAATTGTCTCAGACTTCGAAAATGGAGGTAGCTCCAAGCTGGCTCATAAGTGCTTTTTAATTCTACCCTCCTTTCCTTTGTTCCAGTGAGTGGAGTCTCGCCACGTTCACTCCACTCACACTGAAGCAGTCTTCCATCTGCAGTGTCTCCAGTAGCTGGGACTAGAGGCATGCCTCTGCATCTGTCTCATCAGTCCCTAGGATGTGCCCTTCACGTTCTTGGAGAAAGCACTTGCCTTTCCGCTGTAAGAAGATATTTCGGCTCATATTATCTATCCCCAGCTTCAAGCCCGGAACTCATCATTTCTCTAAGCAGCCTTTGTTTCTCTGGGGGGGGGGGTAGGTAATGTACTTGTAGGTGCTAAGTATACTCAAGCCAAGCTTTAAGCACTCAGTGCTATTAGGACTCTGCTCTTCTCAGGTCCTCTTGGTGAACTGTCATAGTGACTAGTATACCCAGAGTATGCTGGGAAATACATGCACAGTCTATATCTTTTTATGTTTCTATATCTTATAAACAATGAGTTTACACCTCTATTATAGGGATTGTTAATTTTCTCCTTTTGTGTATTCATCTCACTCTTTTGATAGTGAGAAACATGGCTTCAATTCTTCCTCCTTCTCTTCTTCCTCCTCTTCTTCCTCTTCTTTCTCCTTCCCCTTCTCTTGATCTTCTTTTTCTTCTTGTATATCTTTTGGTATGTTCTGGAGATTGAACCCTGGGGCCTTGACCATACTAAGCACATGTTCGACCACTCAGATATATCTCCAATCCCCAGTTATTCATTTTTTTTCATTTGGTTTGATTTGTATCTATGGTAAAGTAATGCCTGTGTGCCTGTATCTATGCCTGTGTTCCTGTGCCTGTGCATGTTGTGCCTGTGCTTGTGCCTGTGCCTGTGTCTGTACCTGTGCCTGTGCATGTGCCTGTGCATGTGCATGTGTGCCTGTGCATATGCATGTGTGCAGGTGTGCATGTGCATGTGTTCAGGTGTGCATGCACATGTAGATGACAGAAGACAGCCTTAGGTGTTATCTCATAGGAGCTTACCATTTTCTTTTGGGGATGGGGTCTCTCATTGGCCTGAAGTTCATTTGCCAAGTTGACTAGGCCGAAGCCCAGAGACATTCCTGTTCCTATTTCTCCAGGACTGGCATTACAAACCATGCTTAGCTTTTTTTTTTTTTTTTTAAGCATGGGGTTATTGTTTCAAGACAAGCCCTTCAACTAAGCTATTACTCCACCAAAGTGATTCTTCATATATATCCTCATGAATTCAGTCCCCTGTGTACAGTTCATCATTCAACACTGCTGTCGACCTGGCTGGCAAGAGCTTAGATGCCCTCATCAAATCCAGCAGAGATCCAGATCCCATGTCACTCTGCCTGTCCCACGTGGGTGCTTCCTCATTATCGTTGGGCTCTGAAAGCCCACACTGGGCCATCTCTCCATGTGATCCACTCTGCAGTGGTCTTGAAATAGTCCACAAATTCAATGACTGGTTTCCTTTCAAAAGGTGCAATCTAATCCCACTCCCCCTATTCACCGTGGGTTGGATTTAGTGACTCACTTCAAATGAATTAAATATGATGGAAATGATGCTATCTGAACTTGTAGCTAGATTGCAAAGGAGGTAACCTCTTCTCGGTTCACTCTCAGGGACCACTCGCTCCAGGAGACACCCTTTACCAAGCTGTGAGAACACTCAGCGATCTTTTGAAGGCCATGGGTGGAAAGGCCCATGAGAAAAGAAGAAAACTTGTCCCTAGATCTCCAGTTATGAGTGAAAAAGAAAAGTCAGCTTGGAAGCTAATCTATGACCTCTGTCATAGCTTCAGATATCTCCAGCCCTCAAGGCATTGTAGAACAGAGCAAGCCATTCATGCTATGCCCTGTCTCTCTATTTTTTATATTTAAAAAAAGATTTATCTTACTTTTAGTTATGTGCATGTGTGTCTGTCTATGCTTGAGAATACTCTTACCTGATGAGCCATTCCTGTAGTCTTTTTTTCTGAATTTTGATTCATAAACAGGTGAGATGCTGAAGGGTCACTGTTTGAACCTATTATATTTTCAAGTGATTTGTTATAAAACATGGTGAGCACACTTTCACATTCCCACTCAGGTTCCTGCTATCTCAGTGTTTCCCAAAGATTGGACTATTGTAGACATAATCATCACTGTCACACTGTTGGGAAATGGACTCTTCCGGAAAGTGGTTACCTTGTAGCTCGCCACCCTCGTGAGAGAACTGAGGCAGTTAGGAAAAACCATTTAGGGATGGAGCTGGAGAGATGGCTCAGCAGTTAAAAGCATATACCACTCTTTCAGAGGATATGAATTCAAGTCCCAGCACCATTTCAGGTGTCTCACAATCACCAACACCTCAGGCCTTTGCAGGCACACACACACACACACTCAAATCAATAAATCAAAAACAATACAAATAAATTTTCAAAAGTACTTGGGAAATAGGTTTCTTGCCTCCATGCTACTTGAGGGTGCAGGAAGGGTGACTTCATCAAGTGCTGCCATCTTCATCTTGGCCTTTCTGGAATCCAGTAATATAAGAAACAAAGTTCTATTTCTAGGTCTGCTTCAGCAGCACAGAGCAGACTAAGTCTGGCCGAGCTGCCTACTTCTTTGGACAATACCCTTCTTCCCAGCTGTGTTCATCCTGTACTAGGTCACAGTCTTATGCAGATGTCCTCATTTGGCTTTCCTAGGCAGGCTGCCCTACTAACCTCATAGCCCATCCGGTCTTCAGTATTCCACCCTGTGCCTCACTGACCCCTCCCTCCAGCCATCATGCCTTCTTTTCTCTGCTCTACTTAACACCTTCAAGATTGAACTTTGCAGGGAAGGAAGAAGAAGCAAAAGGGGAGAGGAATGAGGGGCAGCAGTGAATGAAAACAGAAGGAAACGAATGTATGACCTCATGCTTATACAACTCTTCCCTTAAATTGTCCACTAGAGTTCAGAGCGAAGCAATCCTTGCATTGCTCATTTCCTAAAAGCTGTGTGTGTGTGTGTGTGTGTGTGTGTGTGTGTGTGTGTGTGTGTTTTGTGACAGTTGCTGTGTCTCCCAAAACTTTCCTTTGGTTATCTCAATAAAGGCAGTTGCAAGCAATGAAAAAGTTAGTTATTTCATCACCACCTTCTGTAATTTGCAAGCTTCCATCCCAAAATGATGATCACATTAGTTATATATTAGGGCATAGCAAATTTCCTACCCCTTGTGGACTTGGAAGAACACACACTTGCTATCACAATAGGGACAGGTTACAAGTCTGAGGACAGTTTATCTGTGTCAAATATCCCAGGGTCTTTCATAAGGTGGCAATCATGGTATTAGTTGTGACAGTGATCTCATCTGAACACTTGGCTGGGGAAGGAGCCTTGTTTAAGTAGGGTTCTTCACAGAATTCACCTGCTTATGAAGTGTTGGGTGATAATCACTATCAGGGATGTGAAGCAAGGGGAACATAGCTCCATTGCTGGTGGGAATGCAAACTTGCACAGCCACTATGGAAATCCATATGGTGCTTGCTAAGAAAACTGGGAATCAGTCTATCTCAAGATCCAGCTCGGGCAGGAGGTGGGGGGCGGGGCATACATTTAATACCAACATTTAGGAGGCAAGCTACAATGGGTAGACCTAGGAAGGTTATATAAAGAGGAGGGGTTTAAGAGGAGTACATGGCTCTCCCTGGGAAGGGAAAATAGTATAGATTTTACTGTGGACTGGGGCAGGCAGGGACAGGAGCAGGAAAGATCAGGTGTAGGGGAGAGATGGGATGGAAAGAGCAAGTCCTGAGAGAGATGGCTGGAATTGGGGGTGGGGGACTTTGGGGGTTGTTGTGGAAACCTAGTGCAGTGGCCTCTTCCTGGAATCTATGAAGGCTATCCTAATGAGGATTCCTAGTAATGGGGAATCTGGAATCTCAACTAATCATTTCTTGTAGCCAGTTGAAGTCTCCTGTGGTGGGTCTGGGTTGCATTTAATCAAGCTGTTGGCCAAGAAGGTCTCTTTAAAATCCCCCAAACAACTCAGGCTGATGCTAAGACAGAGGCTCACTCTCTCTGCAAATGGACAGCAGGGCTCCATTATCAAGAGCAACATCCACACAACTGACTAAACATGGAGAAGTCAAGCTGGTGTCCACAGGTACATGAAGCATTCACCCTGACATTCTAGTTTCTCTGGTGAGGAAAGGTACTCTGCAGGCTACCAAAAGAGAAATATGGATATCAACCCAGCCACAAAACTTTGACCTACAATCTTTCCTGCCTGCAAAATATGCCAGGGCAATGGTGGCACAGAACTTGTGGGAGTAACCAACCAATGTTTGATATGACTTAAGGCCCATTCCACAAGAAGGAACCCATACCCAACACTGATTGATAACCAAAACTGGAGACAAGATAGCCCAAGGACCTAGAGTAAAACTAAATACTAGTCTAAGCAAACAAACAAACAAACAAACAAAGAAACAATAAATCAATTCCTAATGATATTCTGCTGTACTCATAGGTCAGTGCCTTATCCAGTCAGCATCAGAGAGGAGTCCTCTGGCAGCAGATGGGAACAGATGCAGACCTCATAACCAGATAGTGTGCAGAGAGAACGTCCAAATTGGAGGTCTCCATCAAATCTCATCAGGGAATCCTGCAGAAGACTGTAAGAGGATAGAGTACACCAGGAGAACAGGGCCCTTCAAGTCAACAGAGCAAGGCACCTATGAGCTCACAGAGACTGAAGCAGCGAGCACAGGGCCTACAGGGGTCTACGCTGGATCCTCTGTGTATATATTACAGCTATAAGCTTAATATTTTTCTGACTTTAAGAACCAGTGGGTCTCTGACTCCTGTGTCTGCTCTTGGGGCCTTTTTCTTCCTTTTGGATTGTCGTGTCCAACTTCAGAATGAAAATGTTTGCTTCATTTTATTGTAATTCTATTTTGTCATCTTTGGCTGTTATCTCTTAGAAGCCTATTATTTCTTTCTGAGAGATAGAAAGGGAATAGATGAGAAGGGGGGAGAAAGGAACTGGGAGGAATAGAGGGAGGAGAAATTATAATTAGGATATGTTATATGAGAAAAGAATCTATTTTCAATAAAAAAATAATTGCTGTCAGTTTTTTCATATCTGGAACTTTTCAATATGTTACCTTGTTTCATCAAAGTATGAAAACAGTCAAGAGTGTTGGCTCAGGCTTATAATCCCAGCACTTTGAAAGTGGAGTCAGGGGTTCAAGGCCAGTCTGAGATATATGAGACCCTATCTCAAAAAGGGTAGGGCGTGAAAAAGAAAAAGATTTTGTAAACGTGGAAAGAAGATGGGTAAAAGGAAAGCCACAGTATTTTGTAACCTGACCTGGAAGTGATACTTTATCACCTCTGTCCTACTCAGTAGCATGCTAGAAGCTAGTCACGGGTCTGAAGGCCAAGAGGCAGAGATCTTAGGAGTTACTATGCAAGCTACCTACCATTTTATTCTCCACCCTCCCCAAGGAAGAGGATTTCCCCTCAGTGCTTCATATAAGCTGCTGCTCTACTCAAAGTTCTTGGCTGCAAAATTTAAAACTAGCTCAAATTAATATAAGCAAAATTAGGGTTTAGAGTTTTGTTTTGCCTGTTTGTTTGTTTGTTTGTTTCGGTCTTTCAAGATAAGAGTTCACTGTGTAGCCCTGGCTATCCTAAAACTCTGTAGACTGGGCCGGTCTCAAACCCAGAGAGCTGCCTGCCTCTGCCTCCTAAGTGCCATGACTGCTCTGCAAGGCTTAGGGTTCTAAAAACTTCCTTTTTAAGATTTGTTTTTGTGCCGGACAGTGATGGCGCACACCTTTAATCCCAGCACTTGGGAGGCAGAGACAGGCAGATTTCAGAGTTCAAGGCCAGCATGGTCTGCAGAGTGAGTTCTAGGACAGCCAGGGCTATACAGAGAAACTCTGTCTCAAAAAAAAAAAAAAAAAAAAAGATTCGGTTTTGGTGTGTGTGTGTGTGTGTGTGTGTGTGTATGCCACACCACATGTGAGTGGGTGCCCATGGAAGTCAGAAGAGAGTGTCAGACTCCCAGAAGTGCAGTTACAGGAAGCTGTGAGCTGCCTGACATGGGTACTGGGAACCAAACTCCGGCCTTCTAGAAGAACAGCAAATGTTTTAACTACCATTTCTCAAGTCCCCTAAAAGTTCTAAATAGTTCTTTAGACATTTTTGATATTCTCAAAACAACTACTAAGTATATATGTGTATCCTTTGAATGAATGAGTCAGAGGATAAATACATAAATTAATGAACTAGGTCCCTAGTCATTGATGTTATCTGATGGTGTATTCAGTTTTAGAAAGCCTTAAGCCCTGGAGGCCATTACTATGAAGCTGTTTTTAAAAATAGCGCATAGGGGGTACAGAAACAGCAATGACAGTAAAGTGCTTGCCTTGGAAGCATGAGGTCCTAAGTTTGATCCCCAACCCCTCCCTCCCCCTTTTAAAAAGCCAGGCATATATACTTTTGATTCCAGGCTGAGGAGACAGAGAAAGGCAGATACTTGGGTCTTGCTGGCTAGCCTGCCTATTTGCCAAGTTCTATGCCAGAGAGACCTTGTCTCAACAAACAGACAAAGACTAGGTATGTGACTCCTGAGGAACAACACTTATGGTTGTCCTTTGCCTTCCACAAGCTCATACAAGTATGTGCATGCATGCATACACACACCCTACTTACCTGCACACACACAGAGAGCAGGACTATTAATCAGTTGAAGATTCAGCAATGAATTTTTTTGTTTTTGTTTTTTTTGGGTTTTTTTTTTTTTTTTTGGAAAGGGAATTAGAGAGGTTTCCTAGAAGGCACTGGACACACCAAAGAGAAGGTTGGTTCTACCAGGCCTATAAAGTTGAGAACTCAATTTTAATACTGTGCAAACATCACCGCAAGGCTTAATGACTTATGAGAATAGCAATCATGTTATTCTTTATTCCTGAAGATGACTTGAGTTCTGATTGGCAGTTCTTGCTGGAATCTTCCAGGCAATTGTCAACTCCACTAAAGGATCCAAGATTCAGCTGAACCCATGTAGCCACTCCATAGCAGTTAGATTCCATGAATCATTTTCCCCAGAAGGGGAGTGTCAGGCAGAAACAATTGTGGCTTTAGGGCCCAGTCTTGGGAATCATGCTGCTGAGATCTCTACATTAGGTTAGGAGCAAAATAAAAGAGATAGTCTCTAGGCAAGAAAAGGGAATTGAATTCCACTTTTTTTTTTCCAGTCAGTCTCTTACTATATAATCCAATCTTATAGGATTGCTAGGACAAGCAATCCTCCTGCCTCAGCCTCCCAAGTGCTGGAATTATAAATGTACCCCACCATGTCATCCACATTTCACTCTTTTGTTTGTTGTTGTTGTTTTGTTTTTAACTATCATAGTGCTGTTGATTAGGTTGTTCTACGCAAGCAAAGTCTTCTGAGCAAACACAGTGGTGGCAGAAAATGGGCAGACTTTGTTTTATTGCACTTGGCAAATAATGTTTTATTTACAAATTGAAGATTGTGGCAACCATGTATTGAGCAATCCCCTATGGTGCCATTTTTCCAACAGGTCAAGTGATTAAGACACTTTTTCCTCGTCATTGTTGTTGTTGTTCACAAGTAATACACTGTAGCAAACATAAACAAAACTTTCAGGTGCATTGGGAAAGCAAAAAGCCATGTGACTTGGTTTATTCGATTTGATCCAATGCTGGGAGGATCGAGCCTACCGTATCTCTGGAGCATGCATAATGAGGAGGGCACACACCAATTCCAAGAGTGCCAGGCATGAGAACAGCCTCCAGGCATGGCATGGTCCAGGGCATAGAACAGAAGGGCTTATTTCCTAAACCCAGGCCTGGATGTCTCCCAAATGCTCAACTTTTTGCTGGCTGCCCTGGGAGACTCCTTGCAGATGCTGCAGTCTGACCTGACACAAGGTGGGAGGGATTTAAATGCAGACAGACCTGTTTCCAAGCCTGCTTATATCACCTACCAACACTTAAGCCTGGATGAGTTTACTCCCTATCTCCTGAGGGATCCTATCTGTCAGGGGCCTGGCAGAGAACAGATGACACACTCGTTGGGTAATCTGAGGAGAGCGAGATGTGTAATAAAGGTACTATTCACAAAGGTGAAGGGGAGGTGTAGAGTAACCACCAGGGAGAAGGCAGGACTGTGAGGCTCAGAACTAAAGACAAAAGGGCTGCCGTCTCCCCTGGGCCCGGGGGAGCCAAAAAGAAGAGTGGCTTTCAGAACCTGGAGACAGAAAGGCTGTGTGAGGAGCCACCATGTGGAAACAGAACATTCTGGTGGTGCTCACAGCAGTTGGGTGAGGGAGAGCTGCGGGGAGAGCTGCGGAGCATGCAGTATCTTCCACCTGTCACCTCATTTTGAGATCCCCTCATTGGCAAAACTCAAGGGGAGGTCACAGAGGGAGCGCTCTGAGGCTGTTTCAATAACTCAGCCTCTAGGGAGGTGTGGAAGGCCAATCTGTCTAAGAGGAGGGAAGATACTCTGAACAGATTATATAACACACACACTCACCACCACCACCATAAAATTCATAAGAGAAGACATTCAGTAAAGCTTAGCTCTAACTCTCTGTTCAAATCTTTGCCTTCTTATAGAGGGAAAGGAAAAGAGAAGGAAGAAGAAACTTCCAAAACAGTACACGTCACAAGCATGCTATGAGATCTTGGGTCCAACTTCCAGCAGTAGATAAAGAAAAAAAAAAAACCATAAAAACCATATTCAAATACATGGTTTTGTTTGTTTTGTCTTTGAGACATAGTCTTCCTGTGCAGCCATGGCTGGCTTAGAAATCACAGAGATTCATAGCCGGGCGGTGGTGGCGCACGCCTTTAATCCCAGCACTTGGGAGGCAGAGGCAGGCGGATTTCTGAGTTCGAGGCCAGCCTGGTCTACAGAGTGAGTTCCAGGACAGCCAGGGCTGCACAGAGAAACCCTGTCTCGAAAAGCCAAAAAAAAAAAAAAAAAAAGAAAGAAAAAAGAAAAAAGAAATCACAGAGATTCACGTACCTGTGCCTCCCAAGTGGGACAATTAAAAGCATTCACCACCACACATGACATAATTTGAAAATCAAACATGGACAGTTTGTGGTAATGGAGATTGCACCCAGGGTCTAGCACATGCTAGGAACAGGCTATTCGAGCACTGAGCTACATCCAAGTCCTAGTGGTTGATTAACACATGAGAAAAGAAGTACTATCACAATAGATAATAATTTCCATTCAAATTTCATAGGTTTATGCAAGCCTCCAACAACCGGACAGCACAGTTTCTTCTGCATTGCTGGGGTTCACACCCAGGGCCCTGCACATGTGAAGCAGCTACTCCACCACTAATCAATATCCCAGTTCAGAGTTATCTGCTTTTAAAGATCCACTTTTGGGGGGCTGGAGAGATGATCCAGTGGTTGGGAACATTAGTGGCTCTTCCAGAGGATCTGAGTTCAATTCCCAGCACCTACATGGCAGCTCAAAACTGTCTGTAACTCTAGTTCCCGAGCATCCAATACCTTCACACAGACATATGTGCAGGCAAAGTATCAACACACATAAACATTTTAAAAACTTTTAAAATTTGCTTCTATTATTTTTAAAAGTTATGTCTATCTGTGTGGGAGTGTGTCCACATAAGTAAAGGTGCCTGCAGAGGCTGGAGACGTTGTATAGCCCTGGAGCTGGAGTTACGGGTGGTTGTGAGCCACCTGCCATAGATGCTGGGAATTCAACTTGGATTCTATGGAAGACTAATACAAGCTCTTAACCACTGAGCCATCTCACCTGTCCCAAGACATCTGCTTTTAATCCCCCTTTCTTGTAACTCATCTCTGAAAATATAAGAGAAGCAAAACTCTGTTTCTGTTACCCTCTCACAAGACATATACCAAATGCCTGAGGGACTTGCCCCTACATACAAAATAAGATATCAGTTCTGGGGCAGGTGAGATGGTGCAGCTGGAAAAGGTGGTTGCCTTCTAGTCCCACAGCCCATGTAAAGGTGGGAGGTAAGAGCCAACTCCATAGAGGTCACTGCCTGTGTGCCAACACATCTCACACACACACAATAATAATAATAATAATAATAATAATAATAATAATAATAATAATAATAAAGTTTGAAATCTTTTAAATTAGTTCTGCAATGGACACCAACTGGTATCTATCCTTCATTCAGTTCAATTCAGCCATAGCTTGAGAGTCAAGTCCCTAAACCTGTCCTCAAACTTCAAATGACAGAAACAAGGCTAACCTCTAGAACTTCTTACTGTCTGTAAGTTGGGATTCCCAACTTACCTTCCTGGGGCTTGATTATAATTTGCCAGAGCAGGTGACAGAACTTAAAGAAACATGTTGACCATCGGTCAATCATAAAGGATGTTATAAAAGATACAGATGAAGAGATACTGGACTGAGGTAAGGTGGGAAGATTGCAAACCCTCTTCAGGCACCCCACTCTCCAAGGATCACCACACAGTCTTCTACCTGCAAGTTCTCTGAAGCCATCCTTTAGATTTTCTATTGGAGCTTCATTGACAGACATGGTTTGTTAAATCACTGGTCACTGGCATCAACTTAACCTTCAGTCCCTGCCCTTCTGGAGATTGGGAGGTTTGAAGTTCCAGCCCTTTAATCCTGCTTTGATTAAGGATGACTAATCTCCATCCAGAAGCTAGATTATCTAGGGTCTGTGGGCTAGAGAAAACTCATTAGCATACAAGATGATGCCTGATACACTTCCGAAATTCCAAGCGTTTTAGAGAGAGAGAATGTTTAAAAAAAAAAAAAAGGCAAGCAAAAAAAAAAAACATGGATTTTACCATTTCATATCAATCTGAGGATTTTGAAGAAATTTCAGAATCACTAAAACATGAGAACTAAAAAAAAAAACAAAAAAAAAAAAAAAAAAAAAACCCGGGCACTGGTGTCGCGCTGTGCTAAATATGAATGAAGCAGCAGACTTCAAGACTTTCATCCTTCCCTCTTATTATTGGACACATAACAACACAATGGAGAATAGAAAATCACCTACAATCTTATACCCCACTGCTGCCACTCATGAACGGTGATGGTTTCTAGAGTTTGATCATGTAAATTGATCTTCTTATATAGTTGTAGGCAATTTTCTCTTCTTATGTTGTTAGTAGTTCTGTATGGTGGAAGAAGGGATCTGATCCATCTCCTGCTCATCTTATTAGTTAGTTGGTTGGTTAGTTAGTTAGTTAGTTAGTTAGATAGATAGTTGAGATAGGGTCTTGCTGTGTAGCCCAGGCTGGCCTGAAACTTACTATATGGCCTCAGATGTATGGCAATCCTCTTGCCCAACTCTCTCTAGTGCTAGGACTACAGGCCTGAACTACCAGGCCTGTATTGGTTTCCTTCTTTTAAAGGGTGACACTTTAGATTCCTATAGCCACAGATGGGTTAACAAGAGACAGACTTACTTTGTTTGTTTTATGAACTACGGTTTTTTGTGACAAATGAGCATTCAGATTGAAGACTGTAGAAATGAAGCTGTATCCCATATTGTATAGAACAGTAGCTGTGCCTTGCCCAGAGTGACTTTACTTTGAAAAGAGCAATTTGCCTCATTTTCAGCACAAACAATAAGTGAGACAGAGTGACTTCACATCTGTCCTGCACAGACCACAGCACAAACTGATAGTTGACTTACCCACACAAATAAAATGTTCTGACCTGTAAACTTACCAAATTAACTCAGGAACACATGAACACACAGTGGTATCAAAACAGCCTACAAACTTATCAAATATCCTAGACCAAATCCTGATCCAGCCCTCTTACCTGGCCCATATGAGAAGACAAAGACTGGGGCACAGCAGTACCTACAAACCTATCACGAATACATTATGAGACCCATAGGGTGGGACTCTTTCCCACTAAACACACACACCTTGGGATCCTCCTGCCTGGTCGCTCACCAGAATTGCCTCTGTCCAGACCCAGCCCTGCCACTTTGATTTAGAACAAACTCTATGTCTCAAAACAGTTCTGAGAGTGGGCTCACAGTACCTCATCTACCTGTGGTGACTGCTTTTGCATCTGTTTCCAATGTCTGCTCTTGTCTTCAGGAAATCGTCTTTGAACCCCATAGTCACTTTAACCCTTTCATTATCATTGTGTGTGTCTATTATTGTGTGGCATTTAATGTACAAACGGGAGTTAATGTTACTAAGGAATAAAAGAAACTGTGATTGCCAATGGCCATGCCAGCAAGTGAACTCTGTTGTACTTGGTGGCTTAGAGCCAATGACATTGTCAGGGTTTGTGAGTTAAGTAAATTCTGACATTGTGGGAAGACACAAACGTGTCTACCTATGCGCTCACTGTAAAACACCCAGAGGGACGTATCCACTTTTATGTATAGACGTGATGGTTTAGGGAGAGCTTAGTGGTAATGTGCCTGAGCACCAACCAACAAGGACATAC
The DNA here is from genome assembly GCF_004785775.1 of Grammomys surdaster. Classification (NCBI taxonomy): domain Eukaryota; kingdom Metazoa; phylum Chordata; class Mammalia; order Rodentia; family Muridae; genus Grammomys; species Grammomys surdaster. The sequence goes on from NW_021620620.1 coordinate 2,110,020, forward strand.
CCTAATTACAATAGACTATGGGAAAGGGTGGGAATCCTGCAAGGCCTGTCTGTGCAGATTCTTCCTGCCATCTTTGTAGCTCTTTCTTCTGCATATGGAGTAAGGTCCTTTCTGGAATGAAGTGTGGTGTGTGTGTGTGTGTGTGTGTGTGTGTGTGTGTGTGTCTTATGATCTACTATCAAACAAAGTAGGTCAGACAATTTCTTTATGACAAGCTTTAACACAGACAGGTCGGGAAAGTTAAAATAGTATTTTTAGGTATCACGGTTGGCTTTGGAGAAAGAACTTCTGATTTCTATGACTTGCCTTGAGGACAAGGTATTTTAGTTTCTGTGGCCAGCCTCAGGAAGAGTGAGAAAAATGGATGAAAGAGAGGAGGCCAGAGGAAGGTCAGAAAGCGAGAGGCTTTGTTCCTGAGGGTGCTCTCAAGGACTGCACTTGGGAGAAACATTTTCTAAGTCACAACAGCTCAAGAAAAACCGAATAATTATCAGTGCTTATTCACTACCTAATATGCATTGAGGAGACAGGCTATTATTTATTAGGAACACGGCTAAATATGAAAATATTTATTCTGTTCTGTATGGATTTCTGTTTGTATTGTGTTATTCACACACATATGCACACATGGACACTCACACACACATGCATGCACACACACACATGCGTACAGGAATTTAGCGTCTCTGTGTGGAAGAGAGCATTCGGTATTTGGTCCCCTTCCCCCCGCCCCTGTCTTCTCTTCCTCACCCTTCCCATCGCCCTGTACGCTCCTTTCCTCCCCCCACATAGCTCTCTTTCTACATTCATGGCTTATGTACATTTATTTTAAGAGTGGATTCCACATAGGCCATGTTTGTTTTTCAGATTTTGTCTTCTTTTATTTAGTGTCATTACCTCTAGTGATACTTATTTCTCCACAAACATCATTTTGTGTTCTTCCCAGCTGTCTATAACTCCATTGTGCATATATGACACATGTTTTTTATCCATTCATCTGTTGATAGGCATCACAGTATCTTGGCTATTGAGTGGTGCCAAGACAAACATGACCATGGAAATATCTCTGTAGTGTGATGACTTACACTTCTTTGGGAATATACTTGGAAATGTTACAGCTGGATCACATGACAGTTCTAGTTTTAGGTTGGATGGTGGTGGTGGTATTTTTCATCTTTTTTTGTTTTTGTTGCTATTGTTTGGTTGGTTTTTTTTCTTTCATGCTGCTTTCTTGGGTAGCTGTACTAGTTTATATTTTCACTAGCCATGTATAAAGTTCCTTTGCTCTGATGAGTGCACCAGAATTTGTTATCAATTGTTTTCTTAACAGCCATTGTGGCTGGGGTAAGATTTTATTTTTTCAAGACAGGGTTTCTCTATATAGCCCAGGCTGTTCTGGAACTTGCTCTGTAGACCAGGCTGGCCTTGAATTCACAGAGATCCTCCTGCCTCTGCCTCATGAGCTCTGAGACTAAAGGTCTATACCACCATTACCTGGCAGAGATATATTCTGAATAGAAATATATTCATTAATTTCTTAAGAGACTTCAGGGGCAAACAACATTAGCATCTGGGCTAGAAATCATTCTTATGGTATTTGGGCAAAGAATGTGGCTTCTTGGCCTTGTCTTAGGAATTTGTCTGAGGCTAAATTTCAAAATAATGGACTAATTTATTTGGTTAGAGATGATCTGAAGACAGCCTAATACTGACTCTGTCAGGTGGTTATTAGTGATCACTCTCAATGCCGATCTGCAATGAGGAAGAGCAAGCAGGGCAAAAAGAAACGGGAAGTGTGTAGTTTGAGGGGAAAAAAAAAGAGCAGGATACTTTGTTTGTTTGTTTGTTTGTTTTGTTTTGTTTTTTGAGACAGGATTTCCCTGTGTAGCTCTGGCAGTCCTGGAACTTACTCTGTATGTCAGGCTGGCTTTGAACTCACAGAGATCCACCTACCTCTCTCTCCTGAGTGCTGGCTGGCTAAAGAGGATATTTAATGCTGGACAACACTTGTCCTGAAGGAGATAAGATTAGGGAGAGGCCTGATCCCCAATGGAATAAAGGAGAGGGGAGGGGTGACTTTGGAGCAAGATCCATCCAGCTAAGCTTCCAGCCTGTGAAAGGTAAAGACCTAAGGGATTTTCAGCTCCTAAAAAGAAAAAATTGAAAGCTGCCGCAAATGTGATTAACGGGGCCCAGGCTCCACCCCAGTCAGGCATGCGGCGATGTTATCCACATGACTCGAGCTTTCCAGTCACTAACAAGAGTCAATGGGTTCTGTGTCATGTTCCTTCACTGTTACAGAGAACCAAAAGGGACAGGCATATAGCAGAGGAGTCAGTCCTTGCAGGGTAACCCAAAGAGACACAGTTTAAAAGCTGTGAAAGTAAAGCCAAGGCGTTAGGGATGCCAGAGCCATGGGATATCTGACAAGGTGACACCACAGGGAACAGAAACATCCTGAAAGAGAGATGTATCTTTCAGGCAGTAAAGCTTGGAAGGGAAGAGGCATCGAGGGAAGAGCCCTTTGACATCATGCATCATATCATACACGGGACTACATACAGGATTTGAAGTTTGCCCTCGTGTGTTTCACTCTTTCCTGGTCTGCTCACTCTCCCCCTCCCAGTTTCCCTTTCGGAATGGTGATATATAGCCTGTGCCACTGTATATTGAAATACGTGATTTTATTCCTAACTTTACAGTAGGTTGCAATTAAGAGACTGCCTTGACTGCTCTTCTAGAGGTCCTAAGTTCAATTCCTAGCAACCACATGGTGGCTCACAACCATCTGTAATGGGATCCGATGCCCTCTTCCAGTGTGTCTGCAGAGAGCTACTCATATACATAAACTAAATAAATTAATCTTTAAAAAAATTATTAGTGCAATATGTAAAGGAACTTCCTTCTTTCTTCCTTTGTTGTTCCTTTAGTATTAGAGACTGAAATTGGGGTTTCATACATGCCAGGTAAGCCCTGCATCACAGAGTTGTATCTCTAGTCCTGTTACATTGTTTTTGAGACTACTTTGTCCAGGCTACGGTTGACCTTGCAGTTTTTCTGCCTTAGTCTCCGAGCAGCCGGGATCCCAGACCTGTACTACAAGGTCCTACCTCTTACTCATACTTTAAAACATAATTTTAAAAAGTTTATTTATGTTGTTTTATGTGTATGAATGTTTTGCCTGTATGGTGCTCTTAGAGGATGTCAGATCCCCCAGAACGGGAATTTAAAGATAGTTGTGAGCCATCAGGTGGGTGCTGAAAACTAAGTCCCCTCTGCAGATGCAGCCAGTGCTGTTAACTGCTGAACAATCTCTCCAGCCCCTCCTGATCATATTTTAAGCACCTACATCTAGTGTTAGATTAACCATGGCTTATTAACTAAACATCAATAGATAGACAGTTTAGAAGAAATTCCAGAATACTGCTATTAAAAATAATCTTATAGTAAATAAATTTATAAATGTATTTATAATAAATAAGCTATAGTAAATACAGAGATATAGCAAATTATCTTACATTGAGTAAAAGGATTCAAATTCAATTTTATAGGGCAAGTACTTCATTTTGCCCATATGTAGGAATATCTGCTATATACACTCTTAGAAGTGGAATGACTGGATCAGCACATGCTGTGTGATTTTTGTTGGACATTGCCAAGTTCTTCCTTGTGGGGTGGTGCCATCTTGCATCTGGACAAGCTATGCATGAGCATCCTGCTTTCCCACAGCTCTCAGGGTGTGTTGTCAGCTTTTTGAGTTTTTGCCAATCTGATAGGTGAGGCCTGAGATCCCAGGGTAGCTTAGCTCTGCATTTCTCCCATTGGGAGTGAAGCTGAGTATTTTCCTAAGTTCAGGAGTAGTTGTGGGGGCTGGAGTGATGACTCTGTCATTAAGAGCCCCGGCTGTTCTTCTAGAGGACCCAGGTTCAGTTCCCAGAACCCACATGGTGGCTCACAACCATCTGTAACCCCTGTTCCAGATCTGATTGATGCCTTCTTCTGCCCTCTGAGAGTACCAAGCACATTGGTGGCTAGACACACATGCAGACGAACACTCATACACATAAAATAAACACAAACCCAAATCATCTTTTTAAAAGGAGCAGTTTGTGCTGCTTTTCTGGGAACTATGTAGTCACAGAGTCTGAGACCACCCTGGGCTATATAGAGAGCTCCAGGCTAGCCGAGTCCTTCCTCCCCATTAATCTATGTTCCTTCTCTATTGATTTGCCCATTCTAGATAATTCCTATAAATTGAATCATAATTTACAGTTCTATTTTTTCACTTCATCTAATGTGCTTTTCATTCCGGTACTGGGAGGGAAGGAATAGAACCCAAAACCTTGCAAGTATCAGGCAAGTGTTCTATCTTTGAGCTATATCCTGGTCCAGTAAAATGCTTTGGTATTATTCATGATGTAGCAAATCAATATTTCATCCCTTTTTTATTATAGAATAATTCTTTTTTTTTTTTTTTTTTTTTTTTTAATTTTTATTTATTTATTATATGTAAGTACACTGTAGCTGTCTTCAGACACACCAGAAGAAGGCATCAGATCTCATTACAGATGGTTGTGAGCCACCATGTGGTTGCTGGGATTTGAACTCAGGACCTCTGGAAAAGCAGTCAGTGCTCTTAACCACTGAGCCATCTCTCCAGCCCCAGAATAATTCTTTGCTTGTCAAGCTTATCCATAAGTAGACATTCAAAATACCTTTTCTCTTTTATTATGAATAATGCCATGGATACTCATGTGAAAGTTTTTGTATGAATATGTTCTTCTTTCCTTCCTTCCTTCCTTCCTTCCTTCCTTCCTTCCTTCCTTCCTTCTTTTTGTGGTACTGGGGATAGAACCCAGAACCTTATATGTGTTAAGCACTCTGCACTAACCTATATCTCCAGCACATGAGTGTCAATACTCTTGGATAGGTATTTAGTGAATTTCTGATAAAATGATAATTTTACATATATTATCTACATGAATGTTAAATGTAATATATCTACATCTAAAACTTCAAAGCACTTTCACACAGAAGTTATACAATCTTACATTCCCACCAGTAACGTGAAGGTCCAGCATCCTTTCTCATTCTCATCAGCATTTGCTATTTTTCATTTAAGGTAATTACATAAATCTGGGTATAGTGGTGCAGCCATCTCATTCCAACACTAAGGAGTTGGAGACTGGATCACGGGGGTCTTGAGTTCTAGACCAGACTAGGTTACAAAGCAAAACCATCCTCAAACAAAACCAACAAAGCCTACAGCTGCTGCAGTGAGTGTGGAGATGTCTCAGTGTGGGTTATTTGGTCTGTTGATTTTGTTTGTTTGTTGTTTCTGGCCTTTTGAGACAGGATTTTCATCTGCATCATAGGCAGGTCTTAAACTCCAATCCTCCTGCCTCATTCTCCCAAGGGCTGTGCTACCTCTTCCAGCTCCTGGCAGTTCTGGTTTTCATTTCCTTAATGTCCTTTGCTTATTGACAATTTGTGTGTCTTTGGAGAAATGTCTATTTGAGCCTTCTGTCCATTGTCAATTTCTTTGTCTTTTTATTGTTAGGCAGCAAGAATGTTTTGCAACTTCTAGAAATAAGCAGTGTTCATCAAACCTGAGATTTGTAACCATCTTCTATTTTGTGGGCTGTCTTGATGTTGCCTTTGAGTCCTTTGGGGGAACATTGACAAAGTCTGATTTATTCTTTTAATTCCCTTTCTTGTTTTACTGTCATAACATCACCCTGGCCTACACCAACATTAGGAAGGTTTCAATCCATGTTTTCTTCTAGGAGTTTCATACTCAAAGATCTTACACTTAGAAAAATAATCCAGCTGGAGCCCATTTTCCTGTAGGGCATAAGATAAACATCCAACCTCATTCTCCTGCATGTGAATATCCAATTCTCCCCAATACCTGTTTGTTTAAAAGACCACCCTATTCCATTGAATTGTCCTAAACATTGAAAAGAGATTTATTTTAGTTAATGTGTATGAGTGGTTTGCCTGCATTTATATATGTGCACCACAAACACACCTGCTGTCCATGGCTGTGAGCCTCTATGCTGAGAACCAAACTCAGATCCTCCATAAAGGGCAGCCACTCTCTAGGCCACTCTCCAGCTACTGTCCTGACAGAGTGCCACATTCAACTGACCATGGATGTGAGAGCTTACTCTTGGGCTCTCAAGTCCTCTCTTGATCTATATATATTCTTTTCTAAAATTAATGAATTGTTTTAGAAAAATACATTTATTTGTTTGTTCTGTATGTACATTTGCACTTATGTCAGAAGACACCCTGTGAGTCAGTCTTCTCCTTCCATCACGTGGGTACAAGGCAGGCCATCAGGCCTGAAGCAAGTGTCTTCCTGAGTCATCTACCCAGCTCCTCCCTTCTAACTCTCTGATCAAATCTTTCCTTTGTACTTTCTGTCTTAAGAGATCATCTGTCTTTTATTTTTATTATTTATTTGGTTGGTTATTCATTTGTTCACTTATTTATTGTCCTTGTATAGTCCTGTCAAGTTTAATAGAAAAATTAACATCAAAACCACACCCATGCATATGAACAGGAAGCTGACACCAGGACAGGAAGTTTATTAAGTCACAAAAATCAAATAAATCTGTGCTCTTTTTTAACCTGTATTTGTTCCATACACCAAAGATGTGACACCTATTCCTCTGTGTGTGGGTCTGGGTCTTGCCCATACCTCCCCACCCTCACCCCACCCCCAGCCGGTGTGCTGCCACAGTTCCTGCTTCTACTGCAATGGACTTCCCGAGACCTGGGTCTTGCAGGGCTTCTGCCTTTCTTTGAGTCCCAGAAGAATTTCGTTGTTCTCTCCCCTTATCAGAATGTTCTTTGTCATTGTGATCCTCAGACTGTGGCTCTTGGGAGATTTATCTTTGGACTTGCGTCTTCTTGCCTGTTTGAAGCTGGCGCTTATCGTGAGGCCGGCTTTTATTTTATCTGAGTAGGCAGTCTCCAGCGTGTTCTCTTCCTGGGTCAGCTCTGGCTTTGCTCCAGCTCCAGCTCCTTGGTCTTCTTCCTCCGTCAGCATCTGACTTTGGTTTTCTTTCTCTTGACCTTGACTAAGATCTTGAATAATGATATTTTGAGTCTGTTGGAGAAATAGAAACATCTAATATTCTTTTTTCTTCTTTTCTTTATTCGGCGATGTCTCTCCTCTGGGACTAGTGTATCAGTGGCCACCATGGTCTAGATTCCTTGCCACTAAGGCAGAGCCTCTGCTCGCCACACTCAAACTTATTTTTTAATGCGTTTATGTAACATAATGTTTGTCTGCATGTAAGAGCACGAGAGTGCAGATGCTTGAGACACGACCTAAGGTGGCGTTGGACTCCCTAGAGTGGGACAAGCTATATGGGTCACTGTGAGCTGCCTTATGTGGGTGCTGGGAACTGAACTAGGGTCCTTCACAAGAGCAGTGAGCCCTCTTAACCATCTCTCCAGCCCAGCATTTCCTTTTGTAATAAGCTTAAAAGATGTCTACCTCAGACTTTAATAATACATCCATTGTATTTGGGATTGTTCAGGGTTCGCCTGAAGAAAAGAAACCTGGGTTAAGCTAGTCCAAGATAAGGTGTAATTACCCACTGGACCTGCAACATTCCAACCTTCACATTCCTGCTGTTCTAATTGGCTATCAGTCTTTGCAGGCAGAGTTTCTTTCCAGGAATCCTCATTCACATTTTACAATCCACTTGGGTTGGTTTTATTGTTGTTGTTGGGTTGCTTTTGTTGTTGTTTTTTTTTAATCTAATGCTTGAGGAGGCTAGAAGAGGGTGTCAGGTGGCCTGGAACCAGAATTACAAAGAGTTATAAGCCACCATGTGGGTACTGGGATTTGAATCCAGGTCTTCTGAAGCAAGGACTCTTAACTTCTGAGATGTTTCTCCAGTCTCTCTACTTTTAATAGCTGTTGAACCTGCTATCTCGACATATATCTCTCCCTCCTTTTTCTTCCCCTTCGCCTCTCTCCCCTCCCCCTCTCCCTCTCTCATTCTTTTTTTTTTTATTCTGTGTACTTCTATGTGTCTGAAAACTTGTTCTTACTTTTACTTATAACAACATATTATAGATATGAGATCCCAGGTGGACAAAATTTTTATCCTTTTAGGATGTTCTAAAATAGCCAAGAATGGTGGTGAATGATTGTAATCTCAGAGGCGGGAGAATCGTGAGTTTGGATTTGGGGCCAGTCAGGACTACAGAATGTGATCCTATCTCAAAAAAGAAAACAGAAGAGAGGAATAGAGGTGGGGGTGGGGCAGGGGGCTGGAGGGGAGGGACAATGAAGGGCAGAGAGGAGAGAGCTCTGTTGTGTTCTCTCACAGACTTTTTTTTTTTTTTCGAGACAGGGTGTCTCTGTGTAGTTCTGGCTGCCCTGGAACTCACTCTGTAGACCAGGCTGGCCTCGAACTCAGAAATCCGCCTGCCTCTGCCTCCCAAGTGCTGGGACTAAAGGCGTGCGACACCACCGCCTGGCTTCTCACAGATTTTGACAGGGAAACATCTTGATTCTTTTTATCTGGTTCCTTCTTTTCATCTGCAGATAATTTTTAGTAGTTTCTTTAAATCACATCTTGACACTCAGCAGTTTTGTTACTTAATGTGTCTTACTCGTGGTGATTGTCACACTCACCCATTTTCTCTTGGGTCTATAGCCAAAGAGTTTTCATCACTTAGGGGATTTTCTTTTCCTTCAAACAGGGTCTTAGCTGTGAAAGTGGAAGCTAAGCTTGACTCCCAAACCTAGATTCTCCTTCCTCTGCCTTTTGAGTGCTAGCATGACAGGTAAGTGGTTCCACATCTAGCTTAAAAGTATTTTTGAGCCATTATTTCTTCAACTTTCTGTTTGTTTGTTTGTTTGTTTGTTTGTTTTTTCAAGACAGGGTTTCACTGTGCAGCCCTGGCTGTCCTGAAACTCAGTCTGTAGAGAGGTTGGTCTCAGACTCAGAGATCCACATGCTTTTGCCTTCTGAGTGTTGGGATTAAAAGTATGTATCACCACTGCCTGGCCAACTGTTTTTGTTGTTGTTGTTTTCTGTTATATATTTCTCCTAAGTTTGGATTTTCAATGATGTACAGACTAGATTATTGGATGATGTCCCAGAGGTCACTGGAAACTGTTCACTGTTTCGAGTCTTTTAAAATTATATTTATTTGGTTCATAATTTATTTAAAATATCTGAACATAGCTATAAAACTGTTTTAATGTTCTTGCCTATAATTTTGCCAGATTTGTTGGTGAGTCTATTTAGATTACCCAGCATCTGGCTGGTCTGATTGCTTTATTGAGAGAGAAATGATAGGAGGGGCAGCCCTCTTGGTGAAGCAGGTCTGTAAGTCCAGCTACTTTGTGGGCTGAGGTGGGAGAATTTGAGCGTTCAAGGCCTGTTTAAGCTATAGAATGAATTCAAGGCCAGCCTGAGTGACTTAGGAAGACCTTGCCCCTAAATAACACACACACACACAGGTAGCTCAGGGATAGAGTGCTTGCCTAGCATATGTGAGACCTTGGTTTGATTCCTAGAACCACAAAAAAGAAAGAGGAGGAGGAAGAGGAGGAAGAAGAGGAAGAAGAGGAGGAAGAGGAAGAAGGGGATTCGAGGGAGAGAGGGAGAGAAAGAAAGCATGTGAAGACAAGAAGCTCTTCAGAAAGTTTAGAAGCAACAGACAGCTGGGAGCTGTGGCCGGTGGTGCCCTCTAGTGTTTCTTTCAGCCCTCAACCCTACTTTGACAAGTTACAACTCCTGTGCAGTTCTAGACTATGGAGATTTCTTGGCCCTTGATACTTGCTTTCCCCTTTGTCTACATGGAAATGGTTGTGATTGTAGGAAAAGGGTGGCTGGTTTTCCAGCCCTTGACAGTGGCCAGTGTCAGATCGCAGGAACCTGGTGCCTAAGTCCTGAAGGCCGTAGCTGCTGCTTCTACTACTGTTGTTGATGACCTCATGGCCTCTGTCAAGGTTGCTGGCAATCCCCAGCTGTGGCTCAGCCTGCCAGCTGCTTTGCGGTCACCGATGACATTCCACCATCCATACCACTGGTACTGTTTCTTCATGTCTCCAGCTCTGCTCACTCTACTAAAAGCAGACAAGAAAGACCAATTGAGAGAAGCTTCTCACAGGGCCTAACGTTGCAACACCAGGGGGTGCAACACGGGCGAGTGTCTCCTGGCCAGCTCACAAACTGAGCTAAATGGCTTGCTTATGTAGAGAGAAGAGATGTGCTTGTGCCAATCACAGGGGGGCTTTTATAGCATTATCCCTTGAGCACTGGTCAAAGGATTGCTCTAGTTGACTATCAATTGAATGTTCTCCCTCTCAACTTTATGAAAACAGTTATGGGGGGGACCAGCATTAGTTGCTTAAAATAGTTGTTGTTTGGGTTACACCCTTGGGAATGGGAACAATCAGCTGTGATTATCAGGTAGCATCCCCAAGATGTCCATGAGTGTTCAAAGCAGCCAGTGCTGGTATAATGGTGTTTACCTGGATGTCTGACTACTCAAGCTATCTGGGCAGAAAGGGAAAGGCCAACAGCCCTGTATTAGTCAGGGTTCTCTAGAGTCACAGAACTTATGGAATGGCTCTCTATATTGAGGGAATTTATTTTAATGACTTAGTCTGTAGTCCAAGTAGCCCAACAATGGGCAGCTAGCTGTGCATCAAATCTTCAATTTCCTGAAGAAAACTCCATCTAATACTCAGTATGTTACTTGTAATCAATTTGTGTGTGTGTGTAGGTTTGTGTGTTCGTGTGCCACTGCACATGTATGGAGGTCAGACAACTTTCTGAGAACCAGCTCTTTCCTTCTGCCTTATTTTTGAAGCAGAGTGTCTCTTATTTCTGTACCTGCACTGCCTGTGTGAAATAGCTGGTCAATTCTCTTGTCTCTGCCTGTACAAGTACTGGGGTTACAGGTAGGAAACATATTATTTATTATTATTATTATGATTATGGGAATCAAATCCAGATTATCAGTTTGTATAACAAATTCTACCCACCAATCCATCTCACCAGCTTTTCAACCACATTTTGTATCCATCTTATTTGAAATATCAGTTAAATTCATCTTTTTTTTTTTTGGCATTAAAAATATCAATTACCGGGCTGGAGAGATGGCTCAGTGGTTAAGAGCACTGACTGCTCTTCCAGAGGTCCTGAGTTCAAATCCCAGCAACCACATGGTGGCTCACAACCATCTGTAATGAGATCTGATGCCCTCTTCTGGTGTGTCTGAAGACAGCTACAGTGTATTCAGAAATAATAAATAAATAAATCTTTAAAAAAAATATATCAATTACCTTTCCTCCTGGGGAGTCTTACAGCAATGCTGTTCCCACTGGGAGAGAAAGCGACTCATTAGAATAAAAGTTAAATGGAAAGCTTGTCTGAAGCTTGGATACTAATCAGCTGTTTCACAGAAGTCAGAGTTATAGTAGAACTTCCTGACTTGACTGCACAGTCACACGCACGCACGCACGCACGCACGCACGCACGCACGCACGCACGCACACGTGCACACACACCTGCCAATCTCCTTGCTCCTCGTTCAGCACATAAAGCTGAAGTACACCATCTGGTTTGAGCCAATAGCTTCTTATTAACTTGGAGGCTAATTACATACAATCTGCCTTCACGGGGTAGCACCCAAAGGCCTTGATCTGATTGCTACTTCCCTCTTTAATCCCTCCCCTTCATTGTTTCAAAGACAAGGTCTCCCTATCTGGTAGCCTTGGCTGCACTGAGTTGACTCTGCAGGCTGGGCCACGAGGAAATCATCTGCCTCTGTCTCTAAGGTGCAGAGATTACACACATGTGCCACCAGGCTCGACTACATAGACATTTTTCAAAACTAATTGCTTAGAAGCCAGCTGAGGTAAAAGCCTGGCTAGAGAGGAAAATGCTTTGTTGCCCATAAACTCCCCCTTTCCCCTTCCCTTATCATCCTGTTTCCTGCTGTTTCATAGTGAAATAAGGAAATAAAAGCTTCTCTGGACCACTGCAATTGTGTGGACATGTAATTGAACACACTGACCAAATGAATATTGACCTGTGTTCCCTAGCTAGGGTGAGCAAAGCTAACTTTGAGGCTGGACGTAGGAAAACAGTAGTATCCAACCCCAACGCACCCACCCTTCCACCCACCCCACCCTACCCTATCTCCCATCAGCCCTCACCAACCATGCTAAGCTTGGAGGAGCCAGTCTCAAACCTCAGCCACTGGAGGAATATTGCTACAGGTTCAGTATAGATAACTGAGACCCAGTCTTCAAACCAATAAGACCCAAAAGCTTAGCCAGTTCATCTCCACTTGGGTTTTGATTTTTCCAAAGTGACTTTAGTTAAAATATTTGAATATGGACTTCAACCCCATTATAGTTAAGAGAGTATGTAAAAACACGAACTTTACAAAGTTATTTATTTATTTATTTATTTATTTATTTATTTATAGACAGAATCCTGTTATACAGTCCCGACTGGCCTAGTACTGCTGTGCAGACTTCGGTGACCTCAAACTTGGAACAGTTCTCTTAATTCAGGCTCCAGGATGTTAGCCTTAGACAGATGCATTAGGTAGATGTATGTGCCACTTACCCAGAGGGAAATATAGACTTTGTCCTGCCTTTAAGTGCGGGGCGCCGCCTCGCCGAAAAGGAGAATGCCACGCTCAGGATTCTTCTGACAGCAGTTTTATTGTTACAGCTCTTTTAGTGTTACAGCTCTCTTAGATGGTAGTGTTACAGCTCTCTTAGATGGTAGTGAGGCGAGGGACCCCAAGCCCCAAAAGCCTATGGCTTATATAGAGCTTTAGGAGACGTGCCACACACTCATTGGCTCTTATGATGTCGCCAAATTAGCATACTGGTTTTCGCGCCTTGCGCAGGCGCACATTCAAGCAAGGCTTGCAAGAAGAACCAGGAAGCAGGAAACCGGCGCCATCTTGCAATGGCGGACTCAGCTCCTAACATTTAAGTATTTAGGTATTTAACTGTCTCTACTGCAAACCTGGGCTCTCCTATTTTACAGACACCTTGGAGGATGACTGCTGTCCAAGGATAAAGACATGCTGGCTAGCAATGGTGCCTTCCTTCCTGGCTGAAGTTAGCAGAGGAGAACCCCCCCATCCCACACTATCCCTACCTCCTCCAGCCCACCAGGAAGGAACCTTTCCACAGACATAGCCGTTGAGCCCCAAGAGCCCCTGAGTCAGGGTCAAGTACAAGCTGAAAACTTGGGACAAGAGATCCAACCCCAGGAAGGCACAGCAAGGGGACAAAGGTCCCCTTCTATTCCTTTCCTGGGGGGTAAGAGGGGATACTTGGAACAATTTCTATTATTCAGAATGTTCTAGTTGTCCTAACACCAGGAGCTTAGGTAAGTACTGTTAAGCGAACAAACACGACTCCAGGGTAATGTGATGGAGCACCTACACAGAGTGGCCACCTTATCCACCTGAGTCAGGCAGCTGGCAGAGTTCACCAGCCCTCAGCTACCAGAGTCCTCACTCCTAGGAACTCTGAAAACCTTCCCTGGAGCACACTCCCAACCCCTACTCCCAAGACACCTGCTCCAAGTGCTCTGGGCAAGAGGCACCACCAGAAATGTCCTGTCCTAGAATGGGCTACAGTTGAATCAGAGGCTGGCCTCCTCCCCTGGGTCCTTCTGTTGGAGCCTGTTGTTCCTTACTCTTCTGCTGAAGCAAGTAATTATGTCTGTTATTGGAGCAAGTAATTTGTTATCTAAGCATTCGTTCCACTGTGGGCTCCTGGAGGGCAGGAACTATTTCTTCGTATGTGTATGTATTTTTAAATTTTTGCTTCAAAATATTTCTTTTATTTTTAAATTTTTATTTTTAAAATGTTTTCATTGAAATAGAATTCCATCACATCCCCTTCCCTTTCTCTCCCCCCTCTGCCCTCTGCACCAAGTTGATAGCCTCTTTTTCTTTGAGTATATTTGTTACATACAGAAACTTGTACCTGTCTGTAACTCTAGCTTGGAAGCAGTTGATATAGAAGTGGAGCCCTCTACCCAACGAACCCCTTCAGTGTTCTCCTTCCTGAGATGAGGCGGTGCCACCCAGTGGCAGGTTGAGTGTACTGAGGCTGCCTATGCAGTACCTTTCCAAAAAGCTGGATTCACCTGAAGACCCGACCCCCATACACACCCTCCTCAGCCAAGGCCAACAGGAACACCAGTGGCAAAGAGCTAGGTTCTGTGTCTTTGGCCGTTTGGAGCTATAGACTGCCCTTGAAAGGCTCCCTAGCCTTGTCCCCTTGGCCTCCATTCCCCCGTTTCTAGTTAGCCAAAATCAGTCTCTGGGACTGGAGATGTAACTCAATGTAACTCAAAGCGTTTGCCTAGTATTCAGGAAACCCTGGGGTTGAACCTCAGCACTGCATAAAACTGCATAAAACTGGGTGTGGTCATGTACGCCTGTAACAACAGAGAAGAGAGGTCTCCTGGAAACAGAACATTTGAGATGTCAGACAGGAGGCATGGAACCCACTTCTGAAGGAAGTCAGGAGTCTTCACTCCTGTGGTAGATCCATGCTTGTGACTATACAGGCAAACTCCAACCTGGAACAGCCCTCCAACAGGGACACTCAAAACATCTAGACAGGGCCCAACAAGAGTCAGCAGGGCAGAAAAGCACAGTTAATATCTATGAACAAGTCTTTTGAAGCCTTCTTACTGGGAGCTGGTGGACTCCTCTCCCTGCATTTGCAAGTTTGCTTCTGAAGACTCAGGCTTGTGGGCAGTAGGCACAGCCATCAGCACACTGTCCCTTCGAGAGACTGCTTCTTTCCTTTGTGCTCTTATGTCCTTTTCTTACCTGTCACTTGACCCTCCCCACACTGCATCCTTTTTGTTTACTGCTTGTATTATGTCATGTGTGCGTGTGTGTATGTCCCTCATGTGTGTCATGGTACGGGGGTCAGAGTTCATCTTGGGGAGTCTGTCCCCTCCAACATGTGGGTCCCATCCGGAGAAGTGATTTACCAAGGTCACCTGTGGGTAGCCTGGAGGCCTGGAGGTGGGAAGGGATGCCTCACCTCTCTGAAAACAGAGGTGCCTTCCCCATCTCTGCAGCCTGGGTAGCCTATCCACACTTCACTTTTCAGAGCCATGGGTAGTCCTTCGAGGGTACACTGAGGACCCTTTGTAGGTAGGATGCTCCTGTGGGTGGAACTCTCTAGGATCTGCTACTCAGCCCAGAAGCAGATGGGTCCCTGGCTTGTAAAGTTGGGGCATGATGTTCCCAAGGGCAACTCAAAGCTGGGACCTGTGTGGCCAGGGAAAGGAGCCTCATGTACACCAGGTAAATACTTACATACAGGACGCCAACTCCCCAAGCTCCAAATCCTCAAAGGAATTCTTTGTTTCTGCACTCCTGTGTTGACTTAGCTGAGGAGTGCAGGGTATCACAGAGAAATGCTGCTTACTGGCTTGTTTTTTGTGGCTTGCTCAGCTTTCTCATAAAATAGGCTGAACCCTCCCACCTCAATCAGCAATCAAGACACTTATACATATAAAAAAAATTAAGGGGCCTCCCAGGTAGTCGCAGTATAATTAACCACTCACAGAACAGCACTGGGCAAATCTCCCCCCCTGTCTTCTCAGAGTCGGTCTCTGCTTTGGTCCCTGATTGATAACTAGTCTGTGAAACCTAGTTCCATCCACCAGTCGCAGAGGATTGCTTCTCCTGTTCTCCATTCCAGACTCAGTACCCTTCACTTTGTACAGAAGGCAGAGCAGATAGCAAAAGTCCCTGAGGAGGGCCGGTGAGGTGACTCAGCAGGTAAAGGTGCTAGCTGCCCTACCAAACCACTAGTCCGTGTGGGACTGGAGTGAGGACTTCGTGCTTCCACGTACCTGTGCACAGGACAAGATCCCAATCCTCGGGCGATGCGGAAGTGCCTGTACACAGAGAGGTAAACCAGCTCCTGCACCCACTGAGACTGGAGCGGACACCAGGTTCCGGTTCCCACCGCTTTGCAGTACTGTTTCAGTACCTCCCCTCCCCCTGTTTCCCAGGAGCTTGCTGATGGAGGCCTCACCAAAGAAATGGTCACCTCCCCCACCATAGCCCTTGAACCCTTCTCTTTTCTTCTGGACAATAATGCTGTGCCCCAGGCTTCCTCAGCGGGTGGCCATGGGAGTCTGGGAGGCCTGGTCCCAGTGGACAGGATTCTGGGGTTCTGCTTAGAGCTCCTGAAGTCCAAAAGAAGTTGAGCCAGGTTCTGCCTCTTCTATCGCATGACCCCCAACCCCACCGTGGTGTCCGCAAGAGACTCACCTGAGACTCCTAGCATCTTCATTCTCCCACCCCCTTCTACCCCTGCGCACAGTGAGCACCGCACAGTGAGCACCGTTGCTTTCTGAGTTGTGCTCCTCGGTCTGGGGCACTCAGACACTGCGCCTGAGGGCGGGGGGAGCTGAGCGCTTTGTTACTGGGGCAGAGAGATGCCCCGGGGAATTAAGAGACTTTCAAAAACGTAAGGTGAGGACACCACCTGCATCTGCCTTCATTGTTGCTCTCTCACAGAATTGCAGAAACCAGTCGTCCTGTTCCAAGCCTACAATCCTAAGGCAGGACTCCTGGGGTTTGTGGCCCTGTACCACAGAGAGAGACCAGCATATTAAAGACATATCCAAAACTGTGGGTGTTTGGGCTGTTGTATGACTCCTCTTAGGAGATATGAACACATGTCAATTTACCCCAGATAGGGGACCAAAGACAAACAAAAGAACATTGCCCCCAATTCCAACTTGTTGAGCAAGTAAATAAATTACAGTCTGGGAATGGACATTCTCAGAAAGGGAAAAATCGCATCTATGTTAAAAATTTTGCAGTACCGATTGATTGATTAGAACTCTGTGGTTTGGAGAGTTGGAATGTGGCAGAGCCAAATTTCTTGGACTACTTCAGCGCCCTTAGTAGACGATCATCGTTCACCTTTGTCTAACATCTTTGTGTCTTTGAGACAGTCATGTGAAGCCTTTTAAGAAGTGTTAACTTAAGTAAAGATGGCGGTTTGATCAGCCTATATAAAAAAAAAAGAAGAAGAAGTGTTAACTTAATCCATCGATAGTTTCTACCAACCAGAAGCTAACAGTGTCATCAAATTGCTTATGGTCCCTACAGCAGAGGTTTCTCCACTCAGCTCCTGCGCACCTGCTTCCCCCACTGAGGTATGTTAACAGTTCCTTGGCTTATGATTTCCTTTGGTCTATTACCATAAAAATTTCGTGAAACTGTTACATATTGTGTAAGAAACAAAATAAAATCCTCCCTCTCCAAAACAGAATTGCCTTAGGTCCTGTTGCAGATGAATGGGAATCCCTGTACCCTTGCTAGTGCCTGCTAGACTAGCTGTCCCTGCACAAGCTGGAAGGTCAGAGTAGAACATTGTTCACAGCCTGACTTGCCTTGGGACCCGAGGACTTGACAAATCCTATGCATTGAAAGGCTTGAAAATAAGTAGACTGTAGAAGAGATAAACCCATGCATATAGTCTTTACTAAGAAATAGATAACCTAAGTGGCAGATGACATGAAAGCCTGCGCCCGCTTAGTGCTTGCCCTGTGTGGAAAAGGAGGGAGGCACCTGCACATGGGCTATAAGAACTTTTTTCTGTGCTCTCTCTCCACACCAGACCTTGGTCTGAGATTGCACCAGACTTTGCAAGATTCAAAAATGATCTGCGTCTTCCTCACTCCTTATTAGAAAGTGGGGTCTCAGTCTTCACATCAAACATAGTTCTTAAGGTAACCTAACTCTATACCCCTGGGCCATAGTTGCTCACTGTGGCTCCAGAACAAACTCTCATTCCCTCTGAGGTAAGAGTTGTGATTTTTCTTTAACAGATTACTTACTGGGGATGGGGCTTGCAGGAGTGTGGGTGACCCAAAGTCAGCTGCATCTTTGAAAATTTTCATTCCATCTTGGATTGAACCTTACAGGGACAGCATCATGGCACCCAAATTCAGTTAACTTTCCACTTCCTGTGTACTAGTGTCTCCCAAGATCTGGGGCAGCTGGGAGGCAGGAGGGAGTAATGGTTAGTAGCCTTTGGGCCTCCTCTAGCTCCCTCTACTGGTGAGTGTCACTACCTCCACTACCCTAGACCCAGCTATCGATGTAGTATTCTGTTTATTTCATTGCCATAACTACCAGACCAAA
Source organism: Grammomys surdaster (assembly GCF_004785775.1). NCBI lineage: Eukaryota > Metazoa > Chordata > Mammalia > Rodentia > Muridae > Grammomys > Grammomys surdaster. The sequence goes on from NW_021620620.1 coordinate 2,128,236, forward strand.
GCGACCACGATGGCTGATGGTCATGTCAGGCTGGAAGGAAATCGCTTTAACATTCACAGAGTTAAATGTTAGGCATTGAATTAGTTTCCTGACAGGGAGAAGGTGGTGAGCTCACGTATATAATTTGAAGAGACTCTGAGAAAGAGACTGTTTGCAGAAGCGAGGGCTGGGGTTAAGGCAGCCCTTCAGTAATAGGGGTGGGTATGGGAGAAATCTCTGAAGTGGACAGCAGGAAGTAGCATTAGCAACTGATAAAAACTACAACTAGACAGGGAGAGAGAATAGGAGATGCTCCCTGTCCTTGGTCCCCCCTTCCACCCATCTCTTGTGGTCCTTCCCACTGGCCAAACCCATTAGGACCCTGTTGAGACAATCTATAGAGTGTTCCCAGAGGCAGATGAAAGTGACTTATGCAGATAAGTAGCTGAAATAAATAGGTCACTTATCTACTACTTAACATATTATCTCATTTTTTAAAAGATTTTTTAATTTTATTTATGAGTACACTGTAGCTGACAGATATCAGAAGAGACCATTGGATCCCTGGTTGTGAGATGGTTGTGGGCCACCATGTGGTTGCTGAGAATTGAACTCAGGACCTCTGGAAGAGCAGTCAGTGCTCTTAGCCTCTGAGCCTGAGCCAACTCTCTAGCCCAACATATTATTTCTTTACCCCTAAAGAATTATAGTCATTTATATGATATACATGTCTTTTCATTTGCTCCTGGGTCCCTGAGATCAGATTCCAAGAATATTGAACTTCTAAATGAGTTTATAGATAGGTATACCACTAAGATCCCATTTAACAGATGTACACACTCAACAGGACAACCCTGGTCATACTGTCTTAAGTGACCACTGGACTCAACGAAACTCAAGGTTCAGCCCCTATGCATCTTTCTTTCCCAGTGGGGCCACTCTTAGATCTGCTCTGAGGCTGGGAATCTGTTGTTCTGAGTCACTACCTGTGTTTCTGCTACCACAAGCTCTAAGGGAAGAGGCTTCAAGACACATCTGTCTGGCCCCCCAACAGTACCTGACCTCTCATTCAGACCAGGAGACTGGAATTCCTCTACGAAGTTCATGAGACAAGAGCAGAGGGAGGCATGATTGGCTTGGGAGGGCAAAGGAAAACCTGAGATAGATTAAATCTCTCAGATCTCAACTGAGCAAGAACGGCAGCTTAGAACAGACAACAGCAGACCAAATGGTTCCAAAGAGGAGAGGGTTTATTCAGGGCAGAGGGCAAAGGTAGGGAGAGAAACGGGAGAAGATGGTGGAGAAAGAGGAGAGAGAGAGAGACGAGAGAAGTGGAGGAGTAGAGGCCGGCCATGGCCACGTGGAGAGAGGGGGAAGGGAAGGGAGGAAGGACAAGGAGAAGCTAGAGGAAAGAGAGTAAGAGAGTAAGAGAGAGAGGAGGCAGCAAGCAGCCCCTTTTATAGTTGCCCGGCCCACAGGGATTCGAGGAGACCTTAGGGAAGGGGGCGAAAGAATGAAGGGACAAGAGACACAAGGAATGAGAGCAAGTGGGTTCTGATCAAGCTCTGAAACTTTAATTTCGGGTGCAGGTTATAAAGACACAACAAACCAGGAAATTTGGGTGAGGGTCATTGCTTAGGGCTATCTTACTATTGAATGCTTATTGTCCTAAACCATCCCATTGTCATAACCGGCTCCCAGGAAATACCAGACGTTCTTTAAGTTCCTGGGGCCTGAAACCTGTGAACTTCCTTTCTTAACCTTGCCCTTGCACTGACTAGGCTTTCTAGAACAGCAGGTAACTTCCTATGTTCTCTTAGAACAGCAGGTAGTTTCCTGGGTTTGGCTCCCAGCATACAGTAGGTGTGCCTACCTGGCTGTTGCCAGGTAACTGTGGGGTGGAGCATACCTGGGTGTTGCCAGATAACTGTGGAGGTGGAGTTTAGCCAGAATACTAACACTGACAGCCAGTTATTTATCATGAAAGTAACAATAGTTCTGTCTTACTTGACGTTTCACTGTCAACTGGGATCCAAAAATATTAAATGAAAATGCTCCAAATTAGAAATTTCATATGTGGGCTGGAGAGATGGCTCAGTGGTTAGGAGCACTGACTGCACTTCCAGAGGTCCTGAGTTCAAATCCCAGCAACCACATGGTGGCTCACAACCATCTGTAATGAGATCTGATGCCCTCTTCTGGTGTGTCTGAAGACAGCTACAGTGTATTCATATATAATAAATAAATCTTTAAAAAAAAAAAGAAATTTCATATGTATTTTAAAATTTTAATGTTTTGTAGAATGAGGCTATAAATTTGTGCAGCATCCCCCCCCCATGATGAGCCTGCCTTCTATCACTGAGCTACATATCCAGCTAAATGATAATTCTTTTTTTAAGATTTATTTATTTATTTTATTATGAGTACACTGTAGCTGTCTTCAGACACACCAGAAGAGGGCATCCAATCTCATTATGGGTGGTTGTGAGCCACCATGTGGTTGCTGGGGTTTTGAACTCAGGACCTCTGGAAGAGCAGTCAGTGCTCTTAACCGCTGAGCCATCTCTCCAGCCCCGATAATTCTTTTAAATAACTGTACTTATGTATGTATTTTTTTATGTAGGAGTACTCAGTCTGCATATACACCTGCATGCCAGAAAAGGGCATCAGATCCCTTTACTGATGGTCATGAGCCACCAAGTGGGTGCTGAGAATTGAACTCAGAACCTCTGGAAGAGCAGCCACCCAGTGTTCTTAACCACTGAGCATCTCACCAGCCCCAAACGATACATTTTAAAATACTTTTATTATGTGTGGTTATAATTTTTCAAGTTTATTATTGGCTATTATTAATCTCTCACTGTGCTTAATGTAAATTAAATTTTATCACAGCTATGTGTAGGAAAACCCAGCATACATAGTGCAATCATTGGGCTCAGGCATCCATGGAATGTCTTGAAACACAAGTCCCCTCTGATAAGGGAACCATCACACTCCTAAATTAGACTTACAGGCAACTCACATACTAAGTGAGGTTTCAGTTTCCTATGACACAGTGGAGAGGCTGGGGTCAGCCGGGGACCAGGGATGGGCTCACTCCTGTATTATCACAAGAAAGATCTCAGGGTTAGTCAGACTGCACAGGCATCCCATACCTGGCTTCGAGATGGAGGGACAAAGAAGTGACAAGTGTGTGTGACTAGGAGAGAGTGAATGGGGTGGCTCCCCTGACATGTGCAACCGTGATGTGTTAGGACAGATACTTCCAGACAGCTGGAGATATCAACTCTGAAGGAAAGTGCCTCAACCTTGGAAGGGATGGGGCCACAAATAAAATAAAAATCAAAGAATATTAACTAGTCCACGGCTATGATAAAACCTAGAACATAAAATTCAAGAGACTCTTCTGAGCTGGTGAAATAATGCAGAAGCCAGGTTGAGAAAAACCATTGGGAACAGAGAATGGATAATCAGGGTACAGTGACACACTGAACTGGGAATCTTTTTGTGTTTGTCTTTGTTTTGTTTTACAACAGATAGCCCTGGCTCACTATGTTGATGAGACTGGCCTTGAGCTTTGCTTCTGTGTTTGCTTCTCAAGATCTGGAATTACTGATCTGCGCCACCACACTCCTCCTGAAATGTAGCTCAGTTGGTAGAGTTCTTGTCCAGTGTACACAAAACCCCAGGTTTGATCCCAGCACTCCTTAAACCAGGCAGACTGACAAGTGCCTGTAATTCTAACACTAAGAAGTAGAAGCAGGAAGCTTAGATGTTTTTAGGTTTTATGGTAGTTAAACTACACAGCAAGTTCAAGGCCAGCCCAGACTTCATGAGAGCCCATCTCCAAAACAACAAATGCTTTTCAACAGGCTGGAGATGGCTTAGTGGTTAAAGGCACGAACTGCTCTTCTAGAGGTCCAGAGTTCAATCCCAGAACCTACATCGGGTGGCTCACAACCACCTCTAGCTCCAACTCCAGGTAACCCACCTCCTCTGCACTCCTTAAGATTAAAACATCCCGCCCCCACCCAGCAAGCCCGCTCCTTAAGCTTCAAGGACTCCCTTCACTAGCCCTTCCCCCTGCCAGAGTTAAAGATAAAAAATCTGAGAGTCTTCCCTTAGAGGAAGTGAAGCTTAGCTGCAAAGAAGACTCTCAGAGGAAAACCAAAACAACAAAGGCTTTCCAAATGAGACCATTCATAATGACGCAGTGCATGGCTCCTAACCTTCCTAACACTGAGGCCCTTTAATACAGTTCCTCGTTTTGTGGTGACCTCCCAACCATGAAATTATTTTTGTTGCTACTTCAGAACTGTAATTTTGTTACTGTTATGAATAGTAATGTAAATATCTGATATTTGACCCCTGTGAAAGGATCATTTGACCCCCAAAGGGGTTGACCCACTAGAGGAGGTAAAAAGAGACCAGAGGAGAGTGAAGGCTCAGAGTCCTGGGTAAATCAACCGGGAGCTGATAGCACTCCTGGGCCTGAGGGGTCAGAGAAACCTGAAAGTACCACTTGGAGGGAGAGTCTCTTCCACAGTCAGGTTTCTCTGACTCCTGCCCTTTCAGGCCCTGGAGTGACTTTGGTACTGTATCAAGTAGCAATATTGTGCTTTCTGCATGAGCCATATGTGTTATTTGAAACGCTAGACAGTCCTATGCAAGTCACCAGAGTACCGTTTTAGACATGAGGCCCCTGCCCTTCTATCTCAGGGCTTATGCCTGTGTTGCCATCCTTTGGAGGATTCATCTGAAAGTCCTTCAGGAAATGCACGGGGGCCACAGCAGGCGTTGCCTTCATTTCTCCATTAGGTTTCCTGCTTTGGCTGTCCATCCTTCCCTCTCCCCCACTTCTGCCTCTTAGTACACCCCCTAAATAAAACTCATACAACTAGGACAAGGGTTGGGTTATGGGGACCCAAATAAGACAGGCACACTGCTCTCTTCGGTTTGTTTGTTGGAATTTTGAGATAGAGTCTTACTTAGCCCAGGCTGGCCTTGAACTTGTGTTATGTATCTGAGAATGACCTTAAATTACTGATAAATTTCCCTTCCCCTCCCCAGGGTTTGTGTTGCAGGCCTGAGATTAAGGAGGTAGCTCAGTGGTAGAGTGCTTGCCTAGCATGTGTAGCTGGGTCTCAATTCCTAGCACCCCTGGATGAATTCTAGGCACACGTAGACTTTCTACTGACGATTTTTTGTTATGGAGCATTTGATTACTTTGTAGTCACAAAACACTGTGGTTTTCTCTCTCTCTCTCTCTCTTTTTTTCAGCCTGTTAAGATCTATTTTCCCACCCAGATAATGACCAACTTTTATCAAAGTCCTTTATGCCCCTAAAAAAATATAAAATTTACAGGTTTTTTATGTACAATGCTTTATTTAATATGTATCTTACTGAGGTAATAGTGGCTGTTTGAAATTATTAATCTGTAAGTCAATTTATAATGGAATTTTAAGAAGGGCTTGGGGATTTAGTTCAGTGGTAGAGCGCCTGGGTTCGGTCCTCAGCTCTGAAAAAAAAAAAGACAAAATAATGAAACTTTTAAAAATACTAGGGGATTGGCTAAATAAAATATGCTGTTCTCGCCGGGCGGTGGTGGCGCACGCCTTTAATCCCAGCACTTGGGAGGCAGAGGCAGGCGGATTTCTGAGTTCGAGGCCAGCCTGGTCTACAGAGTGAGTTCCAGGACAGCCAGAACTACACAGAGACACCCTGTCTCAAGAAACCAAACCAAAAAAAAAAAAAAAAAAAAAGCTGTTCTCACAGGATGAGATATTTTATAGCCACCAACAATTAATAATAAGACCTAAGAGAATAGACATAGAGAAATAATCTTACCACACTGAGACGTGAAGCTGGCCAATTACAGCCTGGCACTGCTTTACTGGAAAAATATTAACTATCCCCACAGGATCATAAATAATCAGTGGTTTTACTCGCTGATTTATATTTGTCTATATTTCTGAAATCTTCTAAAATAAATATTTGTTAGTTCAGTAACAAAAAGTGCATCACAAAATAAAATACTGTAAAAGAAAGCAAATGTCCTGCTTAAGTTACAATGGAAATTCTATCAACGTAAATGACAAGTCATTTGGATTAAAGAAGTCTTTATGAATAGCTAGAAAGTGTTGAAAGTATTGGCCTCATTAATGCTTATGGGTGCTTACTGTTCTGCCAGAGACTCAGTCAGAGTAAAGAATGCAATGTGGACCTATTTGGCAAGAAACTAAGTAGCAATTGGAAAAATGACTCAGCGGAGAGGCTTGCTGTTCTCCCGGAAGATCCACATTTGACTCCCAGAACTAACACAGTGGGCTCACTACTGCTTGGAACTCCAGTTCCAAGACATCTGGCGCCCTCTTCTGGCTTCAGAGAGAGGAGGAAGAGTAAAATAAATCCTTTTTTTTTTCTTTTCTTTTCTTTTTTCTCTCTTTTTTCTTTTTTTTCTGAGACAGGGTCTCTCTGTATAGCCCGGGCTGTCCTGGAACTCACTCTGTAGACCAGGCTGGCCTTGAACTCAGAAATCCGTCTGCCTCTGCCTCCCAAGTGCTGGGATTAAAGGCGTGCGCCACCACCGCCCGGCCAAATAAATCTTTTTTTAAAAAGTGAAGTGAGCTGGACAAGGTGGTGCGCCTTTAAGACTAGCACTGAGGAGGCAGAGACAGGCAGATCTCTGAGAGTTCCAGGACAGCCTGGTCTACATAGTGAGTTCCAGGACAGCCAGAAGTATACAGAGAGACTCTGTCTCAGACAAACAAACAAGCAAGCAAGCAAACAAACAAACAAACAAACAAAACTAAACAAGTAAAAAAAAAAAAAAGTCAGGTGACCAGATAACTGATTCAAAGAGAATGGTGGGGTTTCCGTGTGTCAGGGGAGCTCCCCAACACGCCACAAGCCAGGCTATAGAGAAGGCAAGCTCCTCCAGACACTATGCCTCTAGCTGAATGGGTGTTGCATTATAAAAATATACACAGATATTGCACAAATACGAGAATGGAAATAAAACCGCAATCGTTCACCTTCTCCTGCACGCAGAGTTACTATCTTGGGATATGCAAGTAATTGGATTACAGATGCCAACTATCCGTTCTGTTCCCTGTAAGAGGATTATTCGTGGGATCTGAAGTTTCCTCCGAAAGGTACAGTCTAATTCCTTGACCTGCCCTGGTGAGAGTAATGCTACAGGAACATTTTATACCACAGCTGGGCAGACAGAGAGGCACTAACCAGTTTCACTCTCTCTAGCTTGTCCAAGCTAGTTCTGAGATGAGAACACAGAGGTAGGCAGCCTCCACCACTGCCGTGTGGACAGCAACATGGATGTACATCAGTATAAGCCTGTTTGCTCCCACAGCCGAGCTGACTATCACACCACTTCTCGTTCTCGTTTTGTTTTTCAGACAGAGTTTCTCTGTGTAGCACTGGTTGTCCTGGAACTAGCTTTGTAGACCAGGCTGGCCTAGAACTCACAGAAATCGCCTGCCCCTGCCTCTCTAGTGCTGGGATTAAAGGTGAACGTCACCATGCCACGCCCACTATTTCTCAAATATCCGGAAGCAGGTCTTGCAGCTGAGCCATATAAATGGCCAGGATGTCCGGTGCTCTCCTTTCTGTTCTTATGGCATACTGACAATGTCCACAGCACACTGAACATTAGGACTAATAAACCACTGCCCAGAAGAAAAAAAAAAAAAACAAAAAACGCTTATTCCTGACCGATTGATGGCCAAAGCGGGCCACAGGAATGTGATAGAGAGCAGTTTCCCCTTCTTGAAGGGATTGGCTCTGACTCAGCATAACAATTGAATTGTTTAGGGCAGCGGCGGCTCGGCTCGGCTCGGCTCTTAAGTGAAGTGCTGCAGACTAAATGCGAGCTCCATCTGTTCAGATGTCACGTGACTTTAGCTAAATTACTAACGCCAGTGATGCCATCCAACGTTATTAATTATCAGAGGAGAGTCACACTCCACTCCTTACAATGCTACTCTAGGGATGTTCTCTAAATTACCTCGGTTTAAACCACACATGTGGGCTATATATACTTAATATATATGCTTTTAATCTCAGCATTCTGGAGGCAGAGGCAGGCAGATCTCTGTGAGTTTGAGGTCAGCCTGCTTTTCATAGTGAGTTCCAAGACAGCCTGGGCTACATAGTGATACCCTGCCTCAAGGGAAAATAAAAATAACAACAGAAAAGAGTAGAGACATCCTCAAGTACATACCACCTAGCTAATTATTAGCTTTAGACAACTAGGATTCCTCTACTTAGCCCCCCCCACGCGTGTGTGCGCCCGCGCACACAAACATGCACACACACATGCACAGGCGCACACTTCCTCCCTATCTTAACCCCATCTCTTGTATTGTATTTATTTAAAGTATTAAAGAAAATCTAGATATTATATGTCAACCAGAGAATAACATTTGATACAACACCAACTATACTATTATGTCATTCTTGAAAACAGCCATGATTCCTTTAAAACATCTCATGTTGAAACAGAGATCAGACTTCCTTGATTGCTTCAAGAAAGGTTATTTGAATCACACATCTCATTATAAGACTTTTAAGTTTCTTTGAATCTACTAGAATTGCCCTGCTTTTTCTTAAAAACAATCCTTTCAGATCCTTTGTCTGAAACCTAATCCTTCGTGACCATGTGGCAAATGCCAGCGCTGTTTGCTTTTCCCACCCTTTAGTGAGCAGTACTTTCAGCGGCCCTCAGTGCCACACCAGCCTTGCACCTCCACTGAAGGGTCAGCTGGGTCCCCATTTCCACCTACAATAAGTACAGCCTCTGAAAAGTTCGTTCCTCAAGAGCTTCTGGGTACTGACCAGGGAAATGGGATTTCTCAAGACTGTTCTTGCAGCTTAAGAAATGAGGTGATTTGTTTTAAAGGTTTTTGTTTAAGATCTTAGGAATCAAAACCAGAATGTCTTATATGATAAGCCAAGTATGCTATCATTGAATTATACCTCCAGACTTAAGAGTGAGGCGTCTAAAATACCTACTGAATGATTCCACAGGAGATGTCAGGGTTATTAGTGCCCTGCATGACACCTGAGAACAACTGCTAGCTTGAATTTTCAAATAGAGGAGTCAGATAAACACAGCTCCAATCACCCCAAACCTCAATAGACAAAGAATTAATTTCCTTTTCATGTCCTCTTTTGAACAAGAGGTGTGCCCTTCCTCCAGCCTTGAGCAGGCCCGAGACGTTGTTTACCACAAGAGACCAGATAATAGGACCTAGGTGGAACTAACCACCTTGGCTGCATATCAATAGACACCTAGGTGGAGTCACCCACCTTGGCTGCACGTAGATCTTGCTACAGGAACTTGAAAGAAGAACTGCCCCTGGGCTTGCCTTGAGACATCTCTGGCCGTGACCCATGACCAAGAACGGATTATCCCACCCAACTCTGCCAGCTGAAACTAGGAAGGGTTCGGGCGGGGTCTTCCCCTTTAAATTGAAAGCTTAACATTAAACCATCGAGCCTTGATCAGAGAACTTTGTCTTGGCTTCATCTTTTCTCTCTCTCCGTCCCCCTTTCATTCCCAGCCCTCTTTCCAGGTGAACCCGTTCGACTCCTGGCCGCAGGCAGCTACAAAGAGGTCCATTCCTCTGGCTTTCGTTTGACAGGGTTTCTCTGTGTAGCGCTAGCTGTCCTGTAACTCACTTTGAAGGCCAAGCTGACCTCAAACTCAGAGATCCACCTGTCTCTGCTTTAAAAGTGTGGCCACCACTCCCGGAGGAATAGATTTATTCTTTAAGTCAAGGGACGCCCTATGACAATGAGGCTTGTCTATTCCATCTATATATTCAGAAACTAGAAAAGCACCCAGATAAGTGCTGCCTGTAGGCCTCTGTCAGCCTGTTGGCTAGCACATGAAGCTATCCATTGTAGTGATATGCTGTGCTGTGGATTTGACTTAATCTCTTTTTTCAAGGATCCATTGTAGAAGGTTTGGTCTTCAGGGTAGCCCTCTTGGAAACCACTTTAGTAAAGAGCTGATGGAAAGTCCTTAGGTCACTGAGGTGCTGGAACTGTGACATCCCAGTCTCTCTGTCTTCTTGTTCAGTAGCTTGCCCACATACACATGAGCTTCCATCATAACACAAAGAGGAGCCCTCTTGGTAAAACTAATACAAGCCCTTGATCTTCCCCCAAACCTTTGCTTTTTATAAAATGATCTGCCTCAGGTGTTCCACTTAGTAATGCAAAAGCTGGCTAGTACAGTCTGGCTGGTGGACCAAGTCAGTGGTGTAAATATCAAAGAGTTGCAATTTTTTTTTAAGAGACAGGTCTCCATTAGCCCAAGCTAGCCTTGAACTATATACTGAGCCTAGTGACCTTGAATTTATGGTTATTCTGCACTTCTGAACTTTGGATTACAGGCATATGCCATCATACCCTGTGTGTGTGTGTGTGTGGGGTATTGAACCCAGAGTATAGGACGTGGTTAGGTATGCACTCTGCCAACTCAGATACTTCATTAGTCATAAGGAATTGGTTTTCATTTCAGAGGAACACTTTGCTGCCAGAACCATGGGAAGAAAAGCACCCATGTAGGCCTCTAGACTGTTGGAGCTGAATGGATGATGGGTTTGAGTCAAACCGAAGTTTGAGCTCCTTTGATGCTTTGGAAGGCAATGCAGCACCTCAGTGACAGTCCTTCCAGAATGTTAGTATCTCTAAGCCTCGCAGCTACTGCTTTGGGAGTTTATCTGACAATAAGAAAAGTCCCAGGGCTGGAGAGATGGCTTAGCAGTTCAGAGCCATCAGGACTCTGTGCTTCCAGAGGTCCTGAGTTCTGTTCCCAGTACCCACATGGTGGCTCAAAACCATCTGTAATGGGATCTGATGCCCTATTCTAGTGTCTCTGAAGAGAGCTACAGTGTACTCATATACATAAAAATTAAATAAATCTTAAAAACATTTGGAAAAGAAAAAAGTCCCTTTCCACAAATTCCAAACCCAGATTTGGCATTACAAGCCTTTACCTAGCAGAAGAGAGACTGAAGGATTTGACGCTGTCCCAGGAAGTGGGGCTATAAGGTAGGAGCAATGGGCCAAGCATAGCGTTCATAGAAACTTTTTTCATTTCTAAAGGATGTGTTTACCTCTTAGATCATGAAAACAAATTCTACAAAATCAACCAGGAGTTCACTCCCCACCCCTACCTACCCCCAGGTAACAGACTTCATCCCTAGCCAGAGAGGTGACTCATTCCTGCCCCTGCTGGGGATCCAAAGTCCCCTGCAGTACCTGTGGGATAAGAGTCAGCTGAGTGACTGTCCTTTTGATGTGAAATCCCAGGTCCTTGGAGAGAAAGTGTGCAGTCTTTGCTAGCAAAACCGTGATTCTTGCAGCCTTTCTAATGATCAGAGAAAAGCAAAGGTTCCTAGTGGGGACCACAGACTTCCAATGTGAGAAGTGCCATGTGAGAAGGGCTGGATGGGCTGGGCTGTGAGCTTTGCATTCTGAGGCCTGATTTCAGGGCCTAGCCCTGGGCTCCATTCCTTTTCTCTCTCCAGGGAGGGGCAGCCACAGGCATTAGCAGTTACACTGTACTTTGGCTGTTGTCCTCCTGTGTTTTTCTCCAGTGCCATGCTCTGCCTTTCACCCCCTGTCCTTGAGGGGAGGCACTGTACCAAGTTCAGATTGCAATCAATCTCTGCGTTGAGGGCTGCCAGACACTGCACTTTGTTGGTCTCGGGATGGCCAGACCCTTATAAAGATTCTCCACCCACACAGGTTGCTTTTGGCCTCTTCAAGCTGCACACAATTGGAGCTGATGCTAGGATGTGTGGGAAGGAAGGCAGTAAGGCAAATGCCGGGGCTCAGGAGTGCAGATGGAAAGCCTCTGAGGACCAGGCAAGTCCAGGCATCTCCCCAGCAGGAGAAGCAGCTCTGAGGACCCCCAGGCAATGGTGGAGATCTCAGGGGAAGCTTTTGTCAATCCCTGCACTCGTACACCTGACACCCCTGACACCCTTAACACCCTCTACTTTGTCTTTGGCTCCAAGGCTCTGGCCCTTGTCTGTGGCCACCTTGAAGTTCTGAGGGATGTATGCAGACCTTTTCAGGGATGTTATCTTGTTTTCATTTTTGTCTTTTTGAAACCAGATCTGTCTGTGTAGCCCAGCTGGCTTCACAGGTCCAGATCATCTGGCTTCAGCATCCTGAGTGTTGGTTTATAGACATGCACCACCGCACACAGCTCCAGAGTTTTGGTGTTGTCGTTGGTTTGGCTTTGTTTTTAGAGACAGGTTTTCATGTAGCCCATGCTACGAACTCACTATAGCTCAGGCCTTAACTCCTGATCTCATTGCCGGGATCACAAGCTCCTCCCACCATGCCTCATTTCCGGCAGTGTTCTTATATAACTTTACATTTTCCTTCATATATTGTTTGTATATGTGTGTGTTCATATATGATGTGTCTGTGCAAGTGTGGGTGCACCTGTGTCATGGTGCACCTGTAGAGGTCAGATGAAAACTCTGAGGACTCAGTTCCCACCTTCCCTCTGACTTCTAGGGATCAAACTCTGGTCATCAGACTTGTACTGCAAGCCCTTTTAACCCACTGAGCCATCTTGCCTGGCCCCAGGAGTGTTGTCTGATCTATAAAATAAAGTACATAAGATAACAAAGGGAACTAAAAACACCGAAATAATATTACCAAGTGATAAATGGTGGGATTGTGATACCCACCATTTGCCATCTTGGTAATATTATTGATGACTGGCATGTTTCAGCCAGAAGGTCTGACCTCAGGTCTGAGTGTAAGCATAATTTAGGGCAGTGACACATGCAGCCCTTCCTGCCTGAGATTTCCACTCATTTCACTGTCACAGTGACCTGCAGTACCACGGTGTGGTTCTGTAATCCCAGTACTATAGTGTGTGATTTTTCCCAAGCTTACCACATCTCGACTAGAGGTAAAAGGGAAGAATAATGTTAGTGTCTTTCTTATTTTTTCTTCCTTTCTTTGTTTCTTTCCATTTTCTCCCATCAAAACTCATGGTTCAACCTCCACACCTCAGGCTGAGGATCCAGCCCCTCTGTCTGACCCCTCCCCAACAGCATGTGCTCATCATTGTTCTGTCTTCCAGACTCCTCTCCTAAGCCCTTCTGCTCTTGACATACCAGTGTCTGGTCCCTGTTCCTACTCACTGTCCCCATTTGTCAGAGGTTCAGATGTACTTGGCAGCAGCCTGAATGTAGGCCTTGGGCCTGAGCAGCTTCAAACCAAAGAAGATGGGAATTTACTCTCAGCCCCAGCTGCATCAAGGGCAGAGACAGAGCTGGGAGCCAGGGCATCTGCAATGCGCGAAAAGGTGTCTTGGTTAGGGTTTTACTGCTGTGAACAGACACCGTGACTAAGGCAACTCTTATAAGGACATTTATTTAGGGCTGGCTTACAGATTCAGAAGTTCAGTCCATTATCATCAAGGCAGGAGCATGGCAGCATCCAGGCAGGCATGGTGCAGGAGGAGCTGAGAGTTCTACATCTTCATCTGAAGACTGCTAGGAGAACACTGGCTTCCAGGAAGCTAGGAGATGGTTCTCAAAGCCCACGCCCACAGTGACACACCTACTCCAACAAGGCTACATCTCCTAATAGTGCCACTTCCTGGGCCAAGCATATTCAAACCACCACAGAGGGTGTGATGAGAATCTCTAGCAAGTGCTGGGTGGTGGGTGCCCAGGGCTGGCATAGAGCAGCAGATAAGATGCAAATGATGAGCAGTGTTTTTAAAAGTTCCCAGTGCCAATCAGATCAGAGTCTCTGAGAATGGACTCAGTGCCAACATTTTGAAAAAATCCCAGGAAATCACCTGGCCCATGTGCTGTACAGACATCATGGTCCTGGTGGAGGGCAGCATGCTGCCCACCCTTTATGGCCTCAGAAGATGAAAACTGGACTCTGGGTAAGGCAAGTGTCCAGTGCTACCTTGAGTTTCTTAAAGCAGTTGGGAGGCGTCCCACTCAGGATTCAGAGTGGCACTGCTTTGCTTTTTGACAGAGATATGTTCTGAGAAATCTGTAAATAGGTGATTCCATTGTGTTGCCAATATTGCAAAAACATTCACAGAACATCACCAGATGACATAACCTTTTTGAGGCCACCATTTTTTTAAAAGATTTATTTATTTATTTATTTATTTTATGAGTACACTGTTGCTGTCTTCAGACACAGAAGAGGGCATCCAATCTCATTACGGATGGTTGTGAGCCACCATGTGGTTGCTGGGATTTGAACTCAGAACCTCTGGAAGAGCAATCAGTGCTCTTAACTGCTGAGCCATCTCTCCAGCCCTTGAGGCCACCATTTGCAATGGTTCCTTAAGCATCACATCATGTGGCACATGGTTCTATCTTCATCCTGTGGACAAGGAACTCCAAGATGTATGTTTCTTTGTCTCTAGCCACATCTTTGCAGTAGCCAGCGGTGGAGCTGAAATGCTACTCAAGGTCCATCTTCAGCAAACAGATGCTTGTGTGGACCAGAGGGATGGGCCAAGGTGTGTGGACCACAGGGGCGCCCAGGTGACAGGTTTTCCTGCCTATCTTATGTGTGTGGTCGACTTTCAAGTTGAAAGCTTGTTTGGTGGGGTTCACACTCGTGTCATCTTGACCTTTTGTTTCCTAAGTCCTCAAGGACAGTGTCAGGCCTAATGGGAAGAGAAAATCTGTATTGCTTACAGCTTTGGGATTTCACTGTAAATCTGGCAGGTCGACAACCACAGCAAAAGATACCTGCAGTTTCCATGCAGAACCATCCGAGGGCTGCACCAAAATAAGCGAGGGTTACTAGATATAGCCAGAGCAGACCCAGGTACGTAGTAGTTCTGTGGCAGAATACTGTGGCTGAGAACGTCTCTGAGATTCCCTGTAGACTTCTTTTCTGTTCCATTTCTCTATGATACCTCTGGTCTCTTGGCCATTAGAAATTGCTCTGAGTCTGGCAGTGGTGGTGCACACCTTTAATCCCAGCACTAGGAGGCAGAGGCAGTTGGATCTCTAAGTTTGAGGCCATTCTGGTCTATAGAGCAAGTTCCAGGACAGCCAGGACTACACAGAGACATGCTGTCTTTAAATTAAATTAAATTAAATTAAATTAAATTAAATTAAATTAAATTAAATTAAAATTGTTCTGTCATAAAGCCAAATGGATATTTTCCTCCTTTTTGCACACAGAGTCCCTACTTTGTACAGAATGACTTGGATACAAAGCTATGATCAGCAGAAATATATTGAGTATATACATAGTATTTTCCTCCTGTTCCTGTACAGAACCAAAGTAAGTTGATCTCTGGGTATAGAAGCCTCTGCATAGCCATGGTGCTCTGCACAAACAATGAAGCAGCAAAGCCCTAAGGAATGCACTCATTCCTTAACTATCTGGTAACATGCAATCACATTCAATGGGCAGTGGGGTGGGAAACAGAGCCGGCCACATGGCAGGGGTTTTCTGCAATATGGTACACCCACATGCCCATCTTGCGTGCGTGGCCAATTTTCAAGTTAAAAGTTTGATTCAGGGGCATTACTTGTGTGTTCCTGACTGTGTTCCCTCATTCCTATACCTCACCTGTCCTCCTTCATAGAATGTTTGCCTGAGGGAAGAACAGGCTGTTTTCTGAAACATGGCCATGTTGCCCCCTCCCAAATTAAACCAAGTTCACCCAGGACAACTGCTGGCTCTGATGGTGACGCGGGCTGTAGAAGCTTAATGAATGAATGCTGCTCGTGCAAACCCTTAGCTGTAGTCCAGAGAGGACATAACAGGGTTTGCTGGCCCAACACTGCTAAACGATGAAGATATAGTGGCCACTGTTCATTTACCCTCCCCTTTGGGCATCTGGACTCATATTCACTTGGAACATATTATGTGCAGATCAGGCTCCTGGGTTAGAGTGCCTCAGACTGGACGCACTAGAACAGCACACTAAATAAACCCATCACTGGTGACTGGCCTGAGTACCCAGGACCAGTGCCCTCAGCCAGGAATGTGGGAACCTCAGGAAGGGCTGCAGATGTTCATGGGAGGCAGGAGACAGTCTCACAGGGTGTGTAGACTCTGTCACATTCTCCACTGCTCCAGTGAGTCCCCACTTTCCCCTGCCTGCTTCCTCCGGCTAATGCAGGGTTTTGAGGAGAGACTCAGAAGGAGCACTGAAGAAGAACCCTCATGTGAGGGTATGGGGAGTCATACAAAGGAGAAGAAAGCCAAAGGAAACAGATGAATTTTAGATGTCTCAGGGTATTAACAGGGTTGCAGGGTCATTTGTCTGGCTCCTTGGGTAGATTAGGCTGGGAATAGCATGCTTAGGCCAGGGAAGGAGGAAGAGATGTACAGATCCCACAGTAAAGAAAGCACAGAGGCATTTGTTCCCAGCCCCTCCCCTGAGCCTTGAGGAGGAGGTTCCCATTCTTATGGGGTTTGCCAGATTCCAGGTAATGGAAGGCTGTTGGCCAGCTACCTTCAGAGCTGTACTCATCATGATACTTAATATTCCCCTGGAAACAGCTCCATGGAATTTCCCAGGAGCCTCTGGGTAACCATATAGGCCATGGATGAGGAAGCCAATCCCCAGAGGAGGCCTGGAAGACTTGAGACTGGAATTACAATCCCACCACCCGGGGTCAACCAGAGATGACCTGAGCTGAGGATGCTGTGGCCATAAATGATGACAGGGAGGGGCCAGGAGCTCCTCCCTTCTTAGCCTCACAATCAGATTTTCTGGTGAGGACGTTGAGGACTTTTCCACAGGGGACAAGAATTCTGGGACTTGGAAAGCCCTTAAGTAAAGTCAGCATGGACCCTATGGATAGCATCTGTGTTACGAAGTTGATTGCATTCCCCTTTTCCCCCAGAGCAGTTTCTCCATGCCTTCCCAGGGCCCACTGCTGGTCTAACACTACATGAACACACTCCCACCTCTGTGACAGCCCCTCATCAGGCTATCAACCCTCTTAGGATTCCCACTTCCCATGTCCCAGCTGCACCTCTGGGGATGAGAGACCTAAAAAGCTTTTCCCACCTCCAGCCAGGCATGCTACGGAAGCGTGAAGGGCAGATGGCAAGCAGTAAGCGCTGTGAGCCCCTGGTCTCCCTTAGTACAGTGGCTAGGGGTAGGGTGGGGGTGGAGAGGTAAGTGGGATCACTGGTGGATGCTGAAACCAGGATGAGCAGTAGAGTGGCTTGGGATGAGCAGAGACACCACAGAATCTGGGCAAAGGCAAAAGTTGGCACCACTGCCCCTCCCATGACTCAAACTACCACGCCCAAGGGAGCACCTAGGCTGGGGTAAGAACCAAAGAACAGGAGTGTTGCAGGTGAACTGGAACCCGCTGACCCAGCTGACTACAGCTGCAGAGGGGTAACAAGTCGGGGATGGATGGCACATGGAAGCCAGCTGATGCCGGTTTGCACCCTACCACATCTCTCCATCCCGTAGCAGGCTTCTGGGGATCAGTAGCACCCTCTGAAGACTGGAGGCAGAAGAAGATACACTGAATTCTACAGCACCAGTCCAGACATATCCCAGCTGTGAGGATCTTCCTTCCACGACACCCTGCTGGGCCGTCCCAACTCCTGGAATTCTCAAGGTCCTTCATTCCTGTGATCCTTCCAGCCTCAGGCAAGGCGATCTGTCCCACCATCAATAATCTCTGGGTGGCTTCGGTGTCTTTTCAAATCTGCTGTTCCCCACCTTTCCCATGGAGTCCTCTAGAACCTAGACCAGCACCTCCTGCATGTAATGTGTGTTGAATTGCCCGACTCCCACAGGCTTCAAGAAGTTGGCCCTCAGACCACACCTTGAAAAGCAAAAACCAAGGAGGGGAGGTGTTTCCCTTTTGTTCAGTGTGTGAGGCTGCTGCTCTGCTCAGTGGGCCACAGAAATAAACAAAAGAGACCTGTCTGTGGTGGCAGGAGAGAGGGGCGGGTGCATGCTCCGAGATTTGTGGAGCATCATCAGAGAGGAACAGTAGTGAGTAGTCGGTCCCTGACCCTGCACTTAGCTCCAGGTATGGCAGAAGCCTGCCCCCCAGACACAGACACAGACATAGACATGAGAAGGGCACAGCATACATCCTGATGAGCCTTGTTAGTTTCTCCAGGAAAAACCAGTTTTAAAATTATTATTATTATTATTATTATTATTATTTACAAGTGTGTGTATCTGCATGTGGGTATGTCCATGTGAATGCAGATACTGGAAGAGCTCAGCTGAGGGCTGGAGTTTGAGGCATGGGCGCTGGATTCCAAACTTGGCTCCCCTGAAAGAATAGCATGTCCTCTTAACCCCTGAGCCATTGCTCCAGCCCCAAAACTACTTTTTTCTTTTTTTAAAGACAAACTATTACTATGTTGCCCAGGTTGGTCTCAAACTAACGAGTTCAAGAGATTCCTTTTGTCTCAGTCTCTCATGCCACTGGCACTATAGGTACACACTCCTATGTCTACCTAAGAAACGTTTCTTGTCCCTGCATGCCGGGTAACATTGTAGCATCTCCCTTCATGCAGGGAAGTGTGACGATGTCATGGGCTCATGGATAGACACAGAGATAGAACCTTACATAGATTTACCTCCCCAGTGACCACCATGCCACTCAGAAGAACAGGGGCCAGTCTTATGAGCTCTCAGAAGAAAGTGCAAAAGATAGAGCCTCCTGCCCAGTGTCCCGGAGCTGAGCTGGCCAGTGTCCCCATAGGCATTAGCATGCACATATACACACATATTCATGTCATCACCATCAGACCCTTGTGGGCTGACATCAGGGACCCACTTCAGAGACAGCCAGAAGCAGGGAGCACTGAGCATATGTAGTCCCCTCCCTACCCAGTACTGCGACTTAAAAGTGTGGAGGGTCCTGCCGCGTGACACTCATTCCTTTGTGCTTCATTAGACACTGAGCAGTCAGCAGCCCAAAGAGTAGCTCCAGGCTGGATCTGCGAGAACAGACAGCAGGTGGATCAGGCCGCAGTGTTAAGGATGGTGTAAAGCCAGAAGTCCGGGGACAGATCCCCGAGCTTTCCATGCCCTTAATGCCTCTGAGAGCCTGAGGATGAACTCTCCTTCAGGATCAAGAGTCCCATCAAGCTTAACGTGGGAGCCGAGCTTTACAGCCAGCCCTGCCCTACAAGGCATCTGGAACAGCACTCGGAATGTCTCTGTAAGAGTCCAGCTTCTATCTGTTAGCACCACGGTAAGTTTGGGGAGCATGTGTGTGCACAGAGACTCCTGTCCGCAGTCCTGCCCCTACCCCTGTTTTGACAGGGAGATAGGGAAAGGTCTGAGCTTAGATGAAGGAGCTTGGGCATCACTAGACTTCTCTAAGCTTTCTCTACACAAAGCAGCTGAGACAAGAGGGTGCAGGCAATGTCTTCATTGGCAGAGATCACTGGAGGACCAGAAAGGCAGGTGCTGACCTGTCCTTCCTTGGTGACATCTGTTCTTTCCAGAAATTGTCTAGATCCCCTGTGAGAGTGTTCTAGGGGAAAGGCATGCCCCAGGCTTCTGGATTTGAGAAGGCCAGAGTGGGGTGTTGGACAGGACAATGGACAGACTCCTGCCTCTCCCTGGGAGATACCCTCAGACCCTGTGTACTAACCTCATGGGGCAAATGACCTCCCTGCAGCAGCCCCAAGGAACCTAAGCTCTCTTTCTAGTGGGAAGTTTTTCTCCCTATTTTGCCAGGCTTCAGTGTCGGTCCTCAGTTTTGCTACAGAGGTTGCAAGTTCTCCTTGGAGGCTTGCTGTGGGGTATCCATCCATTGAGAGGGCAGGACCCAGGAGCTGACTCTACTATAAGTAAGGTCACCCAAGCTATGCCTTGTCCTGC
This sequence comes from Grammomys surdaster, assembly GCF_004785775.1. NCBI lineage: Eukaryota > Metazoa > Chordata > Mammalia > Rodentia > Muridae > Grammomys > Grammomys surdaster. The sequence goes on from NW_021620620.1 coordinate 2,148,095, forward strand.
AGTCACACATTTGTCCTGCCAACTTCCAGCAGACCATCTGGGCCTTTCACCTCCCTCTTAGGAGCTCAGCACCCGTGCAGATATGGGCTCGGGGTTAAATTTTAGAAGAGCTGCACTTTCTCCTATGGCCTGGCCATAGCTTTTCATCCATACCTCAGTTTGCCCACTTGCTTTATTGGGAACTTATTTCTTCTCAGGGACATCTGTAGGTGATGCTCTCCTTTCTTTCTTTCCACAGACATCTGGACCTCGGGCTGCTGCCTGGGTCCCCTTCCCCACAGCCGATGTCCCAGACCATGCCCACTATACCCTAGGCACAGTGGTCCTGCTGGTGGGACTCACAGGGATGTTGGGCAATCTGACGGTCATCTACACCTTCTGCAGGTGCCTGGTCGGTGGGGTTGGGTCAAGGGCACTGTGCATATCCATGCACATACACAGGACAGAATATAAGGGTAAACGCATCACCCAGCTCTACCCAGGACACCTTAGGATTGGCAGAGAGGCAAGGAGCACATCTTCTTAGTATAAGGCCTACGAATCAACTTTCAAGCAGATGAAAAGGGAAAATGGCCCAGGGAATCTTGAATACACACACATGCCCACTGGGCCTCAGACATAACCTCTGAGGTGGGCAGTACTGTTAGGATCTTCAGGTCTCTGTTCAATCTACCCTGTTCTCAGTTCACCTCTGTCATCCTCTGCACCCAGAGGAATCTTCCCTCCTCCCTCTACCCTGAAGAACATCCCTAGACACCAGGATCCTCAAACCCCCAACAGCCACTCCTAGTGCCCATCTCTGCTTCCCTCCCCACTTGCTGGCTTCTGGCTGTAACAGACAGGCTGGGAAGTGAGCAGACTTCAGGTTCCACCACAGACTAGTGGAAGAACTGAGCCAGTCATTTACCCACTGGAGTGCACATCTTATCTCTGCAGCATGGAACTGTGTGGCTTTCTCATCACTGGCCTTTTTCCTATATGTGCATTGATTGGTGACGAATCCTGGCTTTGTAACTTACTGAGCTGTAATGGGAACCAAGCCCTTTTGTGAGTGAAGCCTTTAGTATTTACATCTGGACAATGGGAACCACTAAGCCCCCTTTAGAATCTGATACGTTAAGATGGATGGTGTTAGAGGAGGTTGGTGAGGCCACCTGTCCCATGGTCATAGCCATAAGTTCTTGGGCCTTTTGCTACTCAAGTGTGAGTGAACACTGAAGAGACAGGCTGAGTTGGGCAGGGCCAGACTGGCAGAAGAAGGAACAAGAGAAGTAGGGGAGAAGAGAAGAAAGAGCCTGAGAAGCTAATAAGAAGATATCAGAGCAAATGGGAGGGGGAGTCTAAAGGGACAGACACTGTTGGGAGGCTGTGTCCAGGGAGGTTTGTCCAGGGAGACAGAATGAGTCACACAGAGGAAGTAATCCAGAGAGGGAGAAGAAAAAAACTGATAGGACCAAGAAGCAGCCTTCTGGATAGCACAGCTGTTGCTGGAGACATCCCTTCTCACTTCCTTGTGAGGGGTCCATCTCATGATAGCTGTTAGTCCATATGATTGGTAGTACCTGTTGGACTGAGAGACAGGTCTGAGGCCCAAGAGGCCCAGCCTGTGTGCCATGCATGTGTGTGGGGTTGTGTGTCCATGTAAGGTGTGTTTGTGTGCCTGTGTATGTTTACCATGGTAGCATGTGTGCATATGAACATGTGTGAATAGCTGAGGGTGAGGGAAGCCTTACATTGCTCTGGAGGTATTGGGAAGCATGCCCTGACTTCCTCTGACCTCACAGGAACAGAGGCCTGCGGACACCGGCAAACATGTTCATCATCAACCTCGCTGTCAGCGACTTCCTCATGTCATTCACTCAGGCCCCGGTCTTCTTTGCCAGCAGCCTCTACAAGAAGTGGCTCTTTGGGGAGACAGGTAGACACTTGGGGCTCCTTTTTGCCATAGGGAAGAAGGGATCTTAGTGGAGGGATACCACAGCAGTGGAAGGTGGCCCAGACGAGGTGATTTGTTCTTGCTGGGCAAGTGGGCAGCATCCTGAATCCTGTGACTGAAGAGGAAAGATGAGGTTCTGGTCTGGAGGCCTCTGCCATTCTGGTCAGATGTGGCAAGCAAGCAGGGTGGAGTTGGCTCAATCCTGTTTTCTGGGAGATAGCGAAGGAGCCGAGTTTGTCCCATCCTTAGGGACTGTCTTCCCAGGGAACTTAGGGAAGTGGGTTTACCCACAGGTTGCGAGTTCTATGCCTTCTGTGGGGCTGTCTTTGGCATCACTTCCATGATCACCCTGACAGCCATAGCCATGGACCGCTATCTGGTGATCACACGTCCACTGGCCACCATCGGAATGGGATCCAAAAGACGAACGGCATTTGTCCTGTTAGGTGTCTGGCTCTATGCCCTGGCCTGGAGTCTGCCGCCCTTCTTTGGCTGGAGTAAGTGTGTTGGTGGAACGAGGGGAGGGCAGACAGGCTGAAACAAGAAGTTTAAGGAAGGTTGGGCTGGAGAGCTGTCAGACAGCCTCATGGACCACCTAAGTCTCAAGTCAGATGGACATTCAGGGACATCACTAGCATCTGGGGAAGCTCAGACTGCTTCACCAGGGACTAGAGCATCAGTCAGGAAACCTGTCACCAAATACTGGAGTAAGGGAGAGGGAACAAGTGGGCATGTTTGACGCTGATTTTGTAGTGAGTCAGATCAGCCAGGGGCTGGGCTGTGAGGCCTCAGCAGGCAGGACAAGCTGCAAGACTTTAGCCCTGAGGATCATGGTCCTGGGGCTACAGAGGAGCTAGCTTCAATCAGTGCTAGACTGGTGTCCCCGTTAGAACCAACTTGGGAGTCTCCCTTCGCATCTCTCAGTTGCCACAGGCTTTCTCCATTCTGGGCAGGGTAGGCATGTGGCTGGGGCCATGTTGTGCTTAGGGACCCCAAGCTCCACATTTGAAACCCCTCCTGAGGAAGTTCCCCTCAGCAAGACCACAGTGAAGGCTGAGCACTTGTCTCTGCCTCCCAGGTGCCTACGTGCCCGAGGGGCTGCTGACATCTTGCTCCTGGGACTACATGACCTTCACACCCCGGGTTCGTGCCTACACCATGCTGCTCTTCTGCTTTGTCTTCTTCCTCCCCCTGCTCATCATTATCTTCTGCTACATCTTCATCTTCAGGGCCATTCGAGAGACAGGCCAGTAAGTGCACTGTGTAGAGCTGAACCAACGAAGGGAGGGTCTGCCCATCAGAGCATGCTCAGCTGCTGATAGGTTAAGACAAGTGAGCTCCTGTGCTTATGGGGGTGAGGGTATCTACTAAAGTTCCCAGAGATAAGGTTCTCTGAGGAGGGCTTAGAGACTGCAATACTGGCAGAACCACAGGAGGGCAGCTAAGGCTCAGTGAAATGAGGGCTTTCTGGAAGTCATAGCTGTCTTTGTGAGAAAAGATGAGCCCTCGATGTCTCCCAAGATGGTCCAGAGAGGTTCCCCTCAGTAGTTGTGACCCTGGTACTTGCTACAACCAAGATGCAACCTTCCTAGGGCCTGTGAGGGCTGCAGTGAGTCCACTCCGCGGCGGCGGCAGTGGCAGAGGCTGCAGAGTGAATGGAAGATGGCCAAGGTTGCACTGATCGTCATCCTCCTCTTCGTGCTGTCCTGGGCACCCTACTCCACTGTGGCCCTGGTGGCCTTTGCTGGGTGAGCAGGAGCCATAGAGCTGTATAGGGGCTGAAGGCACAGGTCCAGGTAGCCTCTTCCTCCAACCTGACCTAAGTCAGCCATCCTGACATCCTAGATCCAGCTTTATACAGCCTTATCCTACCCTCGTGTAACATGCCTCACCCCACTAGGCTTGCCCAGTTTCTGGAAGCTTCAGGGATACTGGGAGAGCTCTGGCTACACATAGGTAGTCTGGGAACCTTCTATCTTGTTAGGAACCTGATGCTCGGGTTCTCCTTAGTCTGAGCCATAGGCACACAGCTAGGGCTGCTGCTACTTAAGAATGGGTTCCTAAGTGGTGCCCACTAGTAAGTACCCTCTGTGGCTTGAGTCTAGTAACCATGACACCCAAATGAGATTTTGGTACTTTGAGCTATCTGAGAACCAATCTTCTTGAGTAGTAACAATGCATTCTCCTCTAGAAGCCTACCAGAAGTTTCTCTAGGACATCCAAGGGGGCAGTGTACAACAGGACGGGGTGAGGGCTTGGCAGCCATGCATGTAGGGTCTGAAGACCAAGGACAATTGAATAGCACAGAGAGGTATTGCCAGCTGCGCAGGTTCTTAGGGACAATGGGACCTAGCCACCCCAACCCTTGCAGGCATGGCATACTTTCCTCCCTGAGCTCCATCCTCAACCATCTTTGGAGTCATTCTTACCCACTTTAAACCAGAATTCTCTGGTTTCTACTAGTCTCTCACTATGGGGTTGGCTTGGCTGTGTTGGTTTACACTAGCCAGGTATTGGTTTAGTTTAGGCCTTGGGAGGGTCTGCCATAGAGACAACTGGGGGTATAAAAAGGGTACCCCACACCTTCTCTGTCCTAGGTACTCCCACATCCTGACGCCCTACATGAGCTCGGTGCCAGCTGTCATCGCCAAGGCTTCTGCCATCCACAACCCCATCATCTATGCCATCACTCACCCCAAGTACAGGTGTGGCCTCCAGGCCTCCAAGCCCACCTAGGGGCACGGAGGGCCTGGGCCTGCAGCTGTCCCTTTGGTCCCTAGTGTGTGTATCAGTTGGGGGTCACGAACACTGTGGTGTGCTGATAACACTGGGAGGGTCTGCAGTTGGCATGCCTCCCCTCTTTTTTCCCAGTTCCCTACAAGATATCAATGGCTACCTGAGAGGAAGCCTGTCCCAACTACAGGGCTATGTCTTAAGGCAGCCCTGGTTGCTCATTAGCAGTGCTTCCTGTGCAAAGGCAAGCCCTCAGATAGCGACATCCTGCAAGGACCCGGCAGAGGTAATGTGGTCAGTTCTTGTTCTACCAAAAAAAAAAAAAAAAAAAAAAAAAAAAAAAAAAAAAAAAAAAAAAAAGTGAAAGCAAGGTACCATCGTGGGCCCTCAGAGCCAGTTCAGCTTGGTAATGCCCAGCACTTGCTAATCTCCTGATGCAGGCCTCAGTCGGTCTAGCCTATAGTACTAAGGTGTGTCCATGGCACCCATTCCCAGAGATGACATCTAGGGTAACCATGAAGCGATGTCTAGTTGGTTGAACCCACTACCCCCACCACACCTTGGTTCTGGTGTTACTCCCGTCAGCCCTGGGAGGCCTATCAGTTTCTCTCACCTGGCTGGCTGTCTACGCCCATCACCAGTGTCTGTCTGCCCTCCAACTATATTCTTGTATTTGTCTGTCCTTCCCTTCTCCCTTCCATGTCCCTTCACCCTAACCAGACACATGACTCCTGCAGGGTGGCCATTGCCCAGCACCTGCCTTGCCTTGGGGTGCTTCTCAGAGTATCAGGCCAGCGCAGCCACCCCTCCCTCAGCTACCGCTCTACCCATCGCTCCACACTGAGCAGCCATTCCTCAGACCTCAGCTGGATCTCTGGACGGAAGCGTCAAGAGTCCCTGGGTTCTGAGAGTGAAGTGGTAAGTCCCCCATTGGCTAGTACTTCACCTTTCCTTTCCCAACCAGTCCTGGGGACTTGGACCTAGGTGGCAGAGCCACATATTAGACTGGGGAGCACTTCATTCACCTCCAGTGTATCACCCTCTGTGGCAAGCAGGAACACCCAGGACAGAGCAGAGACGGGTGGTCTGAAGTTACCTAGCAGCAAGATAGTCTAAACATGGGTTTTCCAAGTCACCTGTTTCTCCATGGCAAGAGCTTGTCCAGGATCCCTGTACCTTAGCACCAAACACTACCTTACAGGAGGTGTGAAGAGATGCAAGGTACAGGAAGCAAGGAGTACTAGCCTGAGATCATACCTGGCTTCAAGCCTTGACCCACCACACCCTCGCTGTGTATCTGAGAGCCAGCATGGCTGGTTTGCCCAGCTATCTTCCACTGCTCTGGTCCTGAGGCCTTCTGCTAAGATGTAGAACTGTGAACCACTAGTAGAAACCACTAGTAGGAACCACTTGTAGAAAATGAGTCTGCCTGTCTCATTTGCTTACAGAGGCCTTGACTCTCATGAAGGCCACCACCTATCTAAATACCTACATGCTTAAGCAGGCAAACACTCCTCACCGGCGTATATTCTTTCCTGCACTTTGCTGACCACAACTTTGTAAATAATGTCATGGGTCCCTCTCAGTAAATACCTGTGTAGAGGCTGAAGGGAAGGAGGTATGAGTGTGCTCTAAGTAAGCTGTCCCTCACACCTCAAAGTTGCTCTCCCCGCTCCCCAGGGCTGGACAGACACAGAAACGGCAGCTGCGTGGGGAGCTGCCCAGCAAGCAAGTGGACAATCCTTCTGCAGTCAGGACCTGGAGGATGAAGAAGTCAAGGCTTCTTCCAGCCCACAGGTACAGAAATCCAAGACTCCCAAGGTGCCTGGACCCAGTACCTGCTGATCTGTGAAAGGGCAGGGAGCCAGGCCAAGTAGCCTAAGGAGTGGCCAGAAAGGCAGGCTTGCTGTATGAGCAGGCCTCTCAGAGTCTCCCCCCCTCCACAACATCCCAGCTTCCCCCTGCCTACCTAGAGGATGCTGTGACACTCAGACATCCTTAGCAGGGTCTAAGTATGATCTGTGTCTAGGGGAGTATCTGCACAGACTGTGGTAACTCTGTGTGCATGACATGCTATGTTGTACCATATGTATATCATATGTGTAAGTAGAGTATACATATAACTGTATATGCTCTTGAAGATATGTGGTCTACAGCATGACTCATGCGTGTGTAGACCATGTTCCTGGCATATGCTGCCACTGTGATGCCTCTGTGTTGTGTGGGTGACAGAGTGTGATGGTGTGCACCTCTCTGTGTGGTTTTGATGCTGAACAAACCCTGGGAAGGGGGCTACAAGCCATGTACACGCTCACTGCCAATGCCCTGCGCTCAAGATGTCACCGAGGAGAATACTTGTAGCTATTAAAAGAAAGCCAGCTGTCAGCCCCAGTGCCTATGGAATGGAATGTGGATGGTGATTAGAGAAGGCCATATTTTGGAACACTGGAAATGCCATGAGCACAGGCGCACAGGCAGCCCCTCCCGCTTCCGCTGACAGCTCCCCCACACTTCTCTCTCCCTATCAGCCTCTGGATGTTCTGAGGTTTCCTTGTGGGGAAAAAATAGAGGGGGCCGCAGCGGTGGAGTCTGGGGAGGCTTCCACGCTGCGGCAGGTCCCACATGCACAAGGAGGTCTAAGGTTCCAGCGGCCTGGAGGCTTTGGCGGTGGCAGGCCCCGATGACACGAGGAAGTCCTTGGTTCCAGAAAGATTTATTGTCATGGTGGATGGTGGATGAATCTGGAAGTACCCCTGTAAAACTCAGGGCAGTCCCGAGTTATATAGGGAGGGAGAAAGGGGGAGGATCTGGGGAGGATTGGGGGAGGATCTAGGCATGCTTAATTTGCTCCACCCTCTGGCCTTCATTAGTATGTAAATCCCTAGGGCCTGAGGCCTCTAGTCACACCCCTACCTGTGCACTTTGGGAGGGGCTGTAATGGCCAGTCTACATGACTGAGCAATGTAATTCTATGGAGACTAGACTGCTTTTCAGGACCCTAGGTTCTGGGGGCGCTCTGTTCTCATGCAGAGTCTCGGGGTTCTAGGCACCTGCCCAGCCATGAACCAGAATACCCTTACGCAGTCCCACATTTCCTCAGCTACACTGGGATCATAGACGTGTCCTGTTCTCCCCCCTTCCTGCTGCTTCCTTATGAGTAGTCTGTTGATGCTTCTAATGTTGGAGAGCTCCCGTCCCCCTATATTGTATCCCAGGCACTATATACAACCACAGAGGCCAGGGCAGAAACCTGACAGTGGCCTATGCTGGCCAGGAATGGTTGAAGACATAATAATGTCTATCCTGGATGGAGGCAGGACCACCAGGAGGGGCTTTTGGCATGGAAGCCAACCATCAGCAGTTGCCAAACACAAGCAACTTGCCATCAGGTTACCAGCACACAGAAGCAATTCCTTGAGGTCCCCTGGGAAAAGGGGTTGAGTTATCTACATGAACATTCTGAGTGAACACAGTGGGGTTCAGAAGGAACTTGGTGTCCTGGAATAGGGTGGTGGGTACAGTAAGTGTGAGGTGAACTTCCAGAGGAAGCTGGTGCTACAAGTCAGGGAAAAGGTGAGTGGGTTAGGTCAGCAGGGATGGAGGGGATGCCAGGCCTCACACACACACATGGGATTACAGAAGAAAGATGAATTGGGGGGCGGGGTGAGGCATAAGGAGTCTGAACCTCAAGAATCCAAGAGTCTGAGGATATCCCAGCCTAAGATTGTGCTGGCTCCTTCTTTGAGGTGTGGTCCTTGAGAAGGTCCACCTTCTCTGGGGTGTGGTCCTCGGGAAGATCCACCCCCTTTGGGTGTGGTCCTTGAGAAGGTCCACCCCCAACCTTGACCACAGCCCCACCCTTCCCACAGTTTCTTTCACTTGTCAATGTTCTCGAATAGGAAGAGGTTTGAGGAGGCCCTGTGAGACACTTCTAGAGATGAATAGATGTGTGTTATTTATTTTCAGACCAAGGGACACCTCCCCAGTCTGGATCTCAGGATGTAGGATGCCCACTGGCCCTCCCTTTCTTCTGGTACTTGCCCAGCTCCATCACCTCCCCATCACATGCACAGACCCAGGATTATCTCACAAGCCTAGAAGCTTTGAAGGTGTTCCTGTCACTCGTGCGACACTGGATACGAATCTCCAGTCCCTTTCTACACCATGAAGCCCAGTCTGCCGCTACTCAGCTCAGCAGCCACACCTGGGCTCCGCCTGAAGCATGAACCTATGTTTTCCGCTTCCCTTCCAGCATTGTTGCCTCTCCTCAGACACTGTATGCCACCATTGTCCAGACAATGACAATGGCGATGGCACTGGGGAACACGTCATTTATTTATGAATCAAGCAGCTTGACTCGCCTTTGCAACCAGGCCAGACATCTCATTGGTTCAGAAAGCCCGTCCCTGTGTCCCCTGCTGCCAAGACTCAAAAGCTGAACACAGACTTCTCTTTGTGCACTAGGAGTACTTCTCCTCTAGCTCCCTCATAGCTTTCCCACTGTGGCCCACACTCACATGTACATGGGCACTGGCAGGCACACAGGCACCTATCTATCTGCATGCACCTTGAGCACACGTGTGCACACTCTGCCCCTACTGTTTGTTTTGTGTTAGTGGTCTAAGTTCCTTTCAGATGTGGATCTGACAAGCCGTAGGAAAATAAAAAATAAATAAAAAAAATAAATGGGGTTTCTAGTGATAAACATGTCTCCTGGTGCTTCAGTGAAGAGAACAGGGACTGGTCTTCATGCCTCCAGCAGTTTCTTAACTCTGTCCCCTAGATTTCCAGATTTAACTCTCACTCCTGAAAACCCATCTCAAACTATACGGGAGCGAAATAGAGGAGGGACAAAGGCCAGTATGGCCCGTCCACCCCTCCCCAGGGACGTGTAGAGCTCGGCCTAGCCTGAGTGTGTACTATCAGCTCTCCAACTGGCTTTGGGTCTCCCAGGGGAGGCAGAGGAAGGCTGGCTTTCCCCTTTATGAGTATCCCCCTACCACCCCTCCCTTAATCAGAAGTCATCAGGAAGTGCCAGAGGCCAGAGAAAGAGCCTTCAGCTCCAGGTACAACATCACTGGGGCTCCACAACCAGGCTCTGCCCTTTCTTTCTGGTTATGCTACATGGCTGGATCTTCCCCAGCTGGAAATGACAGCTAGCCCTGGGGAACAAGGATAGAGTTAGGGATAGATGGGCTGGTACACAGGATGGGATGGGAGAGGGATGTGGAGGTGCTGGCCTCCTGTCCATGATGGTAGAGTTGCATGGTACAGGAACAAAGAAGACCCCAAGTCCTCCCCAACCCCGCACTGCTTCCGCTTGCTATTTTTGTGATCTTGGGTAAATTACCAAGGGACCCCGTAACGTCACCACTCTTACCATGCACCCTATGTATGGCAGGCCTGGATGTGAGACCAGAGTTCTGGTAGCTAGAAAATTACTCACATCCAGGCCTGTACTGAGCCTCCAGGTTACTGTCTTTGAGAGGGCCAGCAAGAAGCCAGCCCATCTTCCCTGAACCTCAGTTTCCAGAGCTGAGGAAGCAGACCACATGAGATCTGAAGTCTCTCTTGTGGGAGGAAAGGCTTCTAGGGGCATCTTAACCCAAAAGTCATGCTGGTTGAAGTCCCAAGGGCCAAGGCCTCCACCCAGAGCACACTGCCTCTGGGGTATGGGCTGAACATGCCACACATGCTTTCCTTCCCTGCCCCTTCTAGCTCTGTGTCCTAGCAGCTGAACAAATGGCACAAATGGCACTTCTCCCTACCCCCTGTCATTCCTGCGCAGAGGGCACGGAGCCTGGCGTGCAACACTGGCAGCTGTGGCTTTCCATGCTACTGTCAAGTTTTCCAGGGCACAAATGAGACAGGAGAGCCAGGAATAACTGCCTGGGCCCCAGAGGGTCTAGAGGGGTGGGACAACCCCAGTCTTGGCCTAAGACCTGTTTCTTGGGGGTCATATAGCACCCTCTACTTCAAGCCAGGGCTTTGGAAGATATTAAAGCCACCAGGAGTCCATTGTCTGACATGAGTCCCATTGGAATGAGCTCAGGCTCCCGTGGGACCTGAGTCCACTCCTTGTGTGACCTTGGAGAATATATTTAATTTCTCTGAGACTTGGCGTTTACAATCCAAGGTGCCAGCTTCTTAGGACCCTGAGGAAGCTAGTGTGTAAAGAGTCCTTTTCCAAACTTGGCCATGTTCAAAGCCCTGCCATTACATGGCCATTTTTATGCCTAGACCCATAAAAGTGACCCAGGAGCCGATCATTTCTCTTCTGAACCGAAGCATTTTTTTTTTAAGACCCATTGGAGGCTAAGCTAAGTGCAAGGCCCCACTGGGGCCCCACAATGGATAAGGTGCCAACTCATGGTCCTTACCAGGGACAACAGAATAGCAAACCCCTACCTAGAGTGGACCCACTTACAACAATAACAGTGTGTGGCAGAAGGCACTAGGGAGCCCAGTCTTCCATGCTTGCGCCTTGGGGATGGGTGTTATGGGTGCCTGACACCCCTCCCCGGGGACTATATTAGCCGTGTGAGTCATGGTGGACCGGCTGGGAGGCCACGGGCAGGCGGGCCCAGTGTAGGGTTACAGTCCATTTATGGGCGCAGCAAGGGCAGATATCAGTGTCGATGGCATTCACTCCCAGCTATTCTTAGGAGCCTCCCAGGAGCTCTGCACAGCCTGGCCAGGCAGCGAGCGACACAGCAGGCAAGGCCAGGGGTTGGGGTCCGGGGCCAGGAGCAGCAATAGGGGCTGGAAAGACAGGTTGCATAAGGGTCCTCTCACCTGACTCTTCGTACTATTTGTCTGCAGAGGAAGTCATCGCTCTCAGCACCAGTATGTCTTACAGTGTGACTCTGACTGGGCCTGGGCCCTGGGGCTTCCGTCTTCAGGGTGGCAAGGACTTCAATATGCCCCTCACTATCTCCCGGGTAAGTGCACATTGTCCACAGCCTCATTCCCAAAGGGGCGGGGCATTCGTGGAAGAGGGCATGCTCATGCCCATCTGTCTGTCAATCTGTCTGTCTTCCCCAGGGCTCTTGGACAGCAGAGCCTGCCCTATTCCTGATCTGAAGTCCAGGACTGAAATGGTCTCCTTATCTTGGCCACAGATGAATTTGCTCACCCCAGCTTGTTCCCTGAACTTTGCCCATCTAAGCAAGATGTCACGGGCAAATAGCTGGCATTTTGAGCTGAGGAACTGCTGAGTTTGCAGAATGGGTAGACTTGTGGGTAGAGAGTGCAGGACCTTCCTAAGTCCTTCCCCAGCACGGTAGGCTTGGGGTATTCTCCAAGCTTGGAATCCCTCCCTAGAAGCAGGCAGCTGCTTAGGAAAGAGCCTATCTATTGTGAGGAAGACAGGTACCAGGCAGGTAGATGGACAGCGTGCTGTCCTTACTGCCTATCTGTCATGTATAAGTCCAGGTGAGAAACAGTACTGTCTAATGGACATGGCATCAAACATCAGGGGTTATGGGGACATCTCCTGTGAGTTGGAGAAACTGAGGCCCAGAGAAGGCCCAGAGAAGCAAAAAAGTGACATACTTGGAAGGAGGAAAGGAGGGGGTTTAATGACTGCTCTAGTCCCAGCACCTAGGCCATACCCTGGTGCTATCTGCTTACTATTTGTTAGATAAGGACACCCTACACGTCATGGTAGACCTGGGACCAAAGGCCCCATGGCTTAGGGGGCCTGAAAGGCATATGGGGAACTAGTATAACCTGCTCGGTGATTGAGCCTCTGGCAGGACTGATCTGGGCTTAAGATGTAGAGTTAGGCTCCTGGATGTCACTGTGGAGTTGGAGGGTGGAATCAGGTATAACTGAATGCTGAATCTTCCATACAGCAGCAGAACTGGCCTTGGACCAGTGGCTAGCACTCAGTGGTAGTGGGGAATCCTGGAAAGTGCTGGATAGAGGGCCCCAATGAACCCCCTGAAGCAATCTCGGTCCTCAGATCACTTTTAAGCTAGGTGCTTTGAGTGGCTTTGTGGAAGGACATTGTCCTTCACCTTTCTGCTACAGACCTGAAGTCTCTGCCCTCCAGACACACTGCCCTGAAAACCACAGGGCCCCCTATTAAGAGGACACCCTAAACCATGTCCATCTTGCTTGATGATGTGGTGACATGTGAATATGTGAGTCCAGTGTCTACCCGCAATCCAGGCTCTGCACAGTCCCCACTCCTGTAGTATAGGTTTCCTCCCCGTAGAGGATAGGACCTCTCCCATCATCCTCATGTGCCATCTGGCCTCCTATGCCTAGGACTGAGCCCACAGTCCCCAAAGCCCACCATTCCCAAGGCTTGCTGCTCTGTCTTATGGGAACAAATTCATCTCCAGGATCAGTAGCACCCAGTAAAGTCAATGACCTCACTCTGGACCTATGCACCACCTGGCCCCGGATGGCCAGGGCTTAAATGGCAGCACAGAGGCTTTAAGCTAGACAGCAGGAAGAATGTCCTTATTCAAAAAGGGGGTGTGTTGGGATGTTCTGGGAGCTGATGCTAGGGAGACTTTTTAAAAATAGAAGCCAGGGCACTGGGGAATTGCCTCATTTATGATACATACCTCAGATAGCCTGCAGCAGGGTGGATGGACTGAGCCATGGTGTTCAGGTCTTGCTGTCTCCTGAAAAATACATCTTGTGGGCCACAGATACAGTGGGCTTTGGCTTCCCAGGCTTAGGCATTCCAGGCTCAGTGCTGATGGCAAGGCAGACGCCATGAACACTAGGCCCGTGGCATCTGCTACTGAGGTTCACAAGTCCTTCTGTACCTGGCAGTACAGTCTACTCACAGAGACACAGGGCCAGGATTCTGCTCCCCCTTCAGCACTGCCCTGCTCTGGGTACAGAGTCTGCGGTCGTGAGAGATGGTCAGCCTGGCCTGACTCTCACACCTGGTCCTTTGCTTGTCAGACCAGGCCCTGGTGAAAGCTAGCTTCTCTCAAAAGCAGGTTTTTGTCCCTCCCAGAAAAAAATAGTTGCCACCAGCATTCTGGGTAATAATAGCTTGAGTACTACTCCAATAGTGGCCTCCACACAGGTACTGTGGCATAACCTGGGCAAAAGACCGCCCCCCAAGTGAGTCTACTCCTAAGAATCTGCAGAGAGGGGGTTCAGGAGGGACACTCTAGGGAGGAGGGCAAACATCTTTATTTATCCTGGACAGGTGCAGAGGCCTGCAACCTGAGCTGCCCTCTCACCCTCCCCTCCCCTACCTTAGCCGATTCTCCAGGAAGCAGATTAACAGGCCCAGCTCTCAGCAGGGCCCCTGCCTCTGCAGCTAGGTGTAGGGCTTTGGCCCTGCGTGGCTACTGGCACTCTCCACCCTAGGGAAGAGGCAAGTGTCTTCGTTCAGTTCTACATCTCTCTGCTGTGTTGCCAGAAGCACAGCCTCAGTTGTATCCCCTATACAATGGGACAGTGCTGTCCACACTTGACATTGTGGAAATGAGGCAGACTACGAGGCTAGTGTGCAAAGGGACAGTGGGCTGGATGAGGCCTGCCTCCTTATTGGAGGCCTCAACCTCCATCCCACCTGGCAGACCTGCCTGGGCCATAGTCCAGAGGCCTTCTACCTCTCTCTCTTCCAATTTCAGTTTCAGTATTATTGAACTCTCCCAGCTTTGGTGGTGACACTGAGGACAGGGGACCCTTGAGAAGAGAACAGAGGACAGTCTGAGACTATTCTGGGGGTAGCTGTGCTGGCAATTCCTGGAATTTCCAGGCCCCTGGAGCACAGCACCTTGGGCTGTTCTTGGTAGCGCCTATCAGCGCTGACAGGCCATGCTGTTTATAGCCCTGCTGAAGGTCAGGCAGCCATCTATCTAGCTATCCAGCAGGAGAAGATAAGGAATAGTCACAGCTGAAGACTGCATTCTTAGAGGTGCACGTTGGCCAGGCCCTCCTGTGACTCACACTTGCCTCTGACCTCTTCAAGGCCCTGAAGGGAACAGATCAGAGGCCTGCTAGGTCCTGAGAGGGGGTCTTTGTAGGTCCCTGAACCAGAACACAAGCCAAGGGCATCTCTAGGAGCAGACAGGAATGGGAGCAGTTGCTATGGGGAGACAGAAGACCATGGGGACAACGGATAAGAGGAGTACACAGGCACCAGGGACAGGAGGAAATCACCCAATTGTGAAGACCTTCCAGTCCCGTCTCCAGCCTTCCTGTTCCCAAACACAGCTTCTCCACGCTGCTGGAGCCAGGTTTCTGCTCTCCTCCCATAGAAACCATCTTTGGAGGCATGAAACTGATTTTCCAGGGCCAAGTGCACACAAAAACACTGGCAGTTTGCTGGAGAAGCAGAGAACAATGTTGAGACCTTGAGAAACTGAGGAGGCTCCTCTTACACACACAGAGACACAGACACGACTCACACGTACAGACACACAGACACATACAGACACACACACACGTATATCAAGCATTGGTGTATGTTGACACTGAGGTGCCAAGGCCGAGTGTCTGAGTGTGTGAGGGATGTGGGATAGAGAAGACAGGGCCTGTGGTCATTTCTTGGGGGAACTCTGGGAGCAAGGAAGGAAGGAACATTAAATGATAGCTATTTGGACAAGCAAGGCAAGGCATAGGAGAGCCTGGCTTATTTATACACCAGGGTTGGAATAGAGGTTGAAGTCACTGGGAGAAAGAAGTTGTTTCTAGAAAAAGGGTGAGGACTGGGGCAAGGTCCCAAGGGACACCAGATGGGAAGAGAACCAGCCTGGCACGGGGTAATTTAATCCCAAAGAGTTAAAATGCATTTAGGACTCCAGGGGGAATCCCTGCCAGGCTTCGTTGAAGAAGCTGGGAAGGTTCCACTCTTTCTAGGCCTGTTACCTGCCCTTAGCCAGCCCTACCACACCTGGCAAGACACACAGAGAAGGAAGGCAGGACCTGTGTGCTTCTAAGGAGAGATGCTAAAACCTTCCGTAGAGCCCAGGGTGCTCCCCAGGTACCTATTGCACAACACCTTGTTTCCCTGGGACTCTAGACAGAATCCTGCTATCCTTCCACACCTACGAGGAACAGTAGGCCGGCTGAGGACTGACCACCGTCTGTGGACTCTGGATCTTGTTTCTCATGGAACCCTGGGGTACAGTCATCCTGACCACACACATTATTTCTCCCACTACTACCACTGACTTTTCTGGAGCTTCTAAGGAGAAGGAAGCAGAGTCAGCACTGTTGTTCCCTTAGATTCGCTCCAGAACCTTCTCAGTTCTGCAGCATCCTGTGCTACACCCTGTTTAATAATGTAATCCTCGAAACACGCTGCAGAGGAAGGCCTTACCTTGCCCTCTGGACACTCACTGGAATATGTGAAGTCTCACCCAAAGCAGGCTTAAGTTGACCTACTGTGCACATGCTTTCCTTTGCGGCCTTCCTCGTTGGCATGACAGTGGCCATATCAACTACCCTTGTGCTACCTCTGAAGAGTGGGTGGGGCCTTGCAAATCAGATGTGTCCTCTTGGCCATCAAATCTTTCTCTGTTGTCCTTGCCTGGCTTACACATTCGGGGTCTAGAAGAGGACTGTTCTGAACACAGGGTGGGAAGTGTTTAAGACGAGACCTAGGAAGGCACAGACTGGTTCATGGCGGTTGATAAGGGAGGTCTCTTTTGGTCTTGTTGTCATCGCTCACATGGGTACAGGACAGTGTTTCTGGGGCCAGCAATAAAGGGTTTCTTATGGTCATGGCCCAGCAAGGCATGGGCCGTGTACTAATCCTGGCCCAGTGAGGCCCCTCTAGGCTCTCCTTTGTGTTCAAGCCTACATTGAAAGTGACTGTTGGCTGGAGATAATTGAAAAATCAGGCAGAAATGAAACATTCAGCCAAAGAGACTTTTAAATGCTCAAAAGGAGATAGAAAGATGCTTTTTTTTTTTTCTGAAAGCATCTTCAAGAACGTGTGTACTTTTAGTCATTTCTGAGAAAAGTCAACAGAGAGAGGAGGGTAGAGAGTTACAGAAGAGAGGCATGAGCTACTTTTCTCATGAGCCCTGGACTCCAGGCAGTGGTCCAACAGTGCCAGTCCCCTCCCCCAGCCAGTTCAGGCTGCTCCTCTGGGAGGGAAAGGATCTTATGGTCCTTGGCTGTCTTTAGCGTCCCTGCCTCCATCTGGCCTTCTCTAAGGACACTTGAGCAGAAAAGAGGATCTCTGTGAGTACCACACCCCTACTCGAGGGACATAGGACCCTGCTTAGGGCATCCAAAGGCCAGGCCAGCTGAGCCCTAATGGGCAGACACAGATGGAGGGACAGAGGCGCCAGGGACAGGGGGATCCAGCTTGGTGGCTCCCCTTTGGAATGTTTGGCTACTGACCAGGCCCCTGGAGCAAGGATTACCCCAGCCCACGCCTGAGGATATCAGACAGTACCAGGCACAGGGAAGGGTAAATACAAGTTGGCTATGTCCTAGGGAGAAATCTGTCACCAGGCAGCTCTAAAGACATGGCATTTCTGGCGGCCTGAACCTGGCACTAGCTGATCGGGCCCAGCATCCCTTGGATGTCATTCTGGTGCCCTTGCTTACACTGCCACCATGATCTGCCACCACTCCTGCCTAGCAGTGTCCCTTCTGGATTTGTAGCCCTGCCCTCCTGTGTGAGATTGATATCTGCTTCCCTCTACCCTATCCCAAGCTATTTGCTGAAAGGAACAATTCCTTCTCTGTAGATAGAAGCATTGGGGATATCCTTCTGTATGGATGTCCTGCTATGGAGAGCACTTTATGGGTTGACATAGAGATATGATATGAGATATCATATCATACTTTACTATGAGATATCTTCCCCTGGGATGCCCTGCCACAGGGGTAACCAGTTGTGGGACTGCATGGGCAGTCCAATGGGACAGTGTGGCACTGCAGGGACATCGTGGCACTGGAAACATTACCCTGGGTGGATGCTAGTGTTTTCATCTGTCTCTGAGGTGCTTCTAAGCTAAGACAGCCTGATGGATGGCAAACAGTGAGAGTGCTGTGTGGTAGAGTGGAAGAGGGGGATGTTATGGCTGTACAGTAATGACAATTGAGTGTTTGCTGCTTGTGCCCTGGACTACTCACTGGCCAACCCTACCTGCCCTTGGGGGTCGGAGGTGAGATGGTACTGGAGTCAGTGACACAGACTACAGGACCAGGTGAGAAACACCACAGCAAGCTTGTCAGAACACTGCTGCAAGCTCCTTTAATACCCTCCACCTGGTGACTCATTGGTCCCAAGAAAGCATCTCTTCTAAACAGCAGTTCCCGATTGGCTGGCCTTGGTCTCTCAGGAAGTCTTCAATTAGGTCCTCCTGTAGGAGATGCCTTTGCAGCTGCGTGGCCCCCAGGCATTTTCTGTAGAGGTGGCCACCGCCATTCCTCCTACAGGTACTCATATTATTTTGGCTTAACACTTACTATAATAAGTTGCTAGAGATAGCACAGCCCTGCATAGGAAAGCAGAACAAGAGGATTTTCTGCAGAGCAGCAAGAGGGAAAGCGTCTTGGTTTTCTTTCACTGTTACTGTTGTGCGTGCGTGCGTGCGTAGATCATCAAGCCCTCAGAATCTTTCGGTCTCTGCCTTTCCAGAACTGGGATTACAAATGCATACCTCCTCCTGTCTTTCAGTTATGTGCTAGGGCTGAAACTCAGGTCTTTGTGCTTGTATAGCAAACCTTTAACTGACTGAGCCATCTCCCCAGGCTCTGTCCCTATTTTTCATCTCTGCATTCAAGACAGCAACATGCTTTCGTTACCATGAGCGCCCTGTGGTGACAGACTGAGGGCTAATGATGGCCCTGTGATGCCCCTATGGCATCTGGAGAGTGGGCTTTGTAAACCACATGTGTCCTCTTGGCCATCAAGGCTTTCTCTGTTGTCCTTGCCTGGTTTACACATTTGGGGTCTAGAAGAGGACTGTTCTGGGCAAGGGTAAGCAATGTTTAAGAAGAAAGCTAGGACTGCAAAGGCTGGTTAATGGTAGTTGTAAGAGAGAGCCCGTTTGGTCTTGTTGTTGTCACTGACATGGGACAGGACAGTGCCTTTGGGACCAGTGATGCAATTACAAAAAATCATTTTATCACAGCGACTGCAAGGTACCTTGATGGATGTATAGTTTCCTTTAAGGAACCTGGGAGGAGGATTCCACCCATGTCTACAAGCCCAGAGCTTGACCAGAGGCCCCACATAGACTTGGCACAGGTCTCTCTCTTAGGATGGTCCCGAGACCTTAGGTAGAATCTGGCTTCTGCCAGCATTAATGGCTAGTCTTATCCCTGTGTTATAGCCAGGAAGGTGGGTAGAATGTGGCCAAACATGCCAAGAGAACTAGCTGGTGGGCACACAAGGAGGCAAAGCTGAGGGATATGCCCTCTAACCATATGGGCAATATGGGGGTGGGGCTTAGAGCCTCTTCTTTCCTGTGATGTCATTGGTGGCAAGGTCTGTGTGACATTCTGTGGTATCATACAGGGACTTCCAACATGATGTCATAGAGTCAGCTCCTAAAATACTTCTGGGTATAGGTACCACCCACTCATAGATTGTCCCACCCTGCTTGTCTCAATAAACATTTACACTGGAAAAAATAATAACCATTGCTGTATGATATTACCAGGGACTGAGACATTCCATTTTCAGTCATAGAAGTTAAAGCTTGTCTCCTCTAGTGACATCTCACGAACTATCTTTCAGAGTAGGGCTGTTAATGTCACTATGACCAGTCCATAGAACTACTCTAAGTTATTTAACTAGGACTTATGTAAGTTCACATCTCAGGTACTATCACTGTGGGCAGGGTCACCAGAGTACTCAAAGCTGCCATGCAAACTTTGATATTGTGTATGACGTCATTGAGACATCAGGGTAAGCCATGACTTACAAGTCATAGGGGCTGTGGCTTCCCTAGCGCCCCAGGAAGTGTTTTCAGTGCGGAGTCTCAATGGCATTCTGTGCAGTCAAAGATGGAGCATTCAGACAATTAGTTTTAAATGTCAATAGGGTACAGGAATTAGGAACTAGCTTTATACTTCCCTTTCTAGACATTTGCAGGCAGCCAGAGAGCCCTAAGCCTGTCTCACTTCACAGCCTGCCTGGCTCTCTCTCAAGTATGGCAGATAGTTCCTTTAGTTGTCTGTGTACCTGCCCTGGAAGCATGGAGCACCTTGTGCCTAAATGCTTTTGTGAGGGTACATTTAGCCTGCCCTTTGGTCTGGCAATGCACTGGAGGCAAGGAAGTGCTAAGTCTTACCTTCATTTCTGGGACAAGAAAGTACTCTATGGGTTTGCAGGATGCAGGGGTAATAGGTTAATCTGCAACATATAACCTCTAAATATCAATGGCCTGGCACAGGGCGAATTTATTCCTCATTCAGGAAGCCTGGCACACCAACTCTGCTCCAGGTAGTAACTCTGGCATCCAGAGCCCTTCCAATTAATAACTTGGCTGACCTTCTCTCAAACCTGTGCTCTCTCAAACCTGTGCATTTAGTCAACAGTGTGCAGGCTTCTGATGATGATTTCTGGGAAAAGACCCGACAGTGATGTGTGTTCCACCAGCATTCCACTGGCCAATGCTGGTCCTCTGACTGCTGTCAAAAAGTCCTAGGAAGTGGTAGCCTTGTGAGGAAGAGGGAACAGTCTTAGTGAGCAGCCAGTACTGGCCATCACAAATAAAAGACATGCGGGTGTGTACTGGAAGCTCCAGGTGATCCTTCTCTGACTCACCCCTTCTTCTGCTTGTTTAACCAGATCACTCCAGGCAGCAAGGCAGCCCAGTCCCAGCTCAGCCAAGGAGACCTTGTGGTGGCCATTGATGGCGTCAACACAGACACCATGACCCACCTGGAGGCCCAGAACAAGATCAAATCTGCCAGCTACAACCTGAGCCTCACTCTGCAGAAGTAGGTAGAAGCTCCCCAGAGAAGGGGACCCAGGGTTCATGTGGGCATATGACAGGGACAAATGGATTGTCCCCAGCATTTGAATGAGTTTAGTCCTGTGCTACAGAATTAAATAGAAAGGACGGGCTGAAATCATTATCAGGCTACCACTGACTTTCTAGAAGTAGCTTAGGCAGAAAGCATGGCCAAAGTGCCACTAGAATGTGGATGGCTGGACCTAGAAGCCCAGTTTCCTCTTTCCTCAGGCAGCTCTACTCTCACCCCATGCAGAAGAAGCCTGTGGATGCTGGGGGGAAAACTTCAGGGTTATGACTGCTTATCCTGGTCAAGCCCAGGGTCTCCCTCCTTCAGGAGAGCAAGTGAATGGGGTGGGCAGTGCACCTTGGGCTCCATGACTTCACTATCCAGCTCCCAATCACCTCCAGGAACTTTTGGCCAGGTGCAAACATCCTCACTGAATCCTGTTTCTGGTTTACCTAGGTCCAAGCGTCCTATCCCCATCTCCACAGCAGCACCCCCTATCCAGTCCCCGCTGCCAGTGATCCCCCACCAGAAGGTAGGTGCCAGCCATCGGTAGTGGGGTCCACTCAGCCACGGTTCCTGGAGTGTAACCTTGCCTGCCTGCCCTTGCCACTGATGTCCCTCATGGAAAGTGTTTGAGCCCCCTTCCTATGATAAATGGAGTTGTGGGCATGCCTACCTGGGCTCAAGATACCATCCCAGACTGGTCTGGGAAGAAACCAGCCTTGGGAAAATGTGTGCTGAGAAGACGGCCAGCATTCTAGCCAGGAAGGAAACAGTTGTCTGTCTAGAAGACTCTGACCCTCAGTATTTGGAGACAATGAAACTGGAGTTGCTGTAAGAGGCCCCAGCTTGAGTCAGCCATCCCTGGATGCACTTCCGGGTGTGAAGGGATCTCACTGGCCTTTGGTGAGGAAGGGGGTTCCGTCACACAGATGCTTCCAGTTTCTAAGTGTCTATCCACCACTCCCAGCGGCAGACTCCATATGCCCATTAGAAGGACTAGTTAAGTCCTAGAGACCAGCACAGGAGTAGAGGGGCAGCCAAAGCCCAGCCCCAGATTTCACCCCTAGATCCAGAGTCCTTCCTAGACTCTTTCTAAGCAGCTGAGCCCCGAGGGCCCAAGGGCCTAGCCTAAACACGTGGCTCCTCCACCTACTCCCTCACTAGAACTGTAGACTGCATCGGGTCTAGCCAGCGGGGAGATTGAACAGCAGGAGAGCCGGGAAGAGAAGCCTCACAGAGGGTCATAGGTAGGGAGACCTGGATAGAAGGCTACTGGGAGAAATTGGCCACTTAAATGCTCAAATAGCCCAGTTGCTTCCTTAGGTCCCCTTGGTAACTCCACCCTAAATGTCAGCCAGCCCTGGCTAGGAAGGGTCTTCTCCAGGTGGGGGTCAGTAAGTCAGGAGGTTTGTCTGCACTCCTGGAGTATCTATTCAAAGGGGAAGATGTGCGTGGGAGGAACAGACAGGATAGTAGTACCTTTACCATCCCTGAGCACTGCATCCTCCCGCATCCTCCTTCTTGGCCCTCAGGGAAAGGCTTGGTTTTCTATGAGGAGCCTTGCATTCCATCTAGGTGGATGCCAGCCTCTAGACCAGGAGCAACAGGCTTCTCTCCTCCTCTCCACTCAAAAAAGGCCTTCCTCTCCAGTGCCCCGTTTGGGTGTTTCATCCAGCAGGCTGCAGGCTGTGGGTGGTGGGCTACAGAGGTGCTCATACTAACCCATCTGTTTCAAGTCCATACAGAAGCACAGCCATGTGTGGCCTCTAACCACTGTCTTCTCTCTCCCCTGCATGGTGCTGCCCTATGCCAGGACCCTGCTCTGGACACGAACGGCAGCCTGGCGACTCCCAGCCCCAGCCCTGAGGCGAGGGCCAGCCCGGGCACCCCAGGCACCCTGGAGTTCGGGGACACCTTTAGCTCCTCCTTCTCCCAGACCTCTGTCTGCACCCCACACATGGAGACCTCGGGGCCTGTCCTTCCTCTGGGCAGCCTAGTGGTCAAGGCCAGCTCAGAGGGTGCCCAGGGCTCAGTCAGCCCCAAAGTTCTGCCAGGCCCCAGCCAACCGAGGCAATATAACAACCCCATTGGCCTGTACTCAGCAGAGACGCTGAGGGAGATGGCTCAGATGTATCAAATGAGCCTCCGAGGGAAGGCTTCAGGTGTTGGACTCCTAGGAGGGTAGGTAAAGGGCGTCCTGCTGTCCAGTATGGAGCCATCTGGGTCATTGGTGCTCACCATAACAGCCTGGTCAGATGGTCAGGGGAAGGAACAGGCCTCAGCACAGCCAGCCCTGCACCTTCAAGGTAGAAGAAGCAACTTAAAGCAGCACCAGCAGGGATCCTATTGATATTTGCTGTCAGCCAGGCATACCACTGCTTTGTACAAGCACTCTGGAGAGACGTGTCAGCTCTTTGAGGCCAAGAAAAGGTTAAACTGAGGTCCAGATGCCAGCTATTACTAAGTGGCTAAGCTAAGCCCATATGCAGGAGACTCAGACTTCCCAGATTTTTACCCTAGGCCACACCCTGTCCCTAAGGTGACACTGCCCACTGCCTTTAGGAACTGAGGTGCTAAGAGACAGACTAGTCCCCACATCTCTGAGATCTCTAAGGCAAGGTCAGGGGAAGAATTAGAGATAAGAAAGTTCTCTAAGGATGACAGTAGTCTAGGAAGGCTACCTGGAGGAGGGGGTGCCAAAAGTACCCATGGAGAGACTCGGCAATGGTATGCGGGGAAGAGGTTTTCAGGACTGACCAAGGCTAGTAGGATGGGCTGCAAGGAAGCAGAACTCTGAGGAGAAAGGGGTGTGGAGAACAGGAAGCTATCTCTGGTCCCCATAGTCTAGCTAGGAAGATTCCATGGGAACGGAAATTGAAAGAACAAGGATCTTGGGAGGCAGAGGCAGGTGAATTTCTGAGTTCAAGGCCAGCCTGGTCTACAGAGTGAGTTCCAGGGCTACACAGAGAAACCCTGTCTCCAACCGCCCCCCCCCCCAAAAAAAAAGAACAAGGAGTCAGGTTACTGTGGAAGGGTAGAAGGGAGAGATCCCGATATGCGCATGTATCAGCTGAGCCACCTCTGTCCCCTTGTCTCACAGTAACTCTACACAGTAACTGCCCTGTGCAGTGGGTGTGCTTGTCTCTAGATGCTAAAAGGACAGCAGGCTGAGCTGAGGCAGTGTAGCCTAGTGTCTCAGAGAGAGGAATCAGTCTGTTCTCACCCCCTGGGTTACTGGGAGGATAAAGAAAATGTCTCATGTCCATGCACTCACTCCGTGTACTCACTGGCTAGAGTCTCCCAGACAACACTCAAGAGTCACCACAGGAACCCCATCCGCTTGGCCCCAGCCACATTCTCCTTTGCTCTTCTGTGCCCACTAGACCAGAGCTTCCTGGGTTTTCAACTTCCCTAGCTCCTTCTGGAATCTGAGCAAAGCTAGCCTCTGGCTCATCACAGTCTCCCCAACCAAGGAGTCAGAAAATTCTAAGAATATCAGAATAAAGATGGCCTCCTTTTCCTGCCTTTGATGGGTAGGTCTTCCTGGTTCCTTCTGGACCTATCCTGGGCAAGAAAGTTGCCTTCTGGTTGACTAGGATCCCAGGAAAGCCCATATGCAGTGATGGCAGTAGTATCTCCCTGACTGAAATCTTACTCTGAGTCAGTAACTGGTTCTTTATTATTATTATTATTATTAATTAGTTTACTTTATATGTGTGGGTATTTATCTAAGAGACCGCCTGATCCTCTGGAACTGGAGTTACAGACAGTAGTGAGCTGCTGTGGGGTGCTGGGAATAAATCCCAGATCCTCTAGAAGAGCAGTCAGCACTGAGCCATCTCTCCAGTCTCATAGGAACTGGCTGTGTCAGTAACTTCAGAGGTGGGCATTAATTTCCGTCGTCTTAGCAACTCAGATACAACATACAGTTGTCCCAAGATCACGTAGCTAGTAAGAGGCAGACAGAACTAATAGTCTGATCTGCCCGATTCTATTTTGATTTGAGATGGAACGGGGCAGGGGAGCTAGGAAATCAGGAGCCGGATCCCTTCCTCCCTGGACTCCCAGGAGCTAAGCACTTTGGTGCAGATGCTGTCCAGAATCTACTTACAAACGTAGACATTTTCACTTGACAGTCAGAGGAGCAGGAACCAACAGTATCCTCAGTGGGCCAGGGGAAGAAGTGAGGCTGGGGTTTCATTCAGAGTAAAAGCTGATGCTGTCAGTGTTGCCAGGGTAGGCAGAAGAGCTGGGACCTCTCCTGGGCTGAGGCTCCCCGCTTCACTGAGTGTCAACTGCTTGAAAGCAACAGAGCCGGCAATTCTCCATGTCTATCTATTGCATACATCCTGTGCTGAAGGCATAGCCCATCTGCATGGTAGACATCTCACTTCCTTCTGGTTTTTGTTTTGTTTTGTTTTAGATTTTTATTTTATTTTTATGTCTGTGTTTTGTCTGCATGTGTATCTGTGCACCACCAGAAGAGGGCATCAGACTCCCTAGAACTGGAGTTACAAATGGTTGTGAGCTGTCACGTGGGTGCTGGGAATCAAACTCTGGTCCTCTGGAAGAGCATCTGCACTTCTCCAGTGCTTGCATTTCCTTCTTATGAATAGTCTTGAGATGGTGGAACTTGCCCAGATTCACAGCTTTGAGAATAGGCATGGTTAAAAATTGACCTATGTCTTCTCATGCTCCAAAAGGAACTCCCTTCCTTACTCTCTGAGAAGCTCATGGTGTGGTTCTTGGCAACTGGATCTCTGGGGAGACCAGTGGGGAGCAAGGACAAGAAGGCCTGAGCAAGCTGTGGGCCCCACTCCTCACCTTGAAAGGCAGCCTTTAGTGTCCCCATAGAGCAAGGGCCTCTGAGTGCCTCCTCCTGAGATCTGGACACTATCTCTTCTGAGCTATGTGTGCTGCAGGCATCCATCCAGGCCTTGGGGAGGAGCAAGAACCTAGCAGGGAGGCAATTAGTGCCAAAGAAGGAGTTGTCTCCTGCTTAGGACCAAGGCATTCCCCACCCAATCAGGCCAACACTGCCCTCTGCAGGGGACACTGGGCTGCTCAGGGCAAGAGCTGACCCTGCAGCTGTCAGCACTGGCCAAACATGGAGAAGAAATGGCAAAGCCAAGCTGGACTTTTCCTAATATAGACCCACTTGTGGCTATTTTGAGCACAGGAGGACAGAAGGAATTTTATCAGCTCTGAGACAGTAGGGGACCTGGGCCTGAGCAGATACAGCCCCTGCTCCCTGGGGTTAGAAGTCCTTGGCTTCCCAGGATCCTGGTTGTGGGGTAACCAGGACCAGGCTCAGTGGGCTAAAGTTCTCACTTTCCAGAGTCCATAGTGGACAGATCTAGGTAAGCAGAAGATTATGGAGACAATGTCCACCCTCCCCTGCCCTCTGTTGTTTAGATTGCCAGAGAGGGCAGCGGGGTTGAGTCTGCCACCCCTGGTGATCTGTGTTTAAAGAAGCATCACACAGATGATGTATTCCCCCAAGAAGTTCATATTCCATTTGCCCTATCAGAGTGAGGACAGTGTCCCTCTGTACTGCCTGTACCTGGTGGCACCTGCTGAGGTCTTTCCTGTGAAAGCCTTGACCATACCCTCCTCCTGGAACTCCTCCAGCCTCACTGCTGGCCCACAAGGCCTTTGGGGCAGTCACTAGGGAAAGACTGCACCACCCACTGCTCTCTGCTCCAAGAGGAGTGAGCAGAGCCATCTGCCATTCTTTTGGGAGAGAGAATAGCGTCCGAGGGCTATGGGTAACCCTGCTGTACACAACACTACAATGCTTCTCCAGGGAACAAGCTCATAATCTCCTCCTACCCGGTGAACAGAGGGACAAGCTGCAGGTTTTCACCTTTGGGGCATCCGGGCAGAAGGAACTTGGGGTCTCGGCCCTTCTTGAAGCAGCCTCAGTACTCATGTCTCTATTTCAGCTTTGTCTCCAGGGTCTACAGCCAGGTTAGACAAATGTGACCCATGTACCTGTATAGGAGCACTTGAGCCAGGCGAGAAGTCGCCTCCCCTGGCAGAGCTGGAGTGCTGGAGCTCACCACAGAGGGAGTCCTGACACCTCCCACCCAAACGGATGGTTCTAGAGACCCTGCTTCCTGGTTCTGTGCTTTCTCCCCCCTCACTTCTTCCTCCTCAAAGACTGAGGTTTCGCCAGTCCCGCCTCCTTCGCAACCAGTCTGAAGATGGTCCCTACATCCGAGCTTCCCTAGTAGAAGCCCCGCTCTGACTATCCATCTTCTTTTACTTTTTCTCTCCTCCCAGGTGGTAGCCAATTCTCCAGCCAAGTTAGTATCTAAGGACAGCATGTGTGTGTCCCTGTGTGCAGTTCCAGCATGCACCTGCCATCTGTTGGGTGTGGATGGTGTGTGCCTGCCGGCATGTGTACACATGTGCATGTGTGAGTCGGGGTGCACTGTGCCCGAGATGAGCCTGCACGGGTGTTTGCTGGAGTATGGGGGGAAGCCGTTGCAAGGGACGGGTGTCTATGTGATGGTCTCAATTTGGCTCCCCATTTCCTGCTCCAGCAGCTTAAGGCTTTAGGTTAATTCAGGTGTGTGGGATGCTGCACTGTCACTGACCCGTGTGGCCTGAAGACCTCTCTGTCCCAGTGGGATCCCTGAGAAGGACTGCACTTGATTTTTGTCTCTGCTTGGGCATGTACCTATCTGTTGAAGGAAAGAGCCCTGGATGGGTAGAGACTAACAGGCTACAGCATGCTGGACTGGAGGGGCCTGGGCAGCCTGAGCCATCTTCCAAGGAAGAAGCATGTGTGTAGAAAAATGTGGAAGAACAGTCTCCGTCCACAGAGGAGCGGCTGGCAGGATAAGCCCCTCGGTGGAGGACCTTTGCTCAGAGTCTCCGAGTCTCTCTGTGTGTGCCCATTGTGACTGCTTTTCGCCTTTGGAACGTCTGGACCTGCTTGTGCTGCTGCCTCTTCTGTCACGTGGCCCAGCTTTTGACCCCTTCCCAAGTTGCACCCCGCTAAACCCTCTTGTGGCTGCTCCTCCGTAGTGCTGAGTGTGACGGGAGTGTGCACCATATCCGGTGCCCCTGCTGACTCTAGGAGGGAGTCTGGGCTGAAGTGGAGCCTGAAAGGGGAGCTGGGAGAGATGAGTCGGGTGGACATGAAGGACTGATCTTCTGCACAGGGTCTTGGGGGTGCCAAGAATTTTTCTGACCACATTCAGGTAGCCCACATGGGTAACCTACTTGGGCCAAGACCTCAACTTTGGGAGATCTCTCTTCACATCCCACTAGCATCCTGGCCTCAACTTCCTGTGTAACTGTCACCTGTTGTCCTCTCTTCCCCTTCCTTTCCCCCCTTTTCCTGCCCACCCTCAGCGCCGACTACCAGGAACGCTTCAACCCCAGCGTCCTGAAGGACTCAGCCCTGTCCACCCACAAGCCCATTGAAGTGAAGGGCTTGGGCGGCAAGGCTACCATCATCCACGCTCAGTACAACACCCCAATCAGCATGTACTCGCAGGATGCCATCATGGATGCCATCGCTGGGCAGGCCCAGGCCCAGGGCAGTGACTTCAGTGGGTAAGCGCCTTCCCACTCCACATGCCCATGGAGGCTGCCACACACTCGCGGAAACAGCTTTCTTCATTCACCTTGAGCCTCCTGAGTTCAGGCCACTGGAGGGGGTGGTCCAGCCTTCACCAGGGACTTCCAGAATGTGTTGCCCTCTCTCTCTTCAGAGTCTGACTGAACTGTCTTCAGAGTTCAGTCGTAGGAGAGCTGGTAAATGCAGAATGTCATATTTCCTCAAAGGGATTATGAGTCTGCACTCCCAGGCTTCTGTGAGAGGGACTTGTTAGACACTTCTGTGGTGCTTTTAAAGGAGCATGGGAAACTCCATGGACTTCTCATACCTAAAGCCATACTTGGGGGGAATTGCTTTATTCTTCCAGTGATGACCATCAATCTAAGTACTTGATGAGCTTTTTTTTTATTGGAAGAGGCCTTAGGCCAACAACCACCCAAGGTGCTATGGCAGTCAACCTCATGATGGGCACTTCTCTTCTCCACTTTGACCCAGGAGGCCTTGCTTCAGGGCAGTAGGATTTAAAATGCCCCTGGTTCCTGAGATTGGTTTATTAGCTTGGTGGAGGAACTTGAGGGTAATCTAAGGACATCGAGGTAGAAACTCAGATGAAACGGGTACAAGCATTAACAGGGTCACTCTCTCTCCTCCTATCTTCTCCTCATCCCCATTTCTGTCTCCATCTTTGCTTCTTTATTTCTTTGTGTGCATATCTCTTATCTCCCCTCTCTCTCTGTCTCTTCACTCAGTCTATCTCTATCATTGTGTCTTGTTTTTATCTGTCTCTGTCATCTGTTTTCTTATGGAGAGAGAGAGAGAGAGAGAGAGAGAGAGAGAGAGAGAGAGAGAGAGAGGCAGAGAGAGAGAGAGAGAGAGAGAGAGAGAGAGCGAGAGAGAGAGAGAGCGAGAGTGCGAGCGCATGAGCAGAGGTGGGGGGCAGTCATTCCTTTTTTTTTTTTTTTTTGCTTGGGAATATCAAAATGTAGAGCTTACCTCTCTAGGCAACATATTATCCCTGGATGATCAGAGATTCCCAGCAACTCAGGAGAAAAAGACTAAGGGTACACTAAACTTTTTCTGAAACTACGAGATCAAATACCATACAAAGGGCATAAAAAGGTTCCAAGAAGTTCCTACAGGACCAGAAGAAGCCCTTGCGGTCATGGCTTACGTGCAGAGGCCAGAGGATAGGCATGCCCTGAGCTTCAGGAGAGCCTGACCCCGTCTCAGAAAGGCACTACTTTCCTTCGACCACCAGGGGGCGGAAGTTGTCTATTTTGCAGCCATTAGTCCAGAACCTGTTCATGATTGCAGCCCTTTGCAGACATCTGGGCTGTGTTGACTTTCTTAAATCACTCATTCAAAGAAAAAAAAAAAAATGACCGTGCAATTTTTAAAAAAACAACCATTAGCTCATGTATACTCAGAAAAACAAGTCTGCCTGACTCAGCCCAAAAGCCAACAGGGATTTCCGGCTAACATTTGTTTGTTGCATGGTCTTTGGTGTGCCCTTAAAAGTAGTAGTCGTCACCAAAGGAAAGTCAAATGGAAAATAATGGATGGACTGTTCATCACACTGTATTTTCTGTACACTGGGAAAACTTCTGTTATTGAATTCTACTATCAGGGCGCCTGTGATTCGGAGAATATAGTGCTCTGTTGATTAATCTGTCTCCCACCCGTCCCCTTCCCTTCCCTGCCTCTCATTGCTAGCGTGCCTGGAAAGGATCAACCTTTTCCCTTCCTTTTAACTCAAGCACGCTGAGCCGATGCCGGCGGCTATGGCGCAGTGAGGAACCCTCCTGGCCATAATGTGTTCCGTTTCTGCTGTTATTTCCACGGTTCCTTCCTCACTGACAGTTTTCTTTTTCTCTCTCTCTTCCTCCTTCACCCACCCCAACCCCCTAACTCATTTCTGGTCCTAACCCCACTCTCTTGTGTGCGCTGCCCCTCTGCTACCCCATGACGGACACGCACTCACGGCTGGGTTTCCTTCTGCTTGGCAGGGCGTCTCCGCTGGCGTAAGTAGACCTGCAGCATCCGTCCGTCCATCCGTCCGTCCTGTCATCTGTCTCGTTGCAGGATGGTGTCTGGGTTTGGTGGGATGTGTCTGAGGACAAGCGGTCAGTTTGTATGCTCTGACCACCTTTTTCCTCGCACCCACCTCTTAGCCACACAACATCCTCTGCAGCCCACACAGACAGATGCTTGTCTTCTGGAGCCCACCCATGTCAATGTGGCTATGGGTCTTGGTACTCACAGTGCGCCCACCCCAGGCTGAGGCTTCATTCCTGCCTTTTCCTTGCCGTGCTTTGGTGAGGTTTTCCCAGTCTTTCCTAGATTCACTGGGACGTGGCATACACGAGGTCACAATGTACACTGGGCTATTCATTCAGTGCTAGAAGGTAACAGAGTGGCCTCTAGGAAGTCAGTCCCCAGAACTGCCCCCCCAAAAAAAAACCCAGTGAGGTCTGGTTGTGCCCAAAGACCTTAGGAGTCCTTAGAATCCTTTCTATAAGAATCCTTTCAGCCGGGCGGTGGTGGCGCACGCCTTTAATCCCAGCACTTGGGAGGCAGAGGCAGGCGGATTTCTGAGTTCGAGGCCAGCCTGGTCTACAGAGTGAGTTCCAGGACAGCCAGGGCTATACAGAGAAACCCTGTCTCGAAAAAACCAAAAAAAAAAAAAAAAAAAAAAAAAAAAAAAAA
>NW_021620620.1:2179066-2191528 GCF_004785775.1 Grammomys surdaster
TGGGCGCCGCGGCTGTTATACTTTGTGTGTGCGAGCTGCCTGGTTTAAATACTAAACCCCCTCGTCAAAAAAAAAAAAAAAAAAAAAAAAAAAAAAAAAAAAAAGAATCCTTTCTGCAGGAAGAAACCCAGGCTTTCCTTTGTTTCTCTCCCAGCTGTGAGTTTCTTTCTGGATGGACCCCAGAGGAATCTGCAGAACCCATAACCGATCTCAATCATAATCTTAAAATACCTAGCTTTCAAGGCTAAAGCCTTCAGGAAAGTGGAGGCAGGGGCAGGGCCTCCACCCCTTCTCCAACTCTGCTGTCATAGCTCAACCTGAACCAGGCCTAAGGAACCAAACCTGGGAAACTAGACCAATTCTATCCAGCTCCTTGACTTGTGTACTAGGATGGTCCTGTCCTGGCTAGCCAGTCCCCACAAAGGACAGGGCAGATGAAGCCAGGCAGGAGGGTGCAAGATAGGGCATGCCTCAGCTGGGCTGTGTCTCTGTGTGGTCAGAGCATCTGAGCCAGGTAGTCCCTGGTAGGCAGGTGTGGCCTTTGAGCTTCCTGATGATAAAACATTTGACAGAAAGGACACTGGGCAAACCAGGCATGGAAGCATATGATCTCAGTACTCAGGAGACTGGGGCAAGGAAGGCTACATAGCAAGACTCTGAATAATAATAACAATAATAATAGTGGAATAAAAACTAATAACAAAAGGAAAAGGGACACTGGGCTGGGTGCTGGGCCACCTAAGTTGTCATTCAATTGTGTTCCTGTCTACTATAGCCTGGAGCTACTCAGCTGGCCTCTCTGGACCTCAGTTTCAACATTTCAAGGAGGAAAAAGTTAGCAGGCAGGTTTAGTGTCATAGGGTTGTCCTGAGGACTCCCTGATATCCAAGAGGGTTTTCTGAACAACTCAGATTCACAATCTGACCTATAAAACTTGAGTCATGTAGAAATTCCAGCACTTGAGGAGCTCTGGGATCCCTGCTGGCTTCAATCTGGAGTTGAAAAAAAAAGATTCAGCTAAGACTTTTGAGCACCTACTATGCAAGTCAGACCCTGGGAGCTTAAGGGGGTATCAGCAGATCCCCTCAAAAGACTATGTTGCTTTGGGGCACAGACCATGCCTGTAACCTCATTCCCAAAGTCCCTCCTCTGTCCTCAACCACAACTCCTTGCAGATCACGCCAGGGCTCAGCAAAATTTCCTGCTTTGTTTTTCATAGTACTTTCTAGCCAGGCTGATCTCCTGCAGCTGAGCCAGAAGCCCCAGGCATCTTCCAGCCACAAGCCATTGGCAGCTCCCTGTCTGGATCTGTGGGTGTGAGGAGGCCACTGAATGGTTCCTGAGCTAGCCTCCGGGCCCCTCAGGCAGGCTGTTCTCACCCTGCCCCTCACAGAACTGGCTCAGGGAAGCCAAAATCTCTTCAAGGAGACCTACCTCCTCCTTTCCTATAGGGTCTCCAGCCCATAGGGTGAGAACTTGTTCAGATCCAGCACTGGAGTGGGGCCAACAGGAAAGATAGAAATCTCATGGGCAAGAAGAGCCGCTTTCCCACTGGGCCTTCCCTGACCTCTGAGACCCTGAGCACCGAACCCCAGGCTTTTCAGCTCTTCTGATAGTAGTGATGAAAACAGGGGGACACAGATGTGCGGGGAGGGACTCAGTGGGAGAACAGAGTGTGTGTGTGGGGGTCTGAATTCGAGACTGGCCTCTGCTCACACCCCTTCCCGACCTACAGGAGCCTTCCTGTGAAAGACTTGGCGGTGGACAGCGCCTCTCCCGTGTACCAGGCCGTGATCAAAACTCAAAGCAAGCCGGAAGATGAGGCTGATGAGTGGGCCCGCCGGTCCTCCAACCTGCAGTCTCGTTCCTTCCGCATCCTGGCCCAGATGACCGGGACAGAATACAGTGAGTGAAAGTGTTTTTAAGTGTGGTTAGGAGAGGGTGATGCAGAGAGGCCATGGCTCCTGCATAGTCTTAAAGCATATGAAAGTCGAGGAATCAAGCCACCCGCCCTGGAAGATTAGCTAACACTGGTAGAGTTGGCAGCTGATAGAGAGCCTCCAGGTCCCTAGGAGGGTCTTCCATTCTAACCCCAAACTCTAAACAAGAACTTGTCATACAGGCTTGTCATATAGCTTCCAGCAAGGTGATGTCCTGGCACGTACACACTCATTGCCACCACTGACAAGATGGCACAGGAAATGTTCAGGGCCTGGCTGATTCCTAGGGACTTAGTGTCCACAAAGCTCTAGTGGTTTTTCTCCCTATGTTCACTGTGAGCTCTGACCACCTTCTTTCTCCCGCAGTGCAAGACCCTGATGAAGAAGCTCTGCGAAGGTCAAGGTAGGTGCCTAGCTTTGGGTTCCATGGCCTTGTGTTCTAACCCCGACCCTTCCCAGGTAGCCCTCAGGTCACATGACTCATGGAAAGAACCTTTCATGATCATGTATTTGAAAAGCTCAGCCCTTAAAGGGCCCCCGCAGATCCAGGCTTGGGTGGCTTCCCCTGGTCACTGAGGTAGACCCAGGAGTGAGGAATCTGGGCTTTCCTGGCTCCCTTACTGGGCAGGGGCAGGGCTGCTTTGGCCTTCACTGGGCTTTGGAGAATAAGGACATCTTTCCCTGTGAGGGCAGCGAGCCCATGACTCACCTGCACACTAAACTTTGGGCTTTTCCTTGGTCAGTCTGAAGACTTGGTACTGTGAGCAGGCACACAGAGGGCCATGCTAGGCACGAATACCTGATGTCTAGACTCTCCTGCCCATACATACACCAAAGCACCACTTCTATAAATTACTTGAAATATAACAGCGACTGCAAGAAAGTATGAGCCCTTGGCACAAGGAGGGATTGTATAGGACTAGGTATCTCAAGGCATGGTCTCCTGGTCAGTGACAAGTCTGGGGCACCACCACTTGCCTACTGACTGTGCCCTCTTAGGAGCTGTATGTAGCCCTGGGCATGAGTGGGGCATGGCTGTTTTGAAACCCACTGGAACCTGTGAAGGCCTTCCATGGTGAGGCATGGAGCCTGTGTGATTATCTGTCTACTTCCGGTAGTATGTCATCTGCATGTTCTTCTTGGACAGTCTGTCTGGGGCCAGGGAGTCCTGTGGTGGTCTCTCTGGGTGGGTCTGGGACTCAAAGGCATGTTCTCCCCTGAGCCAAGCTTTCGGTACTTGCTAACTACACATGGTGGCCACAGAACTCAAGAAGAGTAGAGTTCTCAGGCCAGCTGGGACTCCATGTGCATTTGATTGTTGAACTTGTATTTTTGCCAACCTGAGCTGCTCCTACTTTTTGGTTGGGAGTGTGCTCCTCCCCAGCCTGCTAAGGGTGGCATGTAGTCCTGAAAATGTGCTTAACCTCTGAGCTCCTGGAGCGCATCTCAAACAGAGCACCAGAATGCTCCTGCCGCCTTTGGTGCAGATGTGGCGAGCCAGCTGTTCTGTGTGGCTGAGCGCTCTGCTCTCCAGTCCTCCCGTGCTCTGCTGACCTTACATGCTACTTCTGTGTTTTTCCCACCCTCTTCACTGAAACCACCCACATAGATGTCCCAGGAAGCAATGCAGACTTTCCCAATGAGTCAATTTAGGGGTCTTTATGCTGCCTCCTCAACACAGTAAACAGCTTACACCCAGGTTCTTTCCATCAGGAAATCAACTGGAGGCCTTTTTCTCCCCTCCATAAGACACACCATCCTTCCTTCATGGCTTCTGCCACCTCTTCTGGTCACGTGATGCTCTTTTCCTGTTCAATATGCACAACAGTCATGCTAGGCTTATGCCTCGTCGCCAGCTGTTTATGCTTAGAAGGAAGGAGTCCCAGTAGGAGAGCTAACCTGTTCCCTGTTTCCCCTGAAACATTATCAGGCCCTACTATGGAGTTTTCTCAGGAGAAAATCTGACAAGCATTCCCAAGAAAAGGCTTCAGCCGGCTTCCTTCCTCAGTCCCAGGCCATTCCTCCCAAGATTCAGGTCCTTCAGTGAGGACTCTGAGGCTCCAGCAGACCTTCCCCACAGGTCCAGAGGGTGCAGGACTCCTGACTCTGCCTCTTTTTCTGACTTTAATTTGTTGAGGGTTGTCCCCCTAGACAGAGCCTTCCATGCCTCCAAATCTCAGTAGCCCAGGGTTCTGGGACAGAGGCTGTGCATGCCCTAGTTCCATTACACTTGGGACAAGTAAAGTCTTCAGCCACTTAGGCCAAAGACTCATTCACTGAAGTGGCCATGTGAGCAGAAGAAAGCATGTTTGTCCCTTGTGTGCTGCCTTCAGACTACTCAGGGGACTTGTGTCTCAGTGGTCAGAGCCACATCCTGACTCCAGAGTTAGAAGCTGATTTCCAGGGCCCGCTGATCCATCCTGTGGGCTGATGACAGCTACCCTGCTCGTCCCTCCTCCCACATTGGCCCCTAGTAGTCTGGCACTCTGGCAAGTCTGAAAGACACAGCTGGAAGCTGGGACTCCCAAGCACCACAGTCTAAGCAGAGCCAGCAGGCCTCCTTCCTCTCCTCTTTCTCTCCCTCATGCTCATCCCTCATCCTTCCTTGTCTTTGGCTAGCAAGGAATTTCCCAACAGTACCAAACTAGTATGCTCACTAGATTCACAGAGGTTCTAGAATTGTCCTTCACTTTGTCATTGAACGCTGATGACAAACTGTTCTTGAGCCTAGGTGGGCTTTGCTAGAACTGGAAATTCGGTGGCAAGTGGGCCTGTCTCTATGAGAAGGTTGTGAGTGCTTGTAGGGCTGTGTGGGCCATGCCACAGGGTCTCTGCTTGTTCTGCTTTCACCCATTCACCCTGACTTCAGAGAGGCACAGGAAAGGCCCAGCACCCAGATGGCAGTTTCACTGATACATTTCTGTGTGGCTTTGGACTGTGCATGCAGAGGTCTCTGAGCCTCTTGGTATAGTGGAAAGGTTGGCTAGGACCAGTGTTTTACAGCTATGTCAGCAATTAGCAGACCCTCAGATTTGGGCACCAGTCTTCTAGAGTTCCAATGTGCTGGACTCATGAAGCAGAGCGAGAATGTGCCAGATCACGCCGATGGGAAAGTAGACCTCCATGAACGTGGGGATGTGGGGATGTAAGGACCAGGACTTGGTGATTATCACTGTGTGTAACTGTAAGACCAGCTTTGCAGAAAGTCAATTATCCTGGTTCGTGCATGCTGGTGACTCATTTTTAAATTGGACTTTTCATTTTGAAGTAATTGCCAATTTACTTGCAGTTATAAGAAATGACAGGAGATGTTGGGCAGTGGTGGCACATGACTTTAATCTCAGCACTCAGGAGACAGAAGCAGATGAATCTCTGTGAGATTTGAGGCTAGCCTGTTCTACAAAGTGAGTTCCAGGACAGCCAGGGCTATACAAAGAAACCTTGTCTTGAAAAAACAAACAAACAAACAAACAAACAAACAAATGAAATGACAGATTCTTTGCGTTCTGTCCCACTTCCATTTCCAGCAGCAAAGCCTTAAAACATCATAGCACAATGTCACAGTGATAATGATGGCATCACTTCAACCCAACACACAAACTATTACACATCTAAGGCTACTCCACATGCCTACACACACACACACACACACACACACACACACACACTACTTCTTTCTGTTGACTAGCACTGGAATCATATAGTATATGACCATTTTAGGGTTGGCTTTTTCCATTAGCAAAATTCCCTTGGACTTTATCCAAGTTGTTGAATGAACCAGTACAAGTTTACACATAAACACTCTGATTCTAAAATCCAAAGTACCCAAACCCAAAACTTTTCTGGGAATCATGATAACACCAAAGGTGGAAGATTTTACCTTTGACCTCATGTCAAAACACAGATACTGGGCCCGATGTGGTGGTGCACGCCTTTAGTCCCAGCACTCTGGAGGCAGAGGCAGATAGATCTCTGTGAGTTTGAGGCCAGCTTGGTCTACAGAGTGAGTTCCAGGACTGTCGCATATCAAGACCTCTCAAAAGAGAAACAGAAACAAAAGACACAGATGCTAGTCTAGGATGTAGCAATGGCAGAGGCTTGCCTACATGCATGAGGCCTGTTTGGGGGCATGTGGAGCAGCCTTAGATGTGTTCAGTCTCCAGGACCACGGTAATGGCAAGAACAAAACATAGGCCTCATTAAACATTATCTTCGAGTTGTCTGTATAAAGTATATATGCGATATGAATGAATTTTATACTAGGTCTCCAAGAGATCTCATCATATATGTGCGAATATTCCAAAACCATCTGGACCAAGGTTATCCAGTCTGTAGCTCATTTGATCCTTTTTACTATTAAGTAGCATCCTGTGACGAGGATGTAGCAGTTAGATTTTTAATTTTTTGTTTAGCGTTTGAATTAGTTAACTCTTTACAGGGCTACCTCTGGACAGCAACACCAACACTACTACTTTTTAACTGTGTCTCAGTTCAGGTTGAGTGTACTGTACTTATGGTTAAATGTGGTGCCTGCCACCAGTTTGTATCTCTGCTATGATGAGCTAGAGGCCCTTCTGCCATGAGGGCTCAGATCCCAGCATCACTGGCTGGCTTTTCCTTTCCTGCCCTCATTCCCTTTCTACATTCTTACCATGGGGTGCTTGCACTGTGCCTTCACCTGGGCAGCTGTAGTTGAGCCTTCCAGAGGCTCCACTAGCAGAAAGTAGCAGGCCCTACTCTTTTGTTTCTGTGGCAGTGAGTATGTGTATGTGCTTCTGAACTGGGGTAGGCCTAGGCTGTGCTCAGGCCTGGACCTGCAGGAACCCTGGGTAGCATGTGAAGGCTTCTCTCTGGAGGTGATGAAGGTGAGGAATGCCAGGCAGTACAGGGACAAGACAGGTCTACCCACCAGCCCTCATCATTGAAGTTAAGTGTTCCTTCTCCTTAGTGCCCAGCTAGAGGACAGTCTATTCCAGGCCTGCCTGCCTCAGTTCCAAGAGCCCGCCGCCAAAGCAGCTCTGCCCAGCCCTAGCCCCAGTGGGCCAGGGATCCTGTCTCCCTTTGCCCACTCTGCCCATTGACCCTCTAACCAGGCCCTGTACCTTTCCCTCCAGCAAGGCAGGAACTTTGGTCCCTCCATTTTATACCAGAACTCTAGTCTTGCCCCATCCAGTCCAAGCCTGCCCTCTAGAAAGTATCCCAAGTATGGCAACACATCCCCAAACCAGTTCCCTATGTGTCCCTCTGTCCCAGCTTCAGGCAGGGAAATAGTGGAGATGTTCCCTAACCCCTCTCTTTCTCCCTCTCCCTTTCTCTTTTTTCTCTGTCTCTGTTTCTATCTCTCTCTCTCTTTCTGTCTCTGTCTCTGTGCCACAGGGAAAGGTTTGAAACGGAACGTAACAGCCCACGTTTTGCCAAATTGCGCAACTGGCACCATGGCCTTTCAGCCCAAATCCTTAATGTTAAAAGCTAAAAGGCTGCTTGGATCCCCCTGGCCCCTGGCAGGCTGGACCCCCGCCCCTCTCCCACACAGATCTGGCATGTGAACCCCATGGTGATGCTTGATAATGAACACTGTGCTGGGGGCACCTCTGGTAGCCAACGGTAGCACTTCTGCTTTCTGCCTGCCCCAGAGTTGACAGCTGAGGCCCAGTACCACGCACCCAGTACCTCCTACCTCTCCAACCCCCTACCCAGTGTGACTGTCCCAACTCCCACAAGCGGAGCCTCTGTATACCCCTCGTGCAAACCCTTATCTGTAGTCCAGAGATGACATAACAGGGTTTGCTGGCCTAACACTGCCAAACGATGAAGATATAGTAGCCACTGCTCATTTGCCCACCCCTTTGGGCATTTGGACTCATATTCACTTGGAACATATTATGTGCAGATCAGGCTCCTGGGTGGGAACCCTCTTCTCTATACTTGTATGCTAGCTTCATAGTTTTTTCTCATGTACATACAAGCATGCTTGTTTTGAAATAAAGAGGATTTGAAATGAACAAACCAAGCCCTGATCTGCTGTGCCTGTATGCGTGCCCTGCACCCCACCTTGGGAGGGCCTTCAGGGACAGTGTCTAGGACAGAGAGGACAGGTATGGCCAACGGAGATGCGGGGATACTGCCAAGCATGTGAGCCCCAGTGCAGCTCGGCTCACTGCTGCTTTTCTACACCCAGGCTAAGGATCCCAGGGTGAGGGACCCACACTGGGGTTCTATGGGCAGCCTTTGCCTCTCACAGGGCAGTGTGGATGGGGGCTACCCCAGGAATATAGCTTCTCCCTCCACACGCAGCTCTGACGGATAGGTAGCACCATCTTTCCTCACCAACAGGAAAGCCTTTCACCCAGGCAAGCCTTATGTTCAGCATGAGAGGTACTTCAGTGGGCATGCCTGGACAATGGGATACTTTACAGGGAAGCCAGAAGATGGAAGTGGGGGCTTCTGACAGGGAGATGGAAGGAAGACCTAGCAGAATCTGGGCGACAGGAATGTAAAGGAAGGTCTCCAGCTGGGTCTGTGGCCTTGTGCTACTCTGGAGCATTTAGCCAAGCTAATCAGAACATCCTCAGCTTGAAAAACTCTAGCACCCACCAACAGGCTAGTGGTTTCAAAGCCAGCACTCCACCCACTGCCCAGCAAGCAGCCTGGTCCCTCACTGCATGGAGTCATAGGCTGGGAACATAAGGAGAATAGCATTTGGAAAACGAAGGAAAGACCAGCCCTCAAGATGCCCTGCCTTCTCTGTGGCTGAATGGCTGGAACCCCGTTCCCACTCCTGCTATCTGAAAACACTCTTTCTTTCTGGCAAGCTCACCTGGAATGGCCAGCTGGGGAAGTTGCTCACTTCTATCCAGCGCTGAGATAGATGCCCTCCTTGGTCTCTCTACCATCCTGTTCCTCCTTAGCCTCCTACCTCTTTCTTCTTCTAACAGTCTGATGCCAGGGCCAGGGCAGGTCCAAACAATCATCATCTTGGCTGTGGGGAGGACATCTTCCTTCATTTAGGTGAGCTGGAACTCACCCATATTTGGACTGATGACTTACAAGGCCCAAGGGTAGGTCATAGAGTAGGAGGTGGCCAGGCACAGAGAGGTAGTATAGGTCCCAGGCAGTGGGTGGGAAAGGACTTGAGATGATCCCTCAAGTTGATGGACTCTAAGCATCTTGTCACCAGCTCTGAGCCTGTTAGTGCTCTCTTTGAGCCCGTTAGTTAAAGCTCTGAAATGTTCTTACCTGCTTTCTAGCCCCTCAGTGCCTCTCACTTCCTCCAGGCCACTGTGAGCAGCACCTCGTATGGCTCCAGGCCAAAGTCCCACATAAAGCCTTCGGGGTAAATAGGAGAGTTCTTCTCACTTAGCATCCTATGTCTGTAAGTGAGGCTCCTTCCTGGCTACCATGAATGCTAACAGACTCAGAAAGGGATGATGTATCTGTAACCACAATGCAAAGTTGATATTGTGGACTCCAGAGGCAGAGGTCCCTCTGATTGGTGAGATAAGGCTTCCTGGAAGTAGAGGCTAGTGCTCTTGATCTCAAGGGAGGGATGTGGTGTGTGAGATAGGGGAGGCTGGCAGCTGTCTAATTTGAGGGCACAGAGATGCTGAGGAGAAGAAAGGGATTGCAGATGACAGTATAATCATTTTGACCAGGATGCATGGAAGACAGAACTTGGAGCGCAGTGATCTGGATACTGAGTTCCAGGCTATGAGATTTTCAATATGTTTTGAGGGTAAAGTGGAGTGGGTAAAGGTTGCAGAGAACTGTTCCCACTGCCCACCACAGCTGACAGGTGACACTTACAAAGACCAGGGGGTAATGGGGGTCCTGGTCTTGTAACAAAGTGATATAACTGAACTTCCTGAGCCATAGCCAGCAAGATGAAAGGCAGGACGTGGACCAGGAGGATGGCAGCATACGCAATTTTTTGACCAACACCTGAGTGAGATTCTCTCATCTTCCAATCAACAGACATTGTCACACTTCACTGTCTCAGCCAACACAAGTGGCACTGACATCTCAGCCATGGTAAATCCCCTTTCACGGCACCTGGACCAATCATAGCATCACCATCACCGACAGTTCCAACCCAAGTCCAGGTACCACAAATCCCAAGGCTTGACACCTCCGCTATTCCAGACATACCACAGTCGCCAACCACCACGTCAACAAAACTCCAATCTCCACCGCCAAGGGCAACCACACAGAATGAGGCCCCGGGTCCACCTTGATACCTCCCAGAGAGACGAAAACATGAGCAGCAAGAGGGACCGAACCACAACTAGACAGGGCTCTGCTCTCCCTTAGGCAGCCACAAGCAGCTGACTCTAGTTTGCATGGGTTTCATTTTTAACTTGGTATTTAAACTAAATTATGGGTTTGGGGATAGAGTACATGCTTAGCATGTATGTAAGGCCCTGGGTTCTAATCCTGACACACACATACACACACACAAAAAAAAAAAAAAAAGAAAGAAAGAAAAGAAAAAAAAGCAAAGAAAACAGGAATCTGAATCTATGACAAAGGCAGGAAGCAGCTGTGGAATTGTATGTAGGTTGTAGTTCTGGCTGGGGTGATCTCACGGGCACTTTCTTTAGGACTAAAGTCAAGACTGTGTAAATTCTCCACAATGCTTGCTTGCTGGTACCTGCTTTTTTTGGAATTTCTGGAGACTCGTGGATCTTCATGCAGAAACTGACCTGGACCAAGACCCCAAGATCCTTCTGGATGTATTTTGATGTCTCTTCTCCCCCTTTCTAGACCCTGAGGCCTTCTTGGTGTCTGCAGAGAGTGATCTTAGAAAGGAAGCACTCAGAAAGAACTTAGAGTAGCAGGCACATGTGCATGCCCGTGTGTCCCTTATAGTGACCTTTGTCCCTGACCTGTGGTCAATGGTGAACCTTTCTGAGACCTACAGCCAGCTCCAAATGCATTGTCTGAAATCCAGAGTTCATTTGTAACTCTTGCTAGAGAAGGCTGCAGATAGGCTGGTCTGGTAGCACCCTGGACAAAGGGGACAGACAAAGCCAATGTTGTCTTTGCACAGACTGGACATTTTCATCACTCTTATCCTCTACAGGGTCTTCAGTTTCTAGCAGTCCACTGGAAACATGAGGTGGGACCAGGGAGGGCCACAAGGTTCTATGTCATCCTGAACCTTCCAGTACTTAGACTGTGAGGAGGCCTTTAGCAGGGCTCAAGGTCCACAGGTTCTCTGGAATAGTCACATAATCAGCACAGTTTCCAGAAACAAGGTATTTCATAGAGGATGGGCAAGTGTCTTCATAGATGTGTCAAGGACAGAACTGCTGAAGGCCCGCAAACTAGGCTGCCCAAGGCCTCCTCTCTGACAGCTAGCCCAAGAAAGGCCCAGGAGGACATGGCTAACATTCTTACCCATCCAAATGTGCTGTTCCCTGTGGGATAGCCATCACACAACTCTGTTACCTCTCTGGCTCTGATTCTTTCATTCAGCTTAGTATCCTTTCCCTTTCTTACTGGATGGAAACCAATTAGGAGATGCTTTGGTAAGCAGCTTGAGGCTTCCTTGCATTCCTACCTGGGACAGGCAGGGGTATCTAACAACTTACTGCTCCATGTGTGGTCCCCAGACAGGCAGTGTCAGCATTACCAGGGAACTTGCTAGATGTTAGATTCAATCTCACCCCAAACTTAACTCAACCAGAAACTGCTCTGTGTTGTTTTCTGTTTGTTTTGTTTTGAGACAGGGTTTCACATTATAGCCCAGGTTGTCCTGGAACTCACTGTATGTCTAACCCAGGCTGGCCCCAAACTCACAAAGCCTCTCAAATGCTGTGATTCCTGGTGTGTACCACCAGTCTACCTAGCTATGTGGCGTTTCACCAGAGAGGCAATGTCTCCCAACCTCAGGTTCCTCATCTCCAGATGAGACCCATAAGACTAATCATCCAGGGAGGTTGAAGGATGAAAGGAAAACATGGGCTAACACGGCCATGGTGGAGCCCTTGGAAGAGGGACATGTTAAGATGTTACTTATGTCCAGTAAGAGTCTGTCTTTGACCAGTAGAAGAAGACGTTATATTTTTCTTCTTCTGTGAAATACTGGTTAGGGCTTCAAATCAGAATGATCCTCAGTCATGTTGTTCAGATGGGTAACTTCCAGAACCTTGAGTAGATGAATTTTGTTTCCGTTTCCTCAGTTATTAAATAGGGT
Source organism: Grammomys surdaster (assembly GCF_004785775.1). Lineage (NCBI taxonomy): Eukaryota > Metazoa > Chordata > Mammalia > Rodentia > Muridae > Grammomys > Grammomys surdaster. The sequence continues at coordinate 2,191,202 of NW_021620620.1, forward strand.
TGATGATGCCCCATTAGAAGGCTGTTATGTAATGTAACGTGAGACGTTAAGGGCATGATGGTGGGAACATGAAGTCAGTGAATGAACAGCATAGGCCGCAGGAGCTACTACACTACGAGGACGGGAGTTTCATTTGATCTCGAACGAGCATTGCAAGTAGAAATGGCAATCAAAGATATAAGAGTGATCTGGGTATGGGGGAACCTTCCAGTGGTCCAATTAACAGGGAAGCTGAAGCAGAAGAATTACTTGAACACAGGTGTTAGAGGCTAACCCTTTTAAGGAAGGAAGGAAGGAAGGAAGGAAGGAAGGAAGGAAGGAAGGAAG
>NW_021620620.1:2191628-2198191 GCF_004785775.1 Grammomys surdaster
AAGGAGGGAGGAAAGGAGAAGGGAAGAAAACAGGAAGGGAGGGAAAGAATTATATTTTTCTGCTTTCTCGTGGTTTGTGTGGAGAGTGGGGTGTCATGAATGCTTGCTGGGGAAGGGATACACACGTATACACACACGCACATTTCTGTGCTTGTGTCTGGAAGCTGGAGGTCAATATCAGGTGCCCTCCTCCATTGCCGTCTACTTTAGTTTTTGAGACAGAGCCTTCCACTGAACCTGAAGATTGGCTGGCTGACAAACCCCAGAGATTCTCGTTTTTGTTTTCCCAGTGCTAGAATTCTAGGTCGGCCGCACCTGGCTCTTTATGCTTCTTCCATGAATGCTGGGGATCTGATCTAAGCCCTCATGCTTCTTCCATGAATGCTGGGGATCTGAACCAAGCCCTCATGCTTAAGCCGCAAGCGCTTTACTGACTGAGACATCATCCCTCCAGCCCTATGGTTGAATTTTTATTCTCTGTTCCAGTTATAGGAAGCAGAACTAACCCGGATGATCCAAACACTGACTGCTCTGTCTTAGAGAAGTTCTAGGGACAGTCTGACAGCTCACAGAATACAGTCATTCAGGTGGAGGGATTTGGGCATCTGGTCTACCTGGACTGGCATGTGCTGGTGCTGGGTATGTCCAGCCTACTTGATCTCACTGCCCCACACTGATAGAGCTGTGCTTCTCGGTTTCTAGTAGAAAGACCCTTCAGATCTCCAGGAGCTTAGAACCATGATTGAATCATGCTGGACTGTGTAGCATGCCTGGGCTATCTGGTGACATGAAAATCCTTGAGTGCAGTAGATTCTACCTGTCCACTCCCCATCGATCCTGCCACTCCCCAGAGTATGCCATGAAAGGGGGCGCTGGTTTCTGTATCCCTGAGCTGTCCTCGACCACATTGCCCCTTTCTGGTCTAGCTAGCCTTGGTCTGCTTCCTAGGGTAGCATCTAACCATCTGCAGTCTGTGTCCTGGGCTAAAACCCATATTCTCTTGGCCTCATGGATCTAGAGCCTAGGACTTTCAAACTCAAAATACCTTTTTTTTTTTGGCTAAAGCATCCCTCCCCAGACAAAGGAAATGTATGCCCCCTCTGAATACACAAGCAGTAAGGGAAAGGGCAAAGGCAAACAAGCTAGGAGAGGGATCAGGTTGATACCTAAATATGCTTTTTCACTGCACTGTAGTTTGCTGAGAAAGGAAAACCTTCCAGGGAGTCAGGAAAACTGAGAGGTAAACATCCCTACAAGATTATGTTGCCAGGCCCCTCCTCTTCTGTAGGTCTGATCATGCACTCCTGGGATTGGAGAGGAGCTCTTTCCCAGCACCTGGAGGGTGTGCCCTCCACACATACTGGATCCAACTCTGTGTGCCAAACAGATGGTCCTTTCCACCCATCCCCTCCCATCCCCCATCAGACCTGGGGCCCGCGTGACCTGTTGTCTTTTTGATCCCACCTCATCAGCACCCCTATTGAGCATGCTCCAGTGTGCACCAACCAGGCTACTTCCCCGCTGCTGCCTGCTTCTGCCCAGCCGCCCACTGCTGCCTCTCCCGTTGCGGCCTCGCCAACCCTGGCCACAGCTGCTGCTGCCCATGCTGCTGCCGCCTCTGCTGCAGGCCCTGCCTCAAGCCCCGTGGAGAATCCGAGGTAACTGGCCCACAGATGCCAGACCTAACAGTGGGGAAAGGAGGCAAGAAAGGACCCACCCTGAGTCGATTTGTGGACAGCTGGATCTGGACAGTTAGGTCTCTGATGTTTTCTAAGGGAACAGGACTGGTGCTTCTTGGTGCGGAGTGTGAAGGGGAAGCTGGGATGCATTGTATGGAATGCACCAACCATGATTAGCAAGAGGCTATTGTTGTTGCTCTGCTCCCCAGGGTAACATCTCTAGTGACTGATAAAAGTCACACACACACGCACACACACACAGGTGCATATGCACATGAACACAAGTAACACATCACACATACACCCATCACAAAGGAACCCTGTGCACAGTCTTTATTCTTAGAACTCAGATAAGAAACATGAGAGTTATTGCCCACGAGCTGGAGGAAATCAAGGATGGTTCTTTGGAGGTGTGAACATTAAGCTATTCAAGTCAGATAGCTTAGCAACTAACTAGCCCATCTCCCAATCCCAATCCCAAGCCCCTCCCCATCCCTGGAGACAGATTTTCTTTGTGTAGCCCTGGCTGTCCTGGAACTTACTTTGTAGAGCAGGCTGGCCTCAGACTCATAGAGATCCTGGCTGGCTTTAAACTCACAGAGGTCTGCCCACCTCTGCCTCCTGGGTGCTGGGACTAAAGGTGTGCACCACCACTACCCAGCCCTTTCTTCTCTTGATGTGGAAGCATTCTAACTTCAGAGGCCCCTCATTATAGTGGAACTTAACTCTCTCTTCAGTTGAGAGTTTTCCTATTTGAAATGTTGAGAGAGTGACCTCACCTCTGAACCTCCATTTCCTCGTCATTAGGATGTCTAGAGAAGCACATGTATATTGAGGTCACTATTGGAAAAAGCTGTACATAAAACACCTAGCGCACACAAAGCAGTTCAAATAAGTACTCTGAATCCCTGTGTCTTGGCCTGCCTTCCTGGGTACCCATCAAAACAGAGGCCAAGGAAGGGGGCATGCAGGGAGGAGGAGGAAGAAGAGGAAGAGGAGGGGGAGAGGAGGAAGAGGTGGTGGTGGTGGTAGAGGAGGAGGAGGAAGAAAAGGAGGAGGAGGAGGAAGAGGAGGAGGAGGAGGAGGAGGAGGAGGAGGAGGAGGAGGAGGAGGAGAAAGAGGTGTTGGCAGGTAGGTAGGTCATCCCAGAGTGGCCAGCTGGTACTACAGTAGTGTTGGTCCTGCTGTCTTTCCAGGCTTCCAGGAACTGTCTAGCTGCTGTTTCCAGCCAGGACCCAAATTCCCCAGCCTCCAGGGAAAACATACTTCTTTGGGTCAGGGCGCATAGAGTCATGGTGCAGCCTGAGGCAGTTTCCCAGCATCCTGTGTAGTGCCAAGCCCAGCCTTGCTCCAGCCCAACTCAGTCACTGGGGGCGGTAAGCCTGGTCCTGGCCTCCAAAGTGGTCCTGTTCACGTTGTCCTAGGACAGGATTAAGAAAACTGCCTCCCCTCTTCCTCTACCAGACTCTCTTCTCATTAGGGCCTTGCTTCCTTCATAGAGCAGGAACTCTGGTGAAAAGTGAGAGGCGTAGTGGAGAAGGGGGAAGCCTTCCAATTTACACAGGGAAAGAGAAGTATAGGTGCTGAAGCCTGTGAGTGGTCCAGCCCCAACCCCGCCTCTCACTGAGCAAGTTCCAGCTCTAAGCTCCAGGCCTCTGAGTCCAGGCTTGCACACTCACTGCTGAAGAGGACTTCAGGGCACTGGGCTACTGTAGAAGGGGCCAGAGGTGCACTCTGAGCACAGATTCCTCCCTTCCTCACACATGGCCTGTCACTAGATATCTTCAGCTCTGCTGCCTTTCTCAATGCCAATCCAGGATGCTGGCAAAGTGTCTTCTTTCCTGTCTACCAGTGTGCTTGCTCCTCTGGCCTTAGCACAGGGATCTAGCCACAGAGGACAGGGGAAGCCTTCACTATAGATGTGGTTTGAAGGTAAGGCAAGGATGCACAGCCCTGACTGGGACAGTATCCAGTCTCCCCTGGGTCCACTCAGACTACTAGTGATAGGTTATTATCCCACAGCCATCCCTTCCAGAGACCCAGACAAGAAGGCACTCCTTCATCCTACAGCTTGGCTCAGCAGGTCCAGAGTGCCCATGGGGAAGAGGTAGGGAAAACAAAAACAAAAAACAAAACAAACATATAAACACAAAACCACACAATGCCAAAGGCTGGGAGTATATTCCCAGGGGTTCATTTCTCTAACACCCCACCAATGACCCATTTGCGGGGTGTGGTCAAGGGTCCCCTTTAGGATATACAACATGTAGCAAGAGAAAGGTATTAGTTTAGAATGAAGAGAAGGGCTTAATAAGCAAGTGAGGTTGAGAAATACTGCATCAGGCAAGAAGAAAGAAGCTGCTGGGCTCTGGAAGCCTCTGGAGCCTTCTACTCCCCCAAGAGAGAGGCCGAGCGTGGCATTTCTCGAGGGCAAAGAACTGGGTTTTTCCCTCTCTTTGCTACCGTTGTCCCTGAGCCACATGTGGGAAGCTGCTGCTTGCTCTAGGGTCTTGACAGCTAAGCCACTAGGAGGAAGCAATGGAACAGTCTAAGTAGAGAGGGTTTGCTAGGAGCTGCTGGGGCCTCCAGGCTTCTTCCCATGGACATCATCACAACTTTTTTTTTTTTTTCTCACAAAACGGGAGACTAATTACTTCCTCGAGCAGCAACAAAAAGAAACAAGGAGAGAGGTAGCCAGAGGGATCCCAGAAGGGAAAGTAGCTGTGACCATCTCTAGCTCCCTCTGATGTGTTTATAAAAAGATAGGGAGATAAAGAGAATATGTTCTGTGGGTGTGTGCAGAGGTATGGGGGAAGGGGATGTCTCAGCAGGCCCATGCAGAGGCATCCCTTCCCCCTGAGGGACCAGTCATAGACTGGTATAGCATAGAATAGAGTTTATTCAGGGCATGGAGAGGGGAGCCAAGAGGGTAGTAGAGGCAGAAAGGGGGGGGGGGGGAGAAATAGAGGCTAGCCTTGACCATGTGGAGAGAGGGGGAAGGTAAGGAGGGAGGGGCAAGGGGACAGAGAGAGAAGCTAGAGGCAAGAGATCAAGAGAGAGAGGAGGGGGCAAGCAGCCCCTTTTATAGTGGGCCAGGCCTATCTGGCTGTTGCTAGGTAACTGTGGGGAGGAGCATACCTGGCTATTGCCAGGTAACTGTGGAGGTGGAGTTTAGACAGAATACTAACACCCTCTGCCTTAATCCACACTCCTGCTGCTACAATTCTGCCTGTGGATAAAGGGTTCTCCATGTGTTCTTTTATCTGGCTAGTATCTACCCTCTTTCTTTCCCAAGGTGGCAGCACTAGCCACAGGGAGTCGCTTTCTCCCCTCTAAGACTCTTTGGCTTCTCTCTAGACTCTGGAAGCGATCCAATGGGTGTTTCTGTCATAGTCCTGCCTAGAGATCAGACAGTGAACCTGGAATGGCCTTAGATACCAGAACCTGATAGACTGTTCTTGTTGTAACTCTTCTGCCTTGGTTCTAGGCCACAGGCCTCTGCTTACAGCCCTGCAGCCGCCACTTCTCCAGCACCCTCTGCCCATACCAGCTACACCGAGGGTCCAGCTGCCCCTGCACCCAAGCCTCGGGTTGTAACCACTGCCAGCATCCGGCCTTCTGTCTACCAGCCAGGTGAGAGCTGGGGGTGGGGGGTTGAGGGCTCGAAAGGTCATCTGCTTCAGGCCAAGACCCCAGGAGTGAAAGGAGGCTTAGCCTTCCCTCCCCTGGTAGTAGGGCAGAATCCTATTGAGTCCTGGAGCCTGTATTTGACCTTGGATGACATGTGGGCTGTACCAGGCAGGGATGGCGCTACCTAGCTTAGGGAAACAGATAGTCATAGCTGGATATTTCCAGACCAAGTTGAGAGAAAAGAGGACTAGGGTGCGGAGTGGGGGGGGGGGCAGGGAGAATAAAAAGCTGTTTCTCTAAGAATCTGGGTTGGCCTCAAACTGGAGGACAAGAAACTATAACAAAAATGCTCCAGGCTTTAGGCCAGCTTACTGTGTCACTTTGTCCTTTTGAGCAAGCTGCTCAACCAGTCTAGTACGTGGCCTTTTCAGGTGACAGGGCATAACTGGGGCACATGCAACATAGCAGTAGAGTGGACCCAAGGCAGAGCTTACTGGTTGATGTTCTGTCTCTGTGGCCCCTGCCCATCAGTGCCTAAAGTTTTCATACAGGGATGAGAGATAGCTTCACGTTTCCTAATTCTCTAGGCAGTTTCCTCAGAGCCCAAGGTAGTTCTCAGGCTGGTGCAGCCCACTTTCCATTGCGCCAAGAATCTAAGGGCTCCCTAGCAGGTATTTTCCCAGGTTAGAGGAAGGTCCTATGTACTCTGGATATGGCTATAAGAAGACCCTTGACATCCAAGCCCCGAGTCCACTCATAGTCTTTCTTCCTGTTGGGTTCTGACCCTGAACTTTAGGAGGGGAGGGCTGTGGCAGATTTTCTCCTTTGTATGCACCTGACTTGAACTTGTCATGGGGATACATTCAACAAAGGTGTAGAAAATAAAGAAATGGGCTAGAGGTGTTAACTTGGTGGTAGAGTGTACACCTAGCATGAGTGAGGCCTCTGGGTTCAATCCCTAGCATCACACACACGTACGCACACACACATGCATGCACGCACACACACACACAGAGGAAGGAGGGGAATACTTCATAGAGTAACAGGGAAAGGCCAGGAGCTTACATTCTGTACTCTGGCAGCTGTGCACACACAGGGAATGAGCCTTAAGTACTCCGGTAATGATCCCTTGGTATCCATTCTATAGGTTGAGAAAAATAGGATTTTAGATATGCATATACTTTCCAATTAAACATTATACCATATATATATATATATATATATATATATATATATATATATATATATGTCATC
>NW_021620620.1:2198591-2205300 GCF_004785775.1 Grammomys surdaster
AAAATGAATAATATATATATATATATATATATATATATATATATATATATAAATAATTTGTTTACCTTTTGAGACGGGGTCTATGTGGTTCTGGCTGTCCGGGAACTCTTTATGTAGATCAGGCTCTGCCTCCCCAATACTGGGATTAAAGGCATGTGCTGCTATGCTTTGCTTTACACATAAAATCTTAATAGACTTTTGTGTGTTTGTTTGTTGGCTCAGGTAGACCAGGCTGACTGTTGATCTTCCTGCCTGGACCTCCCAAGTACTGGGATTGTAGACATGTGCCACCACACCCAGTTTTTAATAGACTTTTAAAGAGCAGTTTTCAGTCCAAAGCAAAATTGAATGAAAGGTGTCATTTCCCAAATATTCTGTGACCTCACCCCATGCGCGCACACACAAACACATACACCCCTTTTTCAGTGCACACACCACTCATGGTAAAGTGAAGAAGGGAATAAGTTACAGGCATGTTTAGGGAAAAGAGATGGGTTATTTTAAGGGAGAAGGAGGACTTGTGTCCTACAAGTGTGAACTGGCCAAGTAGACTTGGGATAAAGAATAGCACAAAGTCTAACCTCCGAAGAATATTCTGATAAGGCATTGGTGAGACCCTAGGAAGCTTTTCTCTTGGGGCCTTCCTTCCTTGGGGACATTGAGTAGAGCAGAGGTGACAGAATCAGTTCCCTGCTTTATAAAGCTCTCAGACAGCAGAACTGAGTATGGACAGGACACATTTTAGCATGGGTGGGCCACTCAGCCTGCCGTAAGGAATAGGCAAACTACCTCATCTCTCAGACCTGAATTTTCTCATTTGAGTAAGATAGGATTTCTATAACCTCATGTTCAGCAGATAAAAATACTTGTAGTTTAATGTCATCTCTAGCACGTCTGGGCCAAGGAAAGGAAGTTCTGAAGTCAGAGCTCCACAGGCTGAAGTGGCATTTTGGAAGGGGATCGGTACAAATCTCCTATGTAGGAGACAGAATGATCGCTCCAGTGCAGACAGGAAACACAGGAAGAAGTTTGCAGACGCGGGGAGGAGTAGTGTCAGGTGCAGGTGAAGACCTGGGTCTGCACCGCAGAGGCCCTTCCGGCACCTTCCTCGTCCTGTCGTCCGCACGCCCGCCAGGGGGCGGCCGGGCCCTCCAGCTGCTCCTCCTAGAGAGGCCTGGGCGGGCGAGACGAACAGGAGCCAAGGCCTCACCACGGTTCCCAGGCAGTGCAGACGTTAACTCATTCCTGCCTGGAGCAGAGGAGAGGCCTGCCTCCACCCTTCCTTCTCCGGGGAGGCCGGGTTGCCAACGGGCTCCGGGGGCGGCTGGAAGCCGGCCAAGTCAGCCGGGAGTACGGGCCCGCGCCCCACTCCTCTGCTGGACTGCGGGGACCTGGACGCCGCCGAGCACGAGCAGCTCGCTCGCGGCCAGTCCCCGGCCGCAGCTTCCGGGGGGCGGAGGCAGGGAGTTCGCGCCGGCATCTTATCTCTGGCGCCTGGGCTGGGCATCCGCTCACCCAGAACACCTGGGGCCCGGGCCTGCTTGGCCAGTGGGCGGAGGACACCGTGGTCCCCCGGATAGCCACGTCGGCCTGCGGGCCGGGCGGCGACCGGAGCGCTCGTTGACGACTTAGCCCGGGCCAGAGTGACTCAGATCACCTTGTTTAATTACACAGTCCCCGGGCCGCCGAGTGCGATAGGAGCCCTTTGAACGTGCCAATTAGAGATGAAATATCACCTTCTAATTTGAACCGGCTTAATTCCGTCACGTAGAAATAGCAACAGCCCGAGGCTCGGAGATGGGAGGATATCAGGTCTCTTACGGCATTCGAAGCGTGGAGGGGCGAAGCAGGCAGGAACTGAGAGGAAGGACCGTGCTCCCCGCACCCCCTTCCCCTCCTCCTTCTCCTCCCCAGGGATCTGCCCGGGCGAACCGCTCCAAAGAGAAAGTCCTCCTTCTGTATGTAGCCCCTGCGGGTAGGAGGTAGGAACCTGGTCCAGGATTCCAGCCTTCCTCTCTGGGGCCTTGAGTTGGGGTTTGGAAAAACGAAGGCGGTTCAAGGAAGTCTCGGAAGTAAGGAAGAGAATGTCCGCCCTACGGAGGGAGTGGTCGGAGAGGGAGGCAGCAAGGTGGGCGAGGGCGGGGTTTCCTTGGAAGGTGCGTGCAGGAGCCTGTTTCTGCATTCGGAGTGGTTTAGAGGGTTCCGGAGCTGATTGGGGTGCGTTTCAGGCAGGAAGCTTGCAAGCTGGCTGACCTCGAGCGGCCACTTAAGTTCTCCAAGTTGTCTGTGAAGTTGACTCGCAAGTACTCTGCCTCCTTGTATGCTATTACACAAACTCCTCCGGTGCAACGGTATGAAAGCCAACAGTTCTTGGCAGCCATTGTTAAGAGGGCAACCGTCCGAGAGGCAGACATTTTTACATTTTTAGAAAGTAAAACGAAGGCGGGTGAAATTTATTTAAATGCATTTTCATTTACCTCAGCATATGAAATTTTCAGAGGTTTTCAGTTTTTTTGGATTCAAGGTTTCTCAACTTGCTCTGGTAGATCAAGTTGGCCTTGAACTCGGAGATCCACCTGCTTCTGCCTTTCTAGAGCTGGGATTAAAGGTGTGCAATGCCACATCCTACTTTTTTTTCCAAATAATTTATTTTATTGTACGTACATTGGTATTTTGCCTTTACATGAGAGTGTCAGATCTCCTGGAATTGGAGTTACAAACAGTTGTGAGCAGGATTGTGGGTGTCAGGAATTGAGCCTGGATCCTCCAGAAGAGCAGCTAATGCTCTTAACCACTGAGCCATCTCTCCAGAGCCATCTTTCCAGCCTTCCATACCCCTTTTAATTGTGTGTGTACTAGAGAGCAGGTGCCTACACAGGCCAGAAGGTGTGGAATCCCATGAAGCTTAAGTTTAAGGCAGTTATAAGCCATGAGACATGAGTGTTGGGAATCCAATTCCAGTCTACTAGTACATGCTCTTAACCACTGAGAAGTCTTTCCAGACACAGCTCAGTATATTAAAAATGGTTCAGAGCTGGACACTATTCAGATGCATGCTAGCTATTTGAGAAGCTGAGAAAGAAGGTCACTTGAGGCTAGCTGGGTAACATGCAGAGACTGGGCTCAACAAACAAACAAACAAGGGGCCAAAGAGGCAGACCAGTGGTTAAGGGCACTAGCTACTCTTCCATAGGACCCACAGCCAACTGTAACTCCAGTCCCAGAGAAAACAACACTTTCTTTTGGCTTCTCTAGGTACGAGGCATGCAAGTGGTACACAGACATACATGCAGGCAAACATCAGCACACATTAAATTTAAAAATTAACAGTTTTACATACAATCGATGTAAGATAATTATTACTGAGATGCTTTATATTCTTTTATTAAGTCTTCAGATTTTTATACTTAATAGCGCATCTCAATTTAGACTAACCATATTTCAGGTGCTTAGCACATAAAGCCGTGGCTTGAACGTCACATGGCTTTCATTCCTAATTCCTTTTAGAGTTAGGTGTGGAGGTACATACCTGTAATCCAGCACTCAAGAGGCTGAGATACCAGGATCTCTGAATTGCTGAGGCCAGCCTGGAATACATAGTGAGCTCCAGGCCAATCTGGGCTACATGTCAAAAAACAAACAGCTTGGCTGGGTATGATGGTCTTTGCTTGCCTTTAATCTCATCACTTGAGAGGCAAAGACAAGCAGATTTCTGGGTTCCAGAATAGCCTGGTCAACAGAGTGAGTTCCAGGACAACCAGGGCAATACAGAGAAACCCTGTTTTAAAAAACAAAACAAAAACAGTGCATAATCACTTTTAGCAGAGGATTGTAGTTTATAACACAAGAAGGAAACAAAGGATAGAAGAAGAAATGAGATGAAAAGCAAAGAGAAAGGAAGACATAGCTCACATAGACTTATACAGAACCCTAACACTTACAACAGAGAGATGAAGCTTCTTTGAAGTTCTGTGGGATCACCTCTCCCCACTCTCCTTCTCTAAAGTCACCTGTCTCTAGCACGTTGAAGCCCTCTGGATAGTAGGAAGCCATGTAAAAGTGTTGACAGTAGGAAGCCATGTAAAACTGTTGAGGTGGGTTGGGTGACAACACCTTTGAGTTTGGGACTTACAACTTTACACATGATTATGCCCTGTCCCTCCTGTGGGTTCCCACCACGCCCAGTGAGGTAGGCAGAACATCGTTCATTCTATTACCAGAAAAATAGGTTCAATTCCTGGTCATGTGATTTCAGAGAATCACAGCTCCCTGCCCACTGCCATCCTACAGGAAACCTGCTCAGGGCTTTAGGCCTGGAGATGAACTTGATAGTGCATTCCATCCTGGGAATCCAGATGTGCATTCTCCTGCACCCCCACCCCCACTATATCATGTACTAAATTAAGCACTCACATTTCTTAGTCCTAATAATTCCCTTATTCTTATCATTCCAATACCATTTTTAGAGAGAGAAACAGGCCCAGAGAGGGGTGAATGAATTACTCAAGCAAGGATACAGGACTAGGAAGTTGTAGGACTAGAGTGTGAAACCAGGGCTCTTCTGAGGGAGGGGTGCTAGGGATGGAGCCCAGAGTCTCAAAAAGGCAAGTATTCTAACTGCTGAATCCCAAGCCTCAAACTAGAGTTTTTGATAAGTATGCTTCTTTCCAGATCGTGGGGTCTCCTCGTCTACTCTGTTACAACGGACTTCTTGATGAGGTTATACACCAGTGGAAATCGGATCTGTGTTCTTTATAGAGGCAGCTCTGAATCTAGGGAGGTTTAGACTCTTGCTCTGCTGCATCCTCTGAGGACTCAGGCCCTCAAGTATAAAAGGGGATAAGGCAGAGGCTGACTCAGACGATCTGCTGTGTGCCTCACCCATACTGTAAGTGGGAGGAAGATTCTAGCTGGAGAATCTGCCTTTGGGAGTTAGTCTCACTCCCAGGTTGGCTCTAGGGCAGGGCTGTGGAAGGCTTTACACCTTTATACTCTGTCATCATAGGCATAGCCCCGGCCTTCCTCTAGCAAAGGGGGCCCTGTACTTCCCAGTTCTGAAGTTGTTGTTGGTCTGGGAATAAAAGGCATCAAGTTGAACAACCCAGGATGGCTCAGGGCACCAGACAGGAGAAAGAGACCAGATAGGGCCATGCTCTGAGTCCATTTGTGATCCAGAGAGATCTGCTTCAGTAAAGTCTATTCCACCTAGGCCTGGCTTGGATGTGGGCAGGGAGGCTATCATGATATTCTCTCTAGTGGGGAAGATAGTGCTCTTCTCAGAAGAATAGACTGGGAACAGAGGTGACACTTCTAGAGCCATCTTTGCTATAGGAAGAGAACTGGCTAGACCGTGTTCTCAGGATACACAGCTAGATCTATTGAGTTGTCTCTATAGTGGGGGCCAGAAAAATCTTGGATTCTGAGAGCCCTGGTAGAGAGTGTTTTGTGTTAGCAACTACAGTGCCCCTTCTGTGTGATGAACTGTTTTTTCACTCTCCGTGAAGGCAAGAAGTGCAGTACATTCTTTTCCCTAATGGTAACCTCTGGGGTACAATGTACACTCTCAGTTTGTACCAAGGTGACATAGAAGAGCAAGAGGATCTGGCAGGGGCACTCAGAGACCAAATGAGCAGCTATCCCTAGGCAGCATACTGCTAGCCCCCTCTACCTAGGCTCACTGAGTGACTAAGATCGATGGGTACCTGTCAAATCCAGACAGAATTTCATCCCTGCACAAATTAAGTCAAGTTGTTTTTTTTAAAAAAAAAAATTTATTTATCTTTTATATGTGTGAGTACACTGTTGTTGTTTTCAAGACACACCTGAAGAAGGCATTGGATTCCATTACAGATGGTTTTGAGCCACCATGTGGTTGCTGAGAATTGAACTCAGGACCTCTGGAAGAGCAGTCAGTGGTCTTAACCGCTGAGCCATGTCTCCAGCCCACAAGCTGTTTTTTGAGACAGTGGTTGTAGCTAAACATGAAACATGAACCCGAGCTTTCTGGACATCTGCTCCATCTTGAAGGCTTGTTACATGTACAGCAAACGCTTACTGAATGTGATGACTGGGAGTCAGATCACCAGCTAGGGTACCACTGAAACCATCCTCCAGCCCATGCTGAGTTGATCTGTTTTTACCCACTTCCTGTCCCAGACACTCCTGCTCCTACTCCCCACCTTTTACAGGACCAGGGCAGCCAGGGCCTCACAGAGCCCCACCCTAAACAGCTTCACTATTTATAGCTCAGTCCCTTTCTGGGGCCTGTGCAAGCTCTCAAGGCCTCTGCTGTCACCCTTGTTTATCAGGGCTTTTTCTGAGAATTGAAATCTGGTTCACCAAGAAGTTCAGGCAAGTGGGTCTGTAGCTTAGTGATAGTGTGTTTGCTTAGCATACTTGAGTCTCAGTGAATAGAGCAGATTCTATTCACAACACAAGCACACACATACGCAAATGCCTCTCCTTTAATAATTGGAGTTATATTGTCCCAGTGTTATGCTCATCTTGTATGGCTCTCTGGCTGGGGTGACGGATGAGGGAGAATGAATTTCTAACACACATTCTTTGGGTGTTTTTGGCTTGCAGTGCCTGCATCTTCCTACAGCCCATCTCCAGGAGCCAATTACAGTTCGACTCCCTATACCCCTTCACCAGCTCCTGCTTATACCCCCTCTCCTGCTCCCACCTATACCCCCTCTCCTGCTCCCAC
>NW_021620620.1:2205310-2225973 GCF_004785775.1 Grammomys surdaster
ACCCCCTCTCCTGCTCCCACCTATACCCCCTCTCCTGCTCCCACCTACTCCCCTTCCCCTGCACCAGTTTACACGCCCTCGCCTGCCCCAAACTATACCCCTACACCATCAGCTGCCTACAGTGGGGGCCCTTCAGAATCTGCCAGCCGCCCACCCTGGGTGACTGATGACAGCTTCTCTCAGAAGTTTGCTCCTGGAAAGAGTACCACCTCTGTCAGCAAGCAGACCCTGCCCCGGGGGGCTCCAGCCTACAACCCAACAGGCCCACAAGTGACTCCTCTTGCCAGGGGCACCTTCCAGAGAGCTGAGCGCTTCCCAGCTAGCAGCCGGACTCCCCTCTGTGGGCACTGTAACAATGTCATCAGGTACAGGCTTTGGTATACAGGTGGGATGGCAGATAGGAGGGCAGATATAGGCAAAAGGCCAGTCATGCAGGACAACCTCAGGGAGGCTCGCCTCTGTGAGCCTTAGCTTCCATACCTGTATGACACTCTCATCCCTGGGGACTTGGAAGGATTCCATGAGGTAAGCGGGCGAAGCTCCCAGCTTGGTGTCTGGTGCCAGAAGTTCCCCCTTGGGCTAAGGCTGGGTTCTGGGAATCTTTAGCTGTATTGTCAGTAGGTTTATCAAGCACACTGCAAGCTGTGCACACTGTGCTGGTTTGACCCAGCTTTCCTTTATAGTTTCTTCTGGATCTTTCCACAGACAGTGGTGCCCTGCCTCTTAGGGCTCTGATTGACACTTCACTGAAATTCCGGCAAGTCATTTCACTTAGAAGTCAGGGGTCTCAGACAGCGCTCATTAAATTCAGTATGTCTGTATATATGTGTGGTACGTGCTTCCATATGTGAGAAACATACTCTTTAAAAACAAGCAGAAGCCAGGTGTGGTGATCACAGCACTTGGGGTTCAGCAGCAGGGAGATCTCTGTAAATTTAAAGCCAAGCTGTTCCAAAGTTTATTCCAGGCCAGCCAGGGCTAGACAGTGAGATCCTGTCTCAAAAACAAAAGCAAAATGAGCAGAGAAGAACTAGAAAACACAGTGGAAAAATTAGAACATGAAGTTTTCTGACGGTGCCAGTGTTCTGAATCTGAAACTGGACCATCACATTTCTATCCTGTGCCTACCTCTTCCTGGCCCTATGACCTTGAGTGAGTGAGCTTCTCAGCCTTGCTGGGACTTGGCTGTCTTTACTGATTATCAGATATCATAATAGTTCCTCCTTCATGGCATTGTTACAGGGATTAAATATATTAACAAATGTAAACTTTTTTTTAAATGTATTTTTGTTTTTCGTGCATTGGTGTTTTGCCTGCATGTATGTCTGTGAAGGTGCCAGATCATGTAGTTACAGACAGTTGTAAGCTGACATGTAGGTGCTGGGAATTGAAACCTAGTCCTCTAGGAAGAACATTGAGTCCTTTTACCCGCTAAGCTATCTCTCTAGCACCTGTAAAACCCTTCTTGAGGGGTGTCTAGCACAGAGTGGTTTAACAAAGGTTAGCCCCATAACCATTGCTCTCACAATAAACTGAATTCTGTGATGTGTTTACCATGTCCTCTGTGGTAGATGTTTGGATTACTTCCAGGCTCTGTTTATTGGATGTCTCACTCTGTAGCCCTGGCTGGACTGGAACTTACTATGTAGACCAGGCTGGCCTTGAACTCTGCCTGCCAAGTGCTGGTATATACCACCATGCCTTGTTTTCCAGTTCTGTTTATTTTAACTGACGTGACAATACACGTCTTTTGCATGGGGGCTTTCTCAGAATTACATGCTATTTCATTAGAACAACCCTCAGAGTGAGTGTTACTAGGTAAACATATGGATGTTGTTGGGGTTCTTAAAATATCTAGTTCTAATTTGGGGGCCTCATTTTAATGTTGTTTTCTGCCATGCCAGGGGCCCTTTTCTGGTGGCCATGGGCCGCTCTTGGCACCCAGAAGAGTTCAATTGCGCCTACTGCAAGAACTCCCTAGCAGATGTGTGCTTCGTGGAGGAACAGAACAATGTTTACTGTGAACGGTGTTATGAGCAGTTTTTTGCCCCGATATGTGCCAAGTGTAACACTAAAATTATGGGGGTAAGTGAGCAGTGGCCCTCTCCTTTGGCCTTTGTCTTTTCTTCAGGGGGACTGACTCCCTCTCTTCCTCTGAGATTTTGGGGTCCCAATTAGAAACTCAACAAATTGCTGATCACAGCAAAAGCAACTCCATTTCTGTCCTAGAATTCAATCTGTTTGCCACTCACTACCAAGCCAGGGAAACTAACTAACTTGGGCAAGGAATGATAAACACACACACACACATACACACACACACACACACACCAGCTCCAAATGGTGCTGGGGCTCTGCAGAGCAAGTTCTTGCCTCACAGCCTGCCCTCAGGGCTCATCTGCTTGTGGCCGTGAACCTCCCTCTTCTATCTTCCCTGTCTTCCCCAGCACCTGCCTTGTGAGCCCTCCTGCCCTGTTCCCTAGGTTACTTGGGCAGCAGCCAGGCCTGGTGTGGAAGTCAAGCCTAGCTCCCTTCCCCTGGGAAATTTTCTGTCCTGAACTCGGAATCTTTTCTCCAGGAAGTGATGCATGCCTTGCGACAGACATGGCACACCACCTGCTTCGTCTGCGCGGCCTGCAAGAAGCCCTTTGGGAACAGCCTCTTCCACATGGAGGATGGAGAGCCATACTGTGAGAAAGGTAGGCGTGTGGGATTTGGTACACATAGGATGCAGTGTGACACCGTGCTGGAAGACCCTGTGCCCATGTCCCATCCAGGTTGACAGGCAGGCATAGAAAACTAACTCCTGACTGCATCCACTCACACCCTACTTCGGGGGGAGAAGGTCTTGTGGGTTTTGTTTTATGTGCCAGGAATCAAACCCAGAGCCTCACACAAGCTCCTGGCTTTCTTTTTAATGGCTGAATCCTGCCATTATACATTACCTGAACTATTTCCCTTTTTCATTTGGTTTCAGCTTTTGGGGGAAAGAAGTCAGAGTTACAATGTATTTTATAGACCAGTCCCTGCTCTATCTCATGTTTCTAATATTGAGTCACGCATTGGTTCACAAACTGCTTGAGAAACTTTTCAAGTTATGTTGACCTGCGTCTAGTCTGAAGAGGGCCACCTCTAGCCTTCATCCTAGATTCTATTTCCAGTCCCACCCGGAGATGGCTTTGTAACCCTAAGTAAAACTGCTGAACTTTTTTCTCCAGACTGTAAACACCTGCCTTATAGGGTGGCCGTGAGGATGGGAGCTGGGAGGGGCCGAGGCATGGAATGCTGAGCGCCCCTTTTCGCTCCCCTGTGGAGATTGCTTGGCTCCCTCCACAGCCCTCCAGTCTCTCTGCACTTCAGAGTGTCATGTTATTGTAAAATGTGGGGAATTGTATGTAAGTTCAGGGGATACAGACGTCCTGGCTGGCTGGCTTCTAGTCCCACCCTCCTTCCTTCAGAGCTGGCTTCTTTCAGGAAGAGTTTTGAGGCAGGGCCCAATAAGGTGAACAAAGACTTAAAGACTGAAACAGTGATACCAGACTATCAGATGGAAAACAATGGGCCTGATACGGACAATAGTGGAGCTGCGTGGGCGGAGCTGCAGTGGGCGGAGCTGCAGCGGGCGGAGCTGCGGTGGGCGGAGCGGTGCATTGATTGAGAACAAAAAGAAACACAGTAAACATTGAAGTCAGATAGGAAAAATCTTTCCAGTTCCTCCATGGAAAGAAGCAAGCCAAAATCTTTGCTTCCTAACTGGATTTTAAAAGAAACTTCTTTGGCCTTTTACATGGGAGAACTCATTTTCCAGCTCCAGAGTAAGCAGGTATCACCCAGTGCCTCAGCCTCCATTGCTGTAAAGAGGAAATGATAGCACATCTCCTCTCTCCCTTTATGACCAACAGTCAGTGTCACACCATTGGTTCTGTACTTGGTTCTGACCTAGTCAACATGGTTTATACTGTAGCAAAGACATAGAACATGAAATTTACCACCTTGAGCACTTTAAGTATATAGTTTTGAATGTGTAAGTGCAATTATTGGTGACAGTCTCATTTTGTAGAGTAAATGAGAAAAACATCACTGTTTTAAAAAAGAATATTAGTCATATCTGTGCTATCATTCTTTTGTTGTTGTTTTTGGGGTTTTTTTGAGACTTTTTTTTTTTTAAAAGATTTATTTATTATATATGAATACACTGTAGCTGTCTTCAGACACACCAGAAGAGGGCATCAGATCTCATTACAGATGGCTGTGAGCCACCATGTGGTTGCTGGGATTTGAACTCAGGACCTCTGGAAGTGCAGTCAGTGCTCTTAACCACTGAGCCATCTCTCCAGCCAGAGACTTTTTTTTTTTTTAATGTAACCCTGGCTGGCCTATGGGACCTGCTCTGTAGACCAGGCTGGCCTTGAACTCAGAGGTCCGGCCTGCCTCTGCTGGGATTAAAGGCATGTGCCACCACTGCCAGTCTGTGCTATCCATTTTTAAAGCAGAGCCCCAGATCACACAAAACCAAGTTTCAAATAGAAAATCAATCAGTAAGCAAGACTTCCAGAAGAAGACTCAAGCTGTCTTAAGAACGAGTTTGTGAAAGAACAAGGGAAGGAATTGCTTATTAAGACAGATAGCTGAACCATTTCTTTGTTTTCTGTTCCTCTTTTATCCACAAAACATATGTTGAATGTGTCTATATAATTTTCGGTGAAGTCTCTGACCTCAGAAACCTTAAGCAGGGGCCAGTAAAATGGCTCAGTGGATGAAGGGGCTTGCCATAAAAACACGGCTGCCTAACTCTGACTCCTGGCAGCCACATGAAAAAGGAGAGAGCCAACCCCACATAGTTGTCTTCTAGCCTGCATATGTACTCCTTGGCAAAAATCATACACACCAATAATAGGAACAATAAACTTTAAAAAATCTTGAGCTGGAGACATGGCTCAGTGGTTAAGAAGACTAGCTGCTCTTCCAGAGGTCCTGGATTCACAGCACCCATATGACAGCTCACAACTGTCTATGGGATCTAATTGCCCTCTTTTGGTGTACAGATATACATGCAAACAGAACATCAGTATGATGTTTTAGCTGATGTTGTCTGTATGAGGTTATTAGAAACCTTGGAACTGGAGTTACAGATATGTGTGAGCTAACATGTGGGTGCTGGGAATTGAACCCAGGTCCTCTAGAAGAGCAACAGCTGAACTATCTTTCCGGCACCCCAAAATGTATTTTTTTTTTAAACAAAGAAATTTAAGACATTAATACGGCGTGTACTGGCATGGCCATTTAGGAATGATGGATGGACGGATGGATGATAGATAGGCCGTCTCCCTCCTTTATCCATTTATGAAATCTTCTAAAATAAGAGCCAACAGTTAATATTTATGCCAAATGCTTCCTACATTTCTTAGTCTGGTCCATAGTGGTAATTCCATGAGTTTGGTGCTGTAATGATCTGCATTATACAGACGGGAAGGTTGCAGCCCTGAGCAGCTGCCCCAGGTTTAAGGAATTCCTTAATAGAACTGGACTTGAACTAGTTCGTTCTTTCTTCAGACCCCATGTTTATAAGCTTGATGGCACACTACCTCTCAGTATGTGGTCTGAGACAGTGAATAGACACACTGTTCACAGAGATGAACAGGCCACAAGGAGAGGCCAGGTGTGGTAGAGCTGTGGAGAGACAAGTACATTTGGGGAACTGGGAGGAATGAAGTTTTCAAAGGGATCTGGACCTTTCTAGAGAACATCTACAGTAGTATGGCAGAATTGTGCTACCGCTCTGAGAAAGGAGCTCAAGACTGGAGGCCTCAAGCGTGGGACTCTGTCTTAGGTCATTGAACCTCGATGACCTCATCTGCAAAACAAGACAAAAATTAAAAAAATAAAATAATGGCAAGTCAGTCTGTGAGAGACATTGTGAAAGCAGATAGATTCACATCTGGATACATTTATTTTTATTGATACATCTGTTTACACAAATGTGGTAATTCACTGCATCATTGGTTTATACCTGTGTTGAGTATTGGCCACTGACTAAGCATCATGTTGGAAGACAAAGCAAAGCAAAGCATGGTTCTTAATGTTGAGGTTCTTGTGAGGATGTTGTCTGTCTTGGTCCATCTTGTTCTAGTGTAAACACATGTCTGGAGCAGAGTGATTTATAATGGACAGAATTGTATTTGGCTTACGCTTCTGAAGGCTGGGAAATCCAAGATCAAGAGGTTACATCTGTTAAAGGCCTTCTTACATCATGCTGTGTGGAAGATGGAGGAGCAAAAGAGAAAGAAAATGGGTTACAAGAGACCAGGAACGTTTGTATAAGAACCCCATTTCTCCTGAATAAATTCCCTCAATAATAACATTAATTTGCCCAGAAACCCTAAATGCCTCCCATTAGGCTCTGCTTCCCAAACACTGCTGCGAGGGGGAGGCTTCTCACACGGGAACTCTGGGGGACCATTCACATCACAGCGCCATGCTTGTGAACGTAATCAGTAAACTTGGAAGCACTATGAGTAGAATTTTGTAGCATTATCTCCCTTGTTAGGGCGAGGAGAAGGACATATCCCTGTAGAGTAGCTCAAATACTGTTTATGGTAATAAAATTTTGTTGCCAACATGAATGCCCAATGACAGGAGAACAAGTAAACGCCATTCTAAAATGACAAGAAAGTCTTAGAGATGGACTATAGCGATGGCTCAGTGGTTAAGAACACATACAGTACTTACAGAGAACCCAAGTTCACTTCCCAGCACCCATGTCAGACAGCTCACAATTGTCTGTAACTCTAGTTCTAGGGGCCCCAACCTTATGGTCTCTGAGTACCTGCATTCATGTGCATATAATACTCCCACACACATACACATAGTTAGCAATAAAAAAAAATAAAACTTAAAAAGTAAACTTGAAAGAGTGAGCCTCGAGAGATAGCTCAGCAGTTAAGAGCACATACTGGCTGGTTGGTGGTGGCAGGTGACTGTGACACATTCCTTTAATCTTAGCATTTGGGATGCAGAGGCAGGGAGATCTCTGAGTTCCAGGCCAGCCTGGTCTATAGAGGGAGTTCCAGGACAGCCATGGGTACACAGAGAACTGCTGTCTTGAAAACAAACAAACAAACAAACAAACAACAAAAGGAGTGCATGCTCCTCAGAGCACCCAAGTTCTGTTCCCATCACTCACACGGTGAGCTTTAACCCCTACAGCCCCAGCTCCAGGACACACACACACACACTCCTAAAAATCAAGTCTAAAAGAAAAAGAAAACCTTAAAAATTCTCAATCTTCCAAAATAAGCCTAGTGATTGGGCACTGAGGAATATTTTTAAGTTTCCACTCGAGTATTGACCTCTTTTGAGCTATCAGAGAAGGCAGACCCAAAAGAAACAATTATCCTCAAGGACGTTCATGACAATTCCAGAAAGAATTTACAAATCAAACTAGCACAAGATGGTAAGTGAGCTCAAGTCTGAGTCAACACACCATTAGTACAAATTATCAAAAAAGCGAAAAATGCAGTCAGTCACGTGAGTGGATGTTTTGTGAGATGACCAGGCCACAGCACTCAGCCCACTGATGTGGGGTGTCCTGGTCTTGGGTCTGTGTGGCTGACACTTCTTTGCCTGTCTCATGCTGACTTTTATTTCAGATTACATCAACCTGTTCAGCACCAAGTGTCATGGATGTGATTTCCCTGTGGAAGCCGGTGACAAGTTTATCGAGGCCCTGGGCCACACCTGGCATGACACCTGCTTCATTTGTGCGGTATGTTTCTAGCCTAGAGTTCCAACTGTCGGAGCAGGGGATAGAAGGGACAAAGTGCAGCCTAACTGGCTACCTCTCGACACACAAGGATGCGACTGTGGTACTCTGGTGCTGTAATGGTTCCTGAAGTTTGCAAATGCCGTGTCTTGATACATCACAGGTAAAGAAAGCTGTATTACCGATGATCATCTAGAGACCAAAAGCAGCAAAGTACCCTAGGAGAACCAGCATGTTGTCTTACCAGCAATAGCGAGGGCAGCAAATGGTGGCTTCCCAAGGTTATATGCTGCCTTGGTTATGAAATGGAGTGAAGACTGTCCCGTGAACCCAGTGCTCGGCTTATTGACCAGGTCTATGAAAGGCTGAGATAAGGTTTCTCTTATCCCTTTAGAAAGCAAGACTGAGTATCACTTTCCTTCCCTAAGTGGTTCTGTTCTTCATGTACAGCAGCCAGCAGATAAGCCTGAGATTAACTATTAACTGTGTGCAGTTAGCTGAAGCAGCAGAGTATCTTGCTGGGAGACTGACCTTCCCTTTAGAGGGCTTTCAGCTGAGGTGAGACTGTGAAACTGCTTACCACTATTCAGACTTGAGTTGGAAGCAGGAAACGCTCATCCCTAATAAATCCCTGTAAGGTCAGGCTAACTGGCTTAATTTTATTTAGGAAAATGAAAGAGCTATTAGTATGTTAAGAACCAGAGTTACTCGAGGTGAATTTGGGGTATATATGACATATCTGTGCTGCTTAGGGGATGTAGCGCAGTTGGTAGACACGCATAAAGCCCTGGTTCAGTCTCAAGCATCATATAAACCAACTGTAGTAACATGCACATATAATCATTGGGAGATGGAGGCTGGAGAATTGGAAGTTCAAGGTTATGCTCAGTTATACAGTGAACTCAAGGCCGGATTTGATATAGGAAGCCCTGTCGATAGATAGATAGATAGATAGATAGATAGATAGATAGATAGATAGATAGAAATATCTGTGCTGTTTAAGCCCAGATAATGTTTCCGGGATTTAGGATGGAGGATACTCCTAGTCATCAGGTTCACTGCCATATGTTTTGAATTCTACACTTAACTCTTTCCCCTACTATTTGTGAGGTGCCTTCTGTTCACTGTGTATTAGTTTCCTAGGGTATTATAATAATAAGCATAGTATCATAATAATAGCACATCTCTCACAGTTCAGCAGGACAGAAATAAAAAAATCAAAGGGCTTATAGACAGCCACAGTCTCTATTCCTTAGCTAATTACAGCATTCTAGTCATTACTTCCACTGTTACATTAACTGGTGTGTGTGTGTGTGTGTGTGTGTGTGTGTGTATGTGTTGGGGGGGTGCTCAGTGTCCCTAGTTAGGACTGGATGGCTTTGAACTTTCTTTTATTTTGTTTTTACAGGATCTCACTATGTAGCCCTGGCTGTCCTGGAACTCACTATGTAGACCAGACTGACCTTGAACTCAGAGATCCACCTGCCTCTGCCTCTCAAATGCTGATATCAAAGGCACTCACCATTATGCCCGGTGACCTTGAACTTCTAATCTTCCTGTCTCTAACTCCCAAATCATGTTTGTATTTCCATATGGTTTCTCCTCTGTGTATGTATATGTATCTGCCTCTGCAGCCATCTCCTCTCGTACAAGGCTACAAGTCATATCGGAGCAAAAGCTACCTTCCTCCTGTATAATTTCACACACACACCCCCATCTAAACAGGGTTTGTCTGTGTAGCTCTGGCTGTTGTGGAACTCCCTTTGTAGACCAGGCTGGCTTCGAACTCAGAGATCTGCCTGCCTCTGTCTCCTGACTGCTGAGAATAAAGGCTAGCACCACCATGCCCAGCTGAGTATGACCTCATTTAACTGACATCTTAATTACATCTGCAAAGGCTTCATTTTCACATGAACTCTTTGCTAAGCCCAATGCACTGGGTAGGTTAGAGGTACTGAAGGTTAAGACTTCAGGACATAACTGCTTGTTTAGGACAACCTTGCTGCATTGTCTAGGCTAGCCTTTAATGACTGAGCTCCTAGGACCCTTCTACCACAGCCTCCCAGGCAGCTTGACCTATAGGCATGCACCACTGTGCCTAGTTCAGTATATGAATTTTTTGTTTTGTTTTTCAAGACAAAGTCTCTCTGTATAGCCCTGGATGTCTAAGAACTCACTCTGTAGACCAGGCTGGCCTTGAATTCAGAAATCCACCTGCCTCTACCCTCCAAGCATTGGGATTATGATTCAAATCCTTACCACTTTTATCATTCTTTGAACAAATTCTTCAGTTGGTTTTAAAACCTCTTTAAATATATCAAGACTTCTCCAATTGGCGATGTGTAACTAGCTGCCTTTAGGATGGCCTCCTGCACAGCTGGGGCTCAGCCAGGCTGAGCATAGAGCTTTATCTCCTCATTTCAAGCCTCAGCTTGCTTGACACTCATTACAAGTTTGGATGCCCAGTGTCTAGAAGAATCCAAGAGACCTGGAGAAGGTCCAGGAAAAGGCATAGAGGCTGAAGAGACAGAGGGTGTGCTACTTGGAGAGGGAGTCATGGCAGAGGTCATCTAGCGACCACTCCCTCGAGTCTGCTCTGCTGGATTCACTGAAGTTCTAGAACAGGAGCAGGAGGAAGTAAGGTTTGGGGCAGAACAAAGTTCCGGAGAATTAAGACAAGTGAGAGACCCATAGCAATGCCTAGCTGCTTTGTCAAGAGAAAGTGGGCAGGGGTCTTATCCCTTGGAAAGTGACAGGGAGATTGTTGGATCTGCCTCTTGAGCCAGCACCATGAGGTTATCACTGCTCTATGGAGACACTGAAGTAGAACATGGTTCTACAGTTTGAGAAGAAATCTTTAGGTGGAAAACTTTGGGCCAACCTCTGTCTTCTCTCCCTCTCTCCCTCCCTTCCTTTCTTAGGCTAAGGATTGACCCAGAGCTCTGTATGTGTTAGACAAGTGACCTGCCATTTACTAAATCCATAAATCATAAATACCTCCTCCTCTTCCTCCTCCATATCTTCTTCTCCTCTTCCTCCTCCGTATCTTCTTCTCCTTTTCCTCTTTCTCAAGGTTCTTCTTTCTATTATTTTACATTTCCCAATTTCTCCCTTTTATGTTAGCCCAGGCTAGCCTCTTGAGTTCTGGGAACAATAGCATGCATCACCAAGCCTGGCTCTAAATCACTTTGTCTTTGTCTGCAAAAAGGTCTCACTACATAGCTTTCTCTGAACTTGATGTATTCTTCTTGCCTCAGCCTCCCAAGTGATAGGATTTCAAGTTCATGCCACAATGCCCAGCTTCCAAATCATTTTAAATGAGTATATGTTTTTATATAATGTTTTTAACCTGCATACATTAATAATAATAATAATAATAATAATTACAATATAAAATGATAACAACAAACCACACTGCAACCAAACCAAACATAAGAAAGTTTCAAACTAGCTGTTTCATGGTTGTATTGTTTCTTCTTCAGTTAAATCATAGGATATAGCACATTCTTAATTTTTTTTTTTGAGACAAAATCTCATGTAGATCAGGCTGGTCTCTTGAACTCAGTATTTAACCAAGGATCACGTGGGGACTTGTAATGGCCCATGGAAGCCAATAAATTGAAGTAAACTGAAAAACTACCGAACCTATAATCCTCTAGCCCCTACCTCCCAAGAAAGGGCTGGAACTGTAGGTGTGCACTATCTAGGCTCCTGGTTATACACACACACACACACACACACACACACACACATCCACCCTACCCTAAAATAATTTAAAATGGTAAGAATTACACACATTTTGTGTGTATGTGTGTGTGTGTGCCCGCGTGTGCAGGCATGTGAATACAAGTGTCTGCAGAGGCAAAAGAAGGTGTCAGAGCTCCTTGAGCTGGTGTTATGGGTGGTTATGTCTGCCTGAAGTGGGTGCTAGGAACTGAACTTTGGTTCTCGGCAAGACAAGGAATGCTCTTAACTGATGAGCCATCTCTCCCCCATTTCTTTCTTTTTTTAAACTTTATTATTGTGAAGCTATATTTTTTAAAATTCAACTTTATTAGTATTGTGTTAAGTATATGTGCATGCATAATAAGTGTCAGTGAGTGTAGTATATGTGTATGGATGATGTGTGTCAGTGAATGTAGGACATCTAGGATGTGGTATGAGTGTGGAGGTCAGAAGAAAACTTTCTGGACTCAGTTCTCTCCTTCTACCTTTACATGGGTTCTAGTGATTGGACTCAGGTGACCAGGCTGTACAGCAAGTGCTTTTGCCTGCTGAGTATCTCACTGGCCCTCATAGACATTCCTTAGAGAAATTCAGCTCGCCAAATATTCCTGGAATTTGGGGAGTAAGAGTATCCCAAAGCAAGTTTCCATCTACTGTTATGGAATCTAGACTGTTGACAGAAAAATGAGCTAAAAGTTATGAGCAATTTGGGAATGCAGTAAGCCAGCAATCTCTCAAATCCAAAGTGTGTGTGTGTGTGGGGGGGGGAAGAGTCAGGCTAAAAGGCTAACATCAGGGTGAGCTTCCAACACACGGGCCTTCAGGAGACAAACTACCTTCAAATCATAACACCTGGTTCACTCAGCATTGCCGTATCTGCCTGGGATGTTTCCAAGTAACTTTTCAGCATATTAGCCTCCATGGACCACTAGACACTCCATGTAATACAAGTATAACTTCCCCAACTGGGCCATTATGAAGACCCTTTCCAACCTTTGTTTGAATGGTTCTCAAGCTCAACTCAGAGCAAAATTTTTTTCTACCCAGAAAATTTTGAGGATTCATCTTAGTTACTTTTCCGTTGCAGTGATAAAATACTCTGATAAAGCAACTTAATAGAGAAAGGGTTTTATTTTAGGTCATGATACAGTCCGTCGTAGAAGGACGTCAAGGCAGTAGGTGGTGGGAGCAGCTGGTCACAGTCAGAAGAGAGTGATGAGTGCATCTGCTCCAAGATGTCACCGTCCATGCCTAGGGAATGGTTTCACAGTTAAGACGGGTCTTCCCACAACAATTAATGTAATCAAGACAGCCCCTCACAGGTGATTCTAGATTCTGTCACACTGACAACAGGCTTATTCTGAGCCCAGTGTCTAGATGTAGCCTCCAGTTCTGCTCCCCAGTAAGGATGACTCAGTGGAATGGGGCCCATTTCTGCCAGAGTGACTTCCAAGCCAACTCTTACATGTTAGCATTTTGCCCACCTGGGGTCTAGTTCACATACTGGAAACCCAACACCTCAGACATTTCAGAGGGTTACCTCTGTGCAAAGCCAAGAGCACAGAACCATTTCAAGTAAACACAGCCTACTTTGCTGAGGTGTTCAGAAACAAAAATCATGGAACTGGGTTTTTACAGCCCTGGACATAATTCCCAGCTCTACAGTTTAGTAGGTCTGTGAGTTAGGTAAAAATATCTGGACTGAGTCCCAGTTTTTGAATTGTGAAATGGAGAAAAGGCAGATCTACCCCCGTGAAGATTTTGTGAGCCACAGTGACCTCAGCAAGGATTAATTAGGTCCCTTCTTTCCAGAACATCTTCAGCGTCAGATAATACTCTATATCTTTATCATGGAGACATATAGCTTTATATACATACATACATACATACATACATACATGAACATGTATGTATGTGTATATCTGTTTTTCCTGAATGCACTTTTCCATGCTTGACTGGTCTTTATCCCCAGGATAGCATCCCATTGCAATTTTTATCACAAAAATGTATATGATTATCTTCCTTCTGAAAGAAATTATATTAATATGTCCTTACTAGTACATAAATAGGCCTCATTCCCTTTGGACACTTTTGAATTTGTTTTTGATTGGGTAATTGTTTTCTTTACCTTTTTGGCTACCCTCATGAAATGGTAAAAGTGACAAGATATTGAGGATTTTATCTTACCTAGTTTGTTGTGTTAGTAAGGATGGTATCTCTGAGAGATCTTTTCTCCTTCCTCTTAAATTATTTAATGAATACAATCTTTAATGCTTTCTTAGTTTACTAATAGTATTTCCTTAAATGTTAATCTGTTCTGTGGGCACTGGCTTGTTAACTAATACTGGTTCTGTATATATTTTGGATAGTGCTGCAACCTTGCATGACTTAGGGATTAACCTAACTGTGGCAATAAGGAATGAAGAAGCAACGGATATATAGGTGTACAGAAAAGCTGGGATAGAGTGGGCCATGCTCTCAGGGGGACAGGCAGCAGCAGCAGTTTATTTTATACATATGAATTGAAGAGGCCAGGTTATTATATACAACTAAACAAGGAGGCAGGTTTAGCCAATATCTATAGGGAAGCTGTCTCAGGTTGTACATATCCAGAAGGAAGCCGTGGCCCACATTTCCCACACATGGTCAGCTAGAGTTTCTATTGCTGTGAAGAGACAGCATGACCATAGCGACTCTTGTTTTGTTTTGTTTTGTTTTGAGACAGGGTTTCTCTGTGTAGCCCTGGCTGTCCTGGAACTCATTCTGTAGACCAGGCTGGCCTCAAACTCAAAAATCTGCCTGCCTTTGCCTCCCAAGTGCTGGGATTAAAGGTGTGTGCCACCACTGTCTGGCATCATAGCAACTCTTATAAATGAAAACATTTAATTGGAGCTGGCTTACAGATTCAGAAGTTCAGTCCATTATCATCATGGCGGGAAGCATGGTGGCATCCAGACAGACATGGTGCTGGAGAGATAGCTGAGAGTTCTACATCTGAATCATCAGGCAGCAGGAAGAGAGAGTGACATTGGGCCTGGCTTGATCTTCTGAAACCTCAAAGACCATCCTCAGTGACACACTTCCTCCAACAAGGCCACACCTCCTAACAGTAACACTCCTTACAGGGGCCTCTATCAAGGCCATTTTCATTCAAACAACCATAATCTATACACAGACCAGGGGATGCATTGCCTGCCTTTCCCCTGAGCCTGACCAGGGGACATCTTTGCTATTCCTATGGGTCTGAGGCATCGGAGTCCTTTCCTTGCCTGTGCCCATGTCAATAATACACATTCAATTAGGACACATATCACAGCATAGCATGAATTAGACATCTTTGTTACATATATTCTCTATTCCACTGGATTTAATTCATTTGAATTTCAGTCCACGCTTTTTGACAGTCTTTTATTTTGGTATTTATTTATATGTTTATAGACAGATTCTCAGTAGCTCGGATGCCCTTGAACTTTTGACCCTCCTCCTAATGCCTCACCTGTGTTAGGATTAGAGGCATGCCCATCAAGCCTGGTTTATGTGGCTCTAGGAATCAAAGCCAGGACTTTATGCTTGATGTCCATGCAACTGGCTACATCCTCAACCTCCTGGACGTCTTCATGTTATATGGTTCAACCTACATATTTGGTTCAGTCATTTGACTTTGTAACAGAGGGGATAAAAAACAGGTTGCTTCTTCTGGTTAAGTGCCACAGAATATTTTTCTAAAAGGGTGACTCTGTTTTCCCTCCCAGGTCTGCCACGTGAATCTGGAGGGGCAGCCATTCTACTCGAAGAAAGACAAACCTCTGTGCAAGAAGCATGCACACGCCATCAACGTGTAGGAGCCCTGAGTGGTTAGTGTGGGCCAAACCCAGGTCGCTCCTGCTACTGATGACAAAGGAGTCAAAGAAGCTGATGTTTCTTCTAGGGGGAAAGAGGGACGAGAGGAAATGATTGAGCCCTTTTGAAGTCTAACTTTAGTCTTTTCTTGTACACACAGATTGTGTATTATTGTAGTTCAGACTAGAAGCCAAAAGATTTCTAAACCCAGCTAGTAATTAATCCACAGCCGGAATCGGACTTCAGATTTTTGGGGAAATGACTCCAAGAAATCAACAGTGAAAAAACAAAACAAAACCAAACCTACGTTCAAAAATCGTAGACTCCCTGCCATGTCTGTCGCCAGTGTGGGGACAAAGTTCTGGGCAGTTATGGAGAATTCAAAGCATGCATCAGAGTTCTGGAGAGATCTTTGGCAAGCACAATGATATGCCAAACAGTATTTGCTGTGTGGATATTTTTAGAGCCGCACCGAGAGCTCCTTAGTTAAGACCCATTGGGCTTTCCTCACCAAAAAAGGAAGGAAGAGTTGCTCCATTAGCATCACAGAGCTACTACCTCTGCGCATCAGACTTCAGATGTGGACCGAACTTGAAACTTGTAAGGGGAGCCCAGACATCTGAAGCAATGGCAGGCCACCACTGGGCAAATGAAAAGGCTCCAGAGAGGTCTTTGGTTCATGCCACGGACAGTTG
The DNA here is from genome assembly GCF_004785775.1 of Grammomys surdaster. Lineage (NCBI taxonomy): Eukaryota > Metazoa > Chordata > Mammalia > Rodentia > Muridae > Grammomys > Grammomys surdaster. The sequence continues at coordinate 2,221,334 of NW_021620620.1, forward strand.
AGAAAAGATGAGCTTTCTCTGCGTCTGCCCCTCTTTTCGATCTGAAACATCTAAAGTTCCTGGAAGGCTTTGCTCCTTTTCGAATTGTTAAGGGAAAGTGAAATTGGGTTTCTCCAGTTTTGCTTTACAATGTATCAGAAGAGGTTTGAAAAAGACTGTGGGTTGGGTTTAGCCTTTGTTTTGCTTGAAGAGGGTCCTGAGCATGAGTGTTCTATGCATGTATTTCATCCCTACCCACAACGGCTCACCTACATCTTCCTCAGCCCCACCCTCAAACAGGCTCAGTGGGGGGAAAAAAAGAGAGTGTCCAACACGGGATGTTAGAACAGGCTCTCGGGGGCACTTGTGCACATGCGCATGAGGAGAGGATGTTCTGCTAACCTCAGGAAGAATGCTTGGGCTGCAGGACCTCCCACCTCCAGGGCTGCTCCGTCCTCCTTACCTGTTCCTTTAAGTGGAGCACACCAAGTATATAATCATGCTGACTGTTGCAAGGAGGAAAAGGTGCATTTGCCATTTGGGCCAATATTTTGAACATAGTTGAAAGGGTTTAGAATATTGAAATAGACCCGGCCTTCAGACTCTTTTACAATGCAGGTGACTCGTTTACATATACGTGGAGTTATGTAAGCTTGGTAAAGCTATTTAGAAGTAAAGAAAGTGGCTTCCTGCCGGGCAGTGGTGGTGCACGCCTTTAATCTCAGCACTTGGGAGGCAGAGACAGGAGGATTTCTGAGTTCCAGGCCAGCCTGGTCTACAGAGTGAGTTCCAGGACAGCCAGGGCTACACAGAGAAACCCTGTCTCGAAAAAAAAAAAAGAAAGAAAGAAAGAAAGAAAGAAAGAAAGAAAGAAAGAAAGAAAGAAAGAAAGAAAGAAAGAAAGAAAGAAAGAAAAGGAAGAGAGAAAGTGGCTTCCTTTCTGGGTTTCGAGATGGTACAGTCACCTTTCTTTCTAGGAAGCACTGTTAGGATGAATGTTCATTGAAAATGGCATTGAATCAGGTTGTGTGTGTGTGTGTGTGTGTGTGTGTGTGTTTCTCACTGGAGCACAGTATGTAGGCACTTTACCAACCCACTGCCTCTCTCTCCTTCATCTTGCTTTGGATTTTTCGCTTTGCACGTTTGAAATCCTTTATAGGAATGCATTCAAACTCTTCTTTTGAGAACTAAGGCTTCCAAGAGGAAGCCTACTTAAGGGTCTTCCTACTTAAGGGTTTTTCCTCCCTGGATGACTCTGAATTAGTTAGACATTGTGTAGTAGGAAGTCCATAGTTAGTTTGGAATCACCAATCCCGTCCAGGCAGCACCAGGGAAGGTCAGAACTATGCTTCTACCAAATAGCAATTCTTTACTTTTTATGCAAAGCTCCAGGCTGAGTAAATTCTGCTGGAACAGCCTAGAGATTTGTCCAGACATGCAGAACAGTACCTTGTGTAGCCTGTTATTTTTGGAAAGTTGAAATATTCAGGGATGAGGAGCTTGCTGGCTAAACAGAAGGCGGCTAAGCAGTTGATTTAAGAAACAAACAAACAAACAAACAACTCAAAAAACAAAAACCAACTATCTATTAAATGATTAGGAACTGAGCTTGAGGAAGGAAAATAAAAATCTCTCCCATTACACTTCCAAACTGTCTTTTTAAAGGTTTTACACGTGATCAGAGACACTGCTCCTATGTCATCAATTGTCATTTTCTGTAGGATCTTTAAGAAGAAAATCAAAATATCCCAAAGGAAAGCGTCACCATTATCCTATATTAAATAGCTTTTTAAAAATACAAAACAACATTTTAGAGACTGGGTGTAATCCAGTGGTTCAGAATTTTCCTAGAATTTAGGATTCTGCAACTTGGGTCCCCAGCATTGCCAAAAACCAATATAAAGGTAGCAGAGAAGGAGCAAGTTTCAAGAATGGTCCACAGGGTGAGCATGCATAGTGTTAAGATTAAAGCTGTGTGGTGATCAGTTAACATCACATCTTTCCTGTGGCAGCAAACGTTTTTTTTACTAGTGCACAGGAGGAGTACAGTTTGTCTTGTTTTCCTATTCTTGGCATTAATTTAATAAAACACTCACCTTTTGAGTAGAATGGCTTGTACTGGCACTGTTTGTGTTAGCCATCTAGCCTTTGTAATGTGAACTTTTCAACCCAGTATTCTTGCTTTGGGGTCTTTTTCCTTTCTTTTTGGTAAATTTTCTGAAGTTGGAATATAATATGTTAGAGGTGTGCTTAAAACTATTTTGCATGGTTTTCTTTTTCTTTATTGTTTTTCTTTTCTTTCTTCTTTTTGGTCCATGTGGATTCTTTTTAGCAAAATAAAATTCAGAAAAAAAAAAGATGTACAAATGCTGATTTTTCTTCTGTGTAAAGTTCCTTCATGTGTCATAAAAAAATAGCTGACATCTAGAGGCCCATAAATCAAAGTATGAGACAAAACTGTCCTGTGAATAAAGAGTACTGCTCACTCGGTCTGTGGCACAACAGCAACTTAATCATCTTATTTAAACAAAGTTGTATGAATAACACAGATGTTTTATATGCAAAAATAATTAATAAGATGAAGACTAGGCCTTGCCTTGTAGTTTTGGAAAGGTGCTTTCAGTTAGGTGGCTCAATATTTCATATTTAGTCTTATGATACAGCCTCTGCCTCTTCAGTCCTGATCATGGACTATAGACCTGGCACTACCATGATCAGATTGTTTTTTAATTGTTATCTTATTACTTCTAGTGTGTGTGTGTAGGGGGGCATGTAAGAGTACATGTGCCATGGTGTGCATGTAGGGTCAGAGGACAAGTTTCCGGAGTCTCCTTCTATCATGTGGGTTCCGAGTACAGACTCAGGTCATCATGTTTAGAAGCAAGTGTCACTACCCACTGAGCCATCTTGATAGCCTAGATTTATTAGTTTCATTTTTAAATTTATCTATTTTTAAAATTGCTATTTATTTTTCTTTTATGTGTATGAGTGCTTTGCTTGCATGTATGTATGTCCATTGCTTGGCTGCCTGGTACCTTTGGAGGTCAGAAGAGAATGTTTGATCCCTGGAACTGGAGTTATTGATGGTTATAAGCCACCATTTGGGTGCTGGGAATTGAACCACCCTGGTCCTCTGCGAGGGCAACACGGTTTCATCACTGAGACATCTCTCCAGTCCCAGCTTTAAGATTTATTTTTATTTTTTTGTCTTTGTACATATGCATGTGTCTGTGTATTTATGGGCATGTGAGTGTAGGTTTCAGTAGAGTCTAGAGGAAGGTATTAGGTTTCTCTGGAGCTGGAGTTCTAAGGGGCCATGAATTGCCTGACTTGGGTGCTGGGAACAAAACTCAGGACCTCTGCAACAGCAGTATCTGCTCTTAGCCACCAACCCATCTCTCTAACTCCACAGGTTAACTGTTATTTTGTTCTACACAGTTTCAAATATAGAAAAGTTGCTGTATTCCTTTCATTTATGTTTCCTTTTTTTCCCAGATAAGTTCGGAAGAAAATCTCCTAGTGGCATTAAGAAAAAGTAATTTAATACCTAGCATGGACAAAGCAGTAGGTTCCATTCTCAGTACAGACAAGCCCAGGACTCTGGAAGCAGTGGTTCAAGGTCATCCAGGACTCACACAGTGAGACCTTGTCCCCAAACAAATACAAACAAACAATATCATTAGTGGTCATATAAATTTGAAGTGATACCATTTTTTTTTAGATAGACAATGAACAAGATCTCGTAAAATCATAGAATCTAAATTTGGAGGCATCTAAGAGGTCTTTTAGGGACCCTCTAAATGTGAAACTAAAGGTCTGAAGAGAGAAAGGTCCAGTTATGGAATCAGCCAGACGCCATGGAATAAACATGGGCTTTGGCACGATGAAACCTGGATTTAGATCAAAGCTGTTTTATACACTTTGAGTAGTAGTAGAAAAGACTCTTTTCAACTGTCTATCTATCTGAAAAAGGCAATAACACTTGCACCAGAGATATTTTGGAAACCAACTGTAGAACTTCTGGAAGAAATTACAATTCAAATTATCACAAAATGCGATGACTGTCATTTTTACCAGTAGCAAAGCCACCCACTCTGATCTATGCTTCACTCCCATCCTTTTCTGTGCCCTCCCCACGCACAGTCTTCTGGAAGAACTAACAGTGGGAACAAATGACATAATTAAAAAATATCAACCACAAAATAAAAGTAAAAACAAAAAAAACAAACAAAAAACCAAAATATTAACCACTTAAGTCAAATTTTGGCATCAAAATTCTATCCTTGATTGGAAATTGAAGGTAAAATAAAAAAAATATTTGTCCTGGGCTAGGCTGTGGCAGTTCTTACCTGCAATTCCAGCACCTGGAAGGCAGAAGCAAGAGTAAAGCTGAAAGTTCAAGGCCGGCATGGTCTCTTCAGGAAGACCCTGTCTCAGATCAAATCAACAGTCTCATTCTTTTGCTCACTATTCATTAAGTAAATATTTGCTCTTTTCTGGAGGTGATGAACTTCCTATGAAAAAAGACCTCTCCCAAAGAATTCCCACCCCCACCCTCCGATGAGGAAAAGAATCCCCACCCCCACCCCCACCCCCGATGAGGAAAAGAACCCCCACTCCCACCCCCCAGATGAGGAAAAGAATCCCCACCCCCACCCCCC
>NW_021620620.1:2226373-2278901 GCF_004785775.1 Grammomys surdaster
AAAAAAAAAAAAAAAAAAAAAAAAAAAAAAAAAAAAAAAACAGACACGACCCCGTACATAATCCCAACCCAAGCTGGAATAAAAGAAGTACAACACCATGGCCTGGGGTGGTGCTGTACATCTTTAATCCCAGCATTTGTGAGGCAGAGGCAAGAACGTCTCGTGGGTTAGAGCCCAGTATGGTCTATATTATGAGTTCCAGGTGAGCCATAGCTAGTGAGATCCTATCTCAAAAACAAAACCATACAAACAAAAAACAGACCAACAAACCACCCAACCAACCCTCCATGGTGGTGACAATGCATACATTGGTAGATTTTGGGTGTAAGCTTGTGGTTCAGTTGTTGGCTTACAAAGGTTACTGTATGGCATTTTCATACATAGTTAGTTTAGGTTAACCTCCCCTTCCTTTGACTTACAAAGTAGGTTTCCTTATGGCATCTTCATACATATTTAGTTTGTGCTGACCTCCCCTTTCTCCTCGCCTCTCCCCCTGGCTGTGCTCCCTTTTCCACTTAAACCCCTCCTCCACCCACAGCGTTCTCCCTTTCACTATTTTATCACGTGTACTAGTGTCCTCTGCACCACAAACAGTTGTCCTCTGGGTTGTGTGCTCCACTTTCCCCGACAGCCTACGACAGCCTACGGGAGGGAAAGCAAGGCTTATGCAGAGATGTTCCTTCGGGAGGAAGCTCAGTAAAGCACCCTGAATGGTAAAGCACTCTGATGGAAGCCATCCGGTAAACACAGTTTAGATCGAACAGAAACACACTGAACACTTACCACGCATGTGTCAAGGGGACAGCGTTGGACATTGAGAACATGACTGTGACTTCAAGAATGTGCTTTCGAAAAACTTAAACTCCAATGACTTGGAGTTTGCCAAACCAGAAAAGTAATGTGTGTTAGGTCAACTATAAGGGGAAGAAATATTTGGGAAATATTTAAATTTATGTTTAAATGCTAACATTCAAATATATTCTAAAAATTGTTTTATAAAAACGATTAATTATAATTATTACAATTAAACATTTAAATGACAATATTTAAATGAATATTTAAAACTGTTCTACAGACTAATAACGGCAAGAAGCTGGACTTACACACACTCATGATAAGGAAGAGGCCTAGAGAAAGAGTTTTAGATGAAATAAGCTTAGCAGCAGGCTCCATGCTTTTCAAGGAATACGCAGCCCTAACTTGGAAAGTCTATGTAAAATACTGCTTTTAGTCTTTCTGAGCACTGGCCTTCCTAGGACAAGTCCAAAATTCGATGCTCCTTCTCAGAGTTCCACTCACATTTGAACCATTCATTCAACCTGAGCAACAGCTAGCTCCTTGATGTATGATTGTGAATGTCCCAGCAAATTCATCATAAATTGAAAATATAAGTAAAAAGTGAATGGCCTGCTGATATGCCCCTGTTGGTAGAGTGCTTGTCTATCATACAGAAAGCCCTGAGTTCTATCTGTAGCAATGTAGAAAAAGAGCGAGGTGATACGTGCCTATAATCTCATCTCTCAGGGGGTAAAGGCAGGAGGATCAGAAGTTCAAGGTTATCCTCTCATTCTTGGCTACTTCAGGCTAGCTGGCTGGAGAGCTTCTGATGAGCTATTCTATCTCTGTCTTCCATCTTGAAGTAATGGTGCTGAAAAGACAGATGCATCCTCTCCCAACCAGTTCTCTACTCAGGCTCCAGGGAATGAACTCAGAGCTTTATCAATTAGTCAGTCACAGTTATCATCTTCACCTGCTAAGCTAACTTGCCAGCCCATAAGCTGCTTTGATTGGGGGGCAGGGGCAGGAAAACCCATTCTGAAGAGGTAGAGTTGAACACTGAAAAGAAATAAATCATAACAAGCCTGGGATCCAGCCAGAGGGAACAAGGAGGGCAAAGGATTTAAAGGGAGTGACTGGAATCCTGAGGACACAGGGCTTGAGAACACGGGCAGGGGGAGGGGAGGAGAGGAGGCACAGTGGGCCTTGGCTTCACTGAAGACACTGTCTGCTGATTGCAAAGGGAGGAAATGGGTGATGGATGGAAAGTAAAGAGGGAGAGAACCTGAATTCTGATAAAAATGAGAATTTTATTTTTCTTATAAACCATTTCACTTGGAAAAAGTGTTTAAAATTCAAGCAGTGCTAGGTGAACGTGAAGGAACTCTCACAGTTGGAATGCAGTGGGCTAAAGCCCGGGGAGACAGCAGCACTGTGTGGGTAGGATGTCTGGGAAGCACAGATCTGTGCTTGTCCACACACCCACACACACTGAACACCTTAGGTTTTACTTCATTGCTGTCACACTACACGCACTGTTCTGAGATTAGCTTTCTTTTAAGAACCATTGATTCTGCAACTGTGAACTCTATTGTATGGTCCTAGTTACACCTCTATAAAATTGAGCTGAAGGACTGAGAATAAGAATTATGAGTTCATCTCTTTACTTGGGTTCCAGGATACATCATTTCATTAATTTTATCAAGGCAATCAACTACTTTTCTGAGCCGGTCCACCATCTGCATTTTCTGTTTTGTGCCTCTCTGTGAGTCTCGGGTTCACATGCCTGGGTTTTAACATCCTGCTGTATTTGGATGTCCCCTGCTGTTTACCCATGTGCTCTTGTTCCACAAGGTGGAGGAATGACTATGTGTGCTTTCCTAGTACATTCCTGTCCAAGAAATGGGCTTGTTAGGTGTTCAAGGCCAGCCTAGTCTACAGAGCAGGTTCCAGGACAGCCAGGGTATGGTGGTGTGAAAGTACTTGGCCCATGGGAAGTGGCACTATTAAGAGGTTGTTGGGCTATTGGCTTTGTTAGAGTAGCTGTGGCCTTGTTGGAGGTAGTGTGTCACTGATCAGTGTGGGAGTGGGCTTTGAGGTCCTATGCTCAAGCTCTGCCCAGTGTGGAGGAGAGCTTACAGGACCTAGCTGCCTTTGAATCAAGATGTAGAACTCTTGGCTCCTCCAGCACCAAATCTGACTGCACACTGCCATTCTTCCAGCCATGATGATAATGGACTGACTCTCTGAAACTCTAAGCCAACCCCAATTAAATGTTTGCCTTTATAAGACTTGCCTTGGTCATGGTATCTCTTCAGCAATGGAAACCCTAAGACACAGGGCTACATGAAGAAACCCTGTCCCAAAAAATAACAAACCAAAACCAAACTGAAGCCAGAAAACAACAAAACCAAACAACAAAACAAACCAACAAACACCCCCCCTCCCCCAACAAAATGGGATTTGTGAACTGAGGCAGGAAAATCAGAATATTTTCCCCAAGGGTACATTAAAACTGGAGCTCATACAGAGACAGCCTCTTTTCTCATTAGCAGTTGTGCAAGTCCAAGAAAGTCTTCAAAAGGAGAGAACAAAGCCCACTGGCATTGAGAAGCAAACACTAGAAACAGTCTCCAAACACGTGGGCTCTCCAGCGTCTGGATCAACCCAAGGCTCTATGCCTATTTTTTCTGTGGCTTAATAAATCTCCCTTTATCTGTGAGCTCCTTTACAAACCTTTCTTATTACCTTTATTTAACCAGGTGAAGTGATGAATGCCCTTAATCCCGGTGCTCAGAGGCAGGCAGATCTCTGTGAGCTCAAGTCCTGCCTGGTCTACATAGGAAGTTCCAGCCAACCAGAGCTCTACAGCGAGTCCTTGTCTCAAAATAAAATAAACTATGTTTAATTGCATTTATTGAATCATGAATTTGTTGGGAGAGGGCAGCACAGGTGGGGTCAGGAGTCCTTCTCTCCTTCCAGTGTGTGGGTTCTGGGGCTGCAACTCAGACTGTCAGACTTAATGACAAATGCTTTACCTGTTGAGCCATCCTGCCGGCCCTCCTTGAGCCTCTTTAAATTGGGATTGGTTGGTTTGGCTGGGAATGTGGTTCAGTGGTACAGCATATATAGATTTTGTCTCTACCACTACAGGGAACACACACACAGAGAGATGGAGAGAGGGAGACAGGGAGGGGGAGGGAGAGAGGGAGAAGGAAAGGGAGAGGGAGAGGGAGGGAGGGGGAGGAAGAGGGAGAGAGGGAGAGGGAGGAGGAGAGGGAGGGGATTGGGGATGAGGAGGGGAGGGAGGAAGAGATGCTCACTAAATAGGGATGGCAGGGCACTTGAAGCCCTCCTAAGCTGCCACTCAGCTCACCCAGGCCATGGTTTTATACACACAATGTAGCAAAGCAGTGAGCCTGTATTTTCCAAATGGGGAAACAACCCACAGCAAACCCCACAGCTCTGTTGTCCTACATCCCTTCCAAATGGGGTTCTGTACCAACACTGGCTGAGCCTCGGTCCTACCACCCAACCTGCTTTCCTTTCTACAGACTGTAGGTACTACCTTGTCATTAAAACTAGAATTATGGAGTTGTCCTATCTCTTATCTTCTCCATGGTGGCACTTACTTACAAATAGTAATTACTCCAGGTTGCCAAATGTACTTCCTGGCCCTTCTTGTCTTCTTTCCCATTTGGGACCTCTCTAGAACATATCTGACCACCTGTCTTAGTCAGGGTTCTCTAGAGTCACAGAATTTATGGATTGTCTCTATAAATTAAAGGAAATTATTGGAATGACTTACAGTCTGCAGTTCAACTAACCCAACAATGGGCAGCTGTCAATGGGAAGTCCAAGAATCTGGTAGTTTCTCAGTCCCACGAGGCTAGTTGTTTCACCTGACTTCTGTACAAGCTGGAATCCTGAAGAAATAGGTTCCGACAGATGTTCTGGCAAGCAGACAAAGAATGAGTCTTCCATCTCCCATTGTCCTTATGTAGTCCTCCAGCAGAAGGTGTAGTCTAGACTAAAGGTATGTGCCATCAGACCTGGATTTGAAACTTGTACTGTCCCAGGCTGTTCTTGAACCCAGAGATCTGCTTGCCTCAGTCTCCTAGGATTAAAGGCATGTACCACCTTGCCTGGGCATAAGCTTTCATAGCCACTATGCCTCAAGATCCAGATCAAAAAGCATGTGTCATCCCACATCAAGACCTGGATCAAAAGCCTGTGTCTTCCTGTCTCAAGATCTGAGCTCTCCATTTCTGGATTATAGTTCATTCCAGATACGGTCAAGTTGACACCTGGAGATAATCATCACACCACCCATTCAGTGGACCTGCATGACAATCAGATAAGCTTCCATTATGACTGGCAGAGCCTCCCAGTTCCATCCTGGCCTCTCTAGTCTGGCCTTCCCATCCCTTGTATGCCTACCTTCATATAGGTACTGTGTTGGCCACATCTTTGGGTTTCCCCAACAGCCCCTCACTGTTACACCATCTAACAATTGTCTGCTCATGTATTCGCTCACCTGTTTTCACAGGAAGCATTTTGTGAGGGATGACTATTTGGAACACATTTAGTAGACAGGTTGATTTGCACTTTTTAGATCTAAATTTAAAATCTTTATTTATTTATTTTTTTAGTGGATTACACCTTGAGGTTTTTCCAGACGTATAGGTAGGCACTAGACTGTGAAGGCTTAGAAACAAAACACAAGAGAAAGTTGTTATTGTCACTTAGCTGAGAACCTAGGTCCCTTCCCCCCCCCCCCCCCGCCACACACAAATTCTATTTAAAAACTAAAGCATTTTATTACATAAACTCTTAGAACACTCTGCCATGTACAAATTGACTCTCTATCTTGCTCTAGTTCAGAGCCATGTGATGCATGAAAAGCTATGTAGAGCATTTCTGAGCAGTTTTTAGATTATGGGAAGGAGTTGCACTTGCTTGCTTAGTTTCCCCTCAGTGAAGTAATTACAGATGCTGCCTTTGGAGAAAGATGGGTACAGAGTAGCTGGTGTGAGCCTGGGTCACAAGGGAGGAAGGCTGTGGTGGTCATTCTGACTCACCTGTGACGACCTCTACATAGCCCCTGCCGAGGCCCCTCCTGATGACTGGTGTCTTTCTGGTGGGCATCAAAAGAGATGAATTGGTGAAAAGTAGTACGCTCAGATTGGTGAAGAGCCTAGCCAGCCTGGGATCCAAGTTTAGTATGGTGTACCAGAGGGCTGGAGAGATGGCCCAGTGTTTAAGAGCACTGGCTGCTCTACCAGAGGTCCTGAGTTCAACTCCCAGCAACCACATGGTAGCTCATGACCGTCTGTAATGGGATCTGATTCTCTCTTCTAGTGTGCATGAAAACAGAGCACTCATAAACATAAAAAAAAAAATCTTAAAAAAAAAAGAATTGAGTACCAGCTGTGATGCCTCAGACCAATAATCCCAGCATTTGGGAGGCTGAGTTGGGAGGAAGATCCCTGAATTCAAGCTCACCCTGGGCTTCAGAGTAAGTGGCGGGTCAGCATGAGCTACAAGAGTAAATGGTGGGTCAGCTTGAGTTAGGATTTAGATCCCCCTCACCAAATTGAGTTTTCATTTAGAATAAGAAGAAGGGAAAGTAGCAAAGTTGGCCATCTAGCTTCTCTCAACCCAGACCATCCCAGCAGCTCTCTGCCCTACAGGGACTTTTCAAAACAAGGGACCCTTGCAAAGTACTCTGGATTCAGGCCACTAGAATGCAGAACCCACCCGTTTTGGGGCCCCAATTCCCTGGTTCATGTTCTATGTTAGAAACTGGCAACTTTGTTCAGGGCACTCCTCAGAGTCAGCACCAAGACATGCTCTGGCGCTGGAGGCTAAAGCAGATTGCCTGATGAGATGAAGTTGAAACAGCTCCACAACTCCCACCTCCAAACAAGTGGTTGTCTTTCTCCACCTTCTAGGTGATGTGTTCCAATCTCGGAAGTCCAGGTTTAATGTGAGGGTAACGCTAACCAAAGCAAGCTGTCGGGTGGTATGTAATACTAGGTTGGAGGTTAGGAGGAAGAAAGGGTACTATGGAAGCCTCTAGCAGTGGCTTAGATCTGAACCATAGATATTAGATCCTTTTGAGTTGCTTCAAATGATTAAAATAACTAGATGTATCTATAGCTTGTAGGTTCATAACCATGATGTGACTTTCAAGGAAAGAAAACAGCTTTTCTTTGTTGCTCAGGTGGGTCTTGAACTTCGAGACTCATAGGATCCTCTTGTCTCAGTTTCCCAAGTAGCTGGGAATACGGATATGCTTTGTTTTTATTTTACAGCACATTTTCCATGTTTGTGTTTAGGGTTTGGCACTTTATGTTTTTCTCCCTGAATCTTTACAGCCCAACAAGGCAAGGAAGGCAAAGTTCAGATCGGTTCAACGCCTCTCCATAAAATTCCTCTCTCCTTTAGGAACTCAGTCTGAAATCATGCACCTCTTTTTAGCGGAAACGTTATGTTCACCAGAGACAGGGAGAAAGCCAGCTGCGTTCTGTTTTCATTCACTGAGTTATTACTATGAACCAGGCATGAGGATTTGCAGGCAGTGAGCTGAGATACAGCTCAGGGCACCAATTTATCATGTATTGGGCTCTGGGTTTTGTTTCTGGCACTGAAAAAAAAAAAGCAAAATAAAATAAGGTAAATAAATAAAAAGAAACAAGTAATCATGAGTTTGAGGTCAATAGAACTTTAATGTGGCCTCACAGAGATTTTATTCTAGTAGAGGGAATAGGCATGGCATGGCATAATTTCACTGTCCTATAGTAGTAAATACTTCTGTAACTTTCCTATAAGGAAGCCATAAAAACAAAGGAAAATGGTCTTAGGGACTTTGCAAATGTGAAATTTCTTTTCAATCTACTTTATTTTAAACCTCAGGTCCTCTAAGTTGGTTTTTTTTTTTCGATTAGTTATTTTTATTGTATTTATTTATATTTAAAAAAATTCTTTTGTTTTCATTTTGAAATTTATTTTATTTTGATTTTGTGTAAGAGTATGTGTCTGGGTGTGCAGATGCCTGCTGAGGCCAGAGGAGTTGGATTTGGAGTTATAGACAGTTGTGAGCTACTTGAGACGGGCTCTCAACCAAACTCTGGTCCTCTGCAAGAGTAGGAAGTACTCTTAACCACTGAGCTGTGTCCCCAGATCCAATTTATTATATTATATGTATATGGTATATGTCAGTGTGGGCTCAAGTGCAATGTGGTGCACTGTGAAGGCTAGAATGTATCTTTGGGAGTCCACTTTCTTATGCTACCATGTAGGACCCAGGACTGAACTCAGGCCATAAGGTTTGAATAGCAAGTACTTCTACCTGCTGAGACAGCAGCCCAGCTCAGATATTTGTTTTTTGTTTTTTCAAGATGGGGGTTTCTCTGTGTAGCCTTGGAACTTACTCTGTAGACCAGGCTGGCCTCAAAACTCAGAGATCCACCTGCCTCTGCCTCCAGAGTGCTGGGATTAAAGGCATGTGCCACTATACCTAGCTCTATAACATATCTACATCTCTCTATGTGTGTGTGTGTATACATAATTTTTTTAATCATTCATTTTTTTCCTTCTGGGACAGGATCTCATGTAGCCCAGTGTGGTCTTGAACCACACAAGCGAGCCCTCTTTAAACTGAGTGACATTCCTAGACCTGTATGTTAGTACTGGAAAAAAAAAAAACATGAGAAAGATTCTCTGCAACATTATTTACTTCACACTCAGTATTAGGCACTCTGGCTTGAGAAGACACTAACCTCCCTGTTAAAGCATTTCTCAGGAGGACCATTAGGGTCTAGGAGGGAGCAACCAAAGTTTTCTAGGAGAAAATTTCAGAGCAAGGCAGAGGCAAGGAACTGTGGCAGAAGCCATGTGCTACACTGCACTACACCGCGCTGGGCTGTATTTGAAGTACAGCTTTATTAAGCACTTGACAGTTGTTTTATTTCCTCTCGAACATAAACACTAATGGACAAACCACTTTCTGGAAGGCAAAAGAAAAGCCACTAAAATTGCACACTGACTTCATACCAACCACTGGTATGTACTAGTGAAGTTAATTTCCTCTTTTGTCCCATTAGGTGAATAATCTCTCTGCCTTCCTCTTTCAGAACTTGTTATACTCCCAGGATTTCATTCTCACTTTCCTCAAATAAATTTATGTTCACCCTTCTTTTTAAAAAACAAAAACACCCTATCTCTTTTTGTAGATATTAGAAACTGGGTTTCTAAGAGGTTTGGTAAGCTTTGTGTTAGGTCTAAAAGTAGGACACACAGCCAAGAGCTTGACCCTGTAAATTTAACATTCTTCCCACCATACCTTGCTAAAGCCTATCCCTGGGCTTGCTGGTAATGGAAGCAGAAGCATAGAAGGAAACAGTGGGCTTGGCTTCCCCTTCCAAGGATGACAGGCCAGACTTTCCATGAGTGACAGTCATGGAAAGTTCCAAGGGATTCCCAGGATGCCCCTCTGGCTGGCACTTTTACACCCGGCCTCACCAAGCTGTAGCTGTTGAATGTGGACAAGGGAAAGGAAGGGTGTATGGGACATCCCCTGGGAGTGTCCACTGAAGTCTGCTTTACACAGTTTATAATTTGCTGTAAACAGCTTCTGTTCCTAATTAAACCTGTATGATCATGCCTGAACTTTTAGGAAACAAGGTTTCTTTTATGGTTTGCTCCTTAGTGGTAAAACCAGAGCCTGCTTGGATCCATAGGTCTCCTTCTCTTGTTGGGCCCTGACTATGGAATGTTGGACTGGAGCCTAAAAATATACAGGTCCTGGAGAACACCCAGGAAATGCCAGATGAGGGGACTACTGGTGATTATGTCCCTTTGCGTCCAGATTCTGCTGAGCAGGCATCCAGGATGCTGGATGTCATCTGTGCCAGGGCTGGTGAAGCGGTAGCACTCTCAATGGGAAAGTGGCACCTTGCAGTGGTTTAGGGGAAGCAGGGGTTCAGAATGACTTATTCTTCTGAGAGACAGGTGCTCAATAAAATCACCTTGATCTGAAATTGGCAATAAAAGAAAACAAATGGGGTTTGGTAAGTTCATTTTTGCTAATTAAGAAGTATGTGTTTATTAAGTAAAGTCTTAAAAGCATGTGTAAGTAGAAAGAAGAAAAAGTGACCATAGTCTCCTGCCCAAAACAACCACTATTTAGCATTTTGGCCAATTTTGTATTATCAAAGGAATGTGGCTAACATTTCTTTTTTTTTTTTTTTTTTTTTTGGTTTTTCTGTGTTTTCAGGGTTTCTCTGTGTAGCCCTGGCTGTCCTGGAACTCACTCTGTAGACCAAGCTGGCCTCAAACTCAGAAATCCACCTGCCTCTGCCTCCCAAGTGCTGGGATTAAAGGCGTGCGCCACCACCGCCTGGTGTGGCTAACATTTCTTACAGTTTTTTTTCCCCTTGCCTTCTCCCTCTTGCTCCAGCCCTTCTTGCTCTGGCCCAAAGGTTTATTTTTACTTATTATATGTAAGTACACTGTAGCTGTCTTCAGACACCCCATAAGATCTCATTACAGATGGGTGTAAGCCACCATGTGGTTGCTGGGATTTGAACTCAGGACCTCTGGAAGAGCAGTCAGTGCTCTTAACCGCTGAGGCATCTCACCAGCCCCCCATTTCTTACAGTTTATTGTGGTTAAAAAAACATTTCATGTAAATTGAAATCAGACTTTCTTTAGAATTTATCTTTTAAATAAAAACTTTATTTTTATTTCATGTGCATTGGTGCTTTGCCTCATGTGTGTCTGTGTGAGGGTGTCAGATCTTGGAGTTAGAGACTCCAAGCTGCCATGAGTTTGCCGTGTTGGTGATGGGAATTGAACCTGGGTTCTCTGGAAGAAGAGTCTATGCTCTTAACTGCTGAGTCATCTCACCAGCCCAAGATTTACTTTTTTATTTACATGTGTTTCTGAACACATCCATGTGAGTGCCCACAGAGGCCAGAAGAAATGCTGGATCCCATGAAGCTGGAGTGATATGTGAGTGCTAGGAACTGAACTCAGGTCCCCTGGAATAGCAGTTTATGCTCTTAACCAGAGCCATCTCTCCAGCCTTCAGATATCATGTGCATGATGTCTGCTGAGTAGTACCCTCCATTGCCAGCACTTAATCAGACGCTGTCTGAGTAAACTATAGGAAAACCCTAGGGCTGGATCAGAGCTGCTGAAGCTCCTGCTTGCCTGATAGGTACGAGCTTCTGAGGGAACACTGGCTAGTAGACATGTCAGTGAAAATGGAAATGTCCACTCTATGTTGTCTGCTTTGGCAGTCACTGATCTTACGTTGATTGATCCAACATTGAATGTGGCTACAGAGAAGGTGAAAATATGAGCAGGTAAGGTTAAATTGATAAGATTATTTTTTTGTTTTATTTACTTTTAAAAAATGCTTATTTTTGACGGCACTGGGGATTGAGCCCAGGGCTTCAGACCACTGAGTTATTAACCCACACCTCCATCCTCAACTTTGAGACTGGCACTTTTAAGCTGCCCAAGTAGGCCTTGAACTTTACCTTGGCTTTCATGGTACTTGGTATGTTAGGCTAAGGCTTGCCCCGGTGATCCATGCCCACAGAACATTTTGAGTACTAGGGTTCACAAGGCTTGTGCCAACAGACCTGACTACTATAACCAGTTTATAAGTCACGCACTCATACACATGCAGGTCAAGTGGCTATCATGGTGACTGGACAATTATACATAGTGGAATTTATAAAAACACTTAGTGGTCTTAAAGTATACAGTGGGCAGGGAATACAAACTAGCATTGAAAATGTATAATATCTGTCATTTCGAACAGTGACAGAATTCACTGTCTTCTTTATTATTAATTATTGTTTTAAACCAACAATGAGAAATGACACTCCATGATAAAAATGGAGAGGAGCTCAGAATTAGTCTGAGAAGGAAGTCAGTCATTAGCTACGTCCTGACATCCTAGCAATTAGCCAGGCTTGGAAGAAGAGCAGGCAGGCATCTCCAGAGAGGTGCCAAATAAGTAGGAGATAAGAGACTGTAAAAATGAAAAGCCTTTTGGTCTTTCATCACAGGATAATCCAATGCATTCGAATTAAGGGCAAAGAGCTCAGTGATAGCCTTTGTGAGGAAATAGGAGCTGTGTAGCAGGATATCCTTTTTCCGCACTAAAGCACCCAATTCTTTCAATTTTATATACAGCGGAAGCAATTAATGGTACTAGAACGAAATCCGCAGCTGGCTTTTCCTGATGGCCCCATAAGCAACAAGCACTATTGTTCAGCTTCCGGGAGAGAAGTAGTCATTCTTCTGCAGCGAGACTGAGATTCTGGGATTGCCTCATGCAGCGTCTCCAAAGATAAAAACTGTGTTAATGTCCAAAATTCATCTTTTCCTTGTCATCACACATTTGATGGTGTAAGCAACTGCCAAAAGTTAATTTTTTATTTGCAATATAATCCAAACATGTGACTCGATGGTGGTATTTCTTCTAAACTTTATATGACTGAATCATAAGTTACTCACTTTTGTTTGTTTTATATGTTTATATGTAGTCAAATGTACTGCTTTGCTTTTTTTTTTTTTTTTGAAATTCAACATTCATACCGTGGCTACTTAGGGATTGTGCTAAACAAATGTGATTATACATTAAAAACCTAGACAACCTGTTTGCCTGTACGTTGTTATTTTGTCTTCCTTGATTCATTAAAACACATTTCATCAATTTGTAGACGTGTTTTAGAAAACCTTTTAAAACCACTATATCTCCCACTTGTTGATGTAGTTTAATTGGAAATGTTTTATTTCTCAGTTTTTTAAAATCTAAAATAGCGTATTTTATAACCAATATTTTTGTTACTACTGACAGCACAAAAGAGTAACTTTTGTTATGAAGAAAAACATTCCAATCAAAAACATGAAAGCTTCAGTTACATATCTTATATGGGATTCTAATTTTATTATGACAAAAATGAAGCTTGTCATTTTTGTTTCTTCCTCAGTTTTTTTTTAACAAACTGATTAGTTGTTTATTATTACTATTTTATTTTGCTCTTTAAACATCTTGAGAAAAGACTTATTTTATGTATATGAGCATTTTGCCTGCATACGTGTGCGTATCCCATGCATTCCTGCTGCTCTAGGAGGTCAGAAGAGGGTGTCAGATCTCCTAGAACTAGGTTATGAATGGTTGTGAACTGCCATGTGGGTTCTGGGAACTGAACTCACCTACTCAGAAAGAGCATCATGTGCTCTTAACTGCTGAGCCATCTCTCTAGCCCCTACTTTGTTCTTTTGAACAGAGTTTCATGTAGTTCTCCATGGACTGGTGGGATTCCATATGTATCTGAGGATGACCTTGAACTTCTGGTCACCTTCACCTCCCACCTTCTGAGATTAGAAGTATACATCACCATACCTGAATCATAACCAGCTGTTTTAATTTTTCTCATGAAAATTAACTTAGGGCTTTGCATATGCTAGCAAGGCCTGTACACTGAGTTACCCACTGCTCTAGCTCCCAGGTTTCAGGTTATAAAAGTGTTATTGCCCATAGTATGGTGGTAAAGCTTATTGAAGAAATACTAGCTTCATCAGACCTTCACTCAGAGCATTCCCGATACTCTGCCCCTATGTTCTTTCTACACACACACACACACACATTTTGTAACAAAGGATTAAATGCTTAAGTACATCTTCTCAACTGCTCTAAAAGGTACATAGTATTCAACAATAAAAATTCATTTCTTAAAAACCTTCTTTGATTAACACACAATAGCTGTACATGTTTATGTTGTATAATAGCTCAAAAAAGTCTACAACATGTACTTATCAAATTTGGACAGTCCGAATTCCAATCTCGTTATCATTTTGTTTGGAGCTTTTGAGGTTCTCTCTTCACATTCTTCTTGCTTGAACTATGTAATAGGTGTAGAAAGCCTTGACTTTGATCTCCAGCAAAGCACACATGTACACACACACACACACACACACACACACGGATTAGGCTCTCTGATGATGTCTGGAATAGTACTTTCATGGTGTTTGGTACATGTGCAGATGTTGAAAAAACCACTCTGTGCATGCCTTTAATCTCACACTCAGAGGCAAAGACAGGCAGATCTCTGGATTCAAGGCCTGCCTGGTTTACAAATTGAGTTCCAGGACAGCCAGGGTTACACATAGAAATCCTGTGTCAAAACTGTGCCCCTACTCCACTCCCCAAAAGAAAGACAGAAAGAAAGAAAGAAAAACGGAAGGAATGAAGAAAAAGAAAGAACAAACAAATGAACTCTGGATAATACCAGTCACAAAAAGTAGTGTTTGAATAGTGGTAACCTAACAGCTCTGGTGATCAGCAAATCGCTATAGACACAATGGTTGTTTGTGTGTGTGTGTGTGTGTGTGTGTGTGTGTGTGTGTGTGTGTGTGTTGGGAGAGACAAGAAGGAGAAGAGCATAGTTGATTTGAGAAGTCTGTGACTATTTCCCTCCTCAAGCTGGACTTTTGAAAGCAATGAATTAGCAGGGGTAAAGACTGACACCTTGTATATTTTGATACCCTCAGTTTTCTCTTCCTAAGCCATGAGGCTGAGAAGCATGCGCTCACACATAGGGTACATGATCTTTTTTGGAGAAAAGTCCAACAGTTTGTTGTCACAGTGTAGTGGTTTCTACAGGAATAACCTCCGGTGTTTCACCAGAAGAAACCTAGAGAGAATGGCATGATTAACTGAGAGGACAACCTCTTAGGAGGAGAGCGAGTACAGTTCAGGTATACAGTGAGGAAGACAGGCTGTAAGATGCATAGCAAACCAAATAAAAATAATCTGCGTTTTAGAAGAATGCAGGTGTTGGTTACTAGATAAACACAGGATTATGCTGCTCTGAAAGAAGTGAGAAAGTTTTCACTTTTGTTTTCAAAAGCAAACGGAGCCTCATTTAACTGTCAGAGTGAGCTATTAAGACTTCAGTGAAAGTTACATCATTGGAGGACAGGGGCATCTATGATGCCTAAACTATTCTGTCATACAGTTACTGCTTAATAAATATTTATTACCTACTCAGTATGCCAAGAAGTGTGCTAGAAACCAAGGATAAGGGCCTGGCGTCACATAGCTCATTCCATTTTGATTACAGAAAACATAACAAAACAGCATCGGATTTTAGTAGGAATAGAGTGGAGTACCACAGTTCCTGTGACTGAGACAGTTCCTTAGTAACGGTCACCACATCTGGTGGATAAACTAGCATGCCTGGTTACACTGGCGAGACCATATCTAATAGTAGAGCCTGATAAAACCATAGCCCGAATTCAGGAGTCAGTTGAGACTGCCCATGTCTCCAGACTCATGGTCAAGGATTCTATCAATACATCTTTACCTGCATCATTATTGTGACACCTCACCCTGCTCCTACTGGCCACTCATCGGGTAATCAAACCCAGTTCCAGATGCTGGGATTTCTGGACTGGCAACCTCAAGGGAAAAACCAGTGTTTAACAGAAAGTAAATGGGATGTGGGCCTTTGATTTATGTGTGTGTGTATGTACACACACACACACACACACACACACACACACACACACGTTACTTTTCTATTTGTTGTGACAAACACCTCACAAACGTAATTTGAGGGTTTGTTTTGACTCATAGGCCCAGGGTACAGGCCATGGTGGTGGCAGGAGCTTGAGGGAGCTGGTCACCCTGTGTTCAGAGAGGAGGATCAGAGAGAGATGAATGCTGGTACACAGTTCACTTCTTCTTTTTTATTCAGTCCAGGGCTTTAGCTCTTGGAATGGGGTGGACTATGTTTAGAGTGGGTATTTCTACCTCAATAAGCCCACAGGTCTGTTTCCACAGTATTTCTTTCTTTCATTCAAAAGACTGGGTCTCCTCATGTAGCACTGGCTATCCTGGATCTGGCATTGACCTCAATACATCTGCCTGCCTCTGCCTTCCCAGTGCTGGGACTAAAGGTGGACCATGTCCAGCTTCCATGATTCCAAATACCACCAAGCTGACAAATAGGATTAGTCATAACCACACACACACTTTACAAAAACATTTTAATCATGTGTATGTACGTGTGTGTCTGAGGGTACATTCACGTATGTGCAGGTGCCTGTGGAAGCCAGATGTCAGCTGGAGCTGGAATTGCAGGCTGTTGTTAGCTACCCAGTGTGAGTGCTGGAAAGTGAATTTTTGGGTTCTGTCCAAGAAGAGTACACAGTATTATTAATCACTCAGTCATCTCTCCAGTCCCTCACATACATACTTTTGAAAAAAGTAGATCTAGGGGCTTTTTCAAATATATGCTACTTTTGGATTCTTTTCTTCTCTAGTTTTCTTTTTGCGGGGATTGAACCTACATCCTTGTATATGCAAAGAAGTACCTGACCTATCCTCCAGTCAGCATTTATTATTATTATCATTACTGTTATTATTTTGTTTTTCAAGCAGAGTTTCTTTCTGTAGCCCTGGCTGGCCTCGAACTCAAGAGGTCTGCCTGGCTCTGCCTTCTGAATGCTGGGATTAAAGGCATGTACCACCATCATCTGGCTGCAAGCTAGGATATTTTTATGAGGTAAAAATTATTCATAGATATCCAGTACATATATACATATGTATTTTTCTATATAACATTTTATGACATTAGACATATATATTATGTGTTTTTTTCTGGTTGAAAATTCTAGTGTAATAGATCATTGACTTACCGCCCACAGTGCAGGGAACGTAGGGCAGTGACTATATAGCAGGATGGGGAAGAATGTGTGCTGGGCTGAGTGGGAGCAGGTTAGGAGGAAATGCAGTGCCATAGGCAGCTCCTGATAACCAGAGAAGTGAGCTAACAACAGGTGGTAGTCTAGGAGAACAGTTGGCATCAGGATACCCAGCTGCAGGAAACAGGGAAAGTACTCCTGATAAGATGGGCAGAACAGTTGGGAACACAGAGTGTACAAGTAAAGAGCCAGAGTCACAGGGTGGCCAATCGACTCCTAGGGCCCGATGAGTCTTGACAACAGAGAAACTTACAGCCTAGGCAGGCTGACAGTGCAGGATTTAAATATAAAAGGGCTGAGGTTAGGGATGCAGTTTAACAGGTACAGTGTCTGGCAGGCAGGTAACCCTGGGATAGGGTCCCAGCACTGATATTAACCCAGTAATGTGGCACAGCCTGCAAATCCCAACACTCAGGAAGTGGTAGCAGGAGGTCAGAGGTTCAAGGTCATCTTCTTCCAGTGAGTTCCAGGCCTACTTGGAGTACCAGATCTTGTCTCAAAAATAATAAATAAATAAATAAATAAATACATGGCTCAGTAGGTGAAGGGATCTGCTGCCAAATTTGACAATTGGAGTTCAATGCCTGAAGCCTACATGGGATAAGAGAGGACCAATTCTGGAAGTTTCTTCTTATAGGTTGTGCCAGATATGTACTACCCCCAAAAACCAAACATACAATGGTACATAAAAGGGCTGTGGGTCAATTTCTAGAAAAGGGTCAAGATCAGGGCTCCCCAAGTGTACAGAGAAGAGGGATGCTCAACAAGAGTCAGGCGTGGGCTTGAGACAGAAATTCTGGGAATCTTCTCTGCCACATGACCTAGGAAGGGACTGGATGCCAAGGTGAGGAGGGACAGGGAGCACAGACTAAGAGGTGCTGCTTTGCAGCGATTGCCCCAGGAAATGTCTCTGAAGCAAAGCCAAATTAACATGGAGAAAGCTGTTTATAAGAATATATAAATAAGCCGGGCGGTGGTGGCGCACGCCTTTAATCCCAGCACTTGGGAGGCAGAGGCAGGCGGATTTCTGAGTTCGAGAGTTCGAGGCTAGCCTGGTCTACAGAGTGAGTTCCAGGACAGCCAGGGCTACTCAGAGAAACCCTGTCTCGAAAAACCAAAAAAAAAAAAAAAAAAAAAGAATATATAAATAAATAAGAGAAATAAAAATACTATATGTAAACTATGGTAGAGTATCATTAATAAAATGATATGGTAGTGTCCAGGCTGAAAATTGCATGTGTCCCCTCAGATCCCCATAACACATTTATCCATTTAATACTGGGGTTGTAACAAACCTAAGTGTCACTTACCAAGGGCATCCCTCCATTGGGCTTTACTGAGCTCTTATCTCTAGACCCACAATGACTTACTGCTGCCTTTTGCCTCGTAAAATCTTTACAACAGGAAAATGACTTGGGGCGGATTAACTCGGATTAATCTATTGAACTTGGATCCCTGAAGGCAGAAGTCCCTATTTCACTAGAGATGATGTAATCCCCAGTTTCCCTAGCCGATCCTCACCCTTTTCACTGTCATGCCACCTTCTAACACTGAAAGGGTCCTGGTGACAAGGTTCAGAAGTGCTCAGAGGAAGTCCATGCTTATCTATCTCACTCACTTAACAAACACCAAGGACCGAGGAGTTAACAAGTAACACTGGAAGCCAGGCACTAAGGTCTGAGGAGAGTGAGAACATGCTGGCCAGTCTTCTCCTGGAGTTTATACCCTAAAGGGCAGAGGGGTTTGGTTCATAAAATAAGTAATTTCAGATAAAAAGCAACATAAAGAAAACAAGTATCTGGAGTATTAATATAGAATAGGTGATTAGAAAAAGTGTTCTGAAGCCTGGTGTGATGGCAAACGCCTTTAGCTCCAGCACTTGGGAGGCAGAGACAGATCTCTGTTTGAGGCCAGCCTGGTCTACAGAGCAAGTTCCTGGACAGCCAGAGCTACACAGAGAAATCCTGTCTCAAAAAAATAAAACAAACAAACAAAAAGTGTTGTAGAGGAGCCGGGAGCTATCAGGAGGGAATGCTTCCTGGTTTGCTCAGGCAACAACTGCCAGTTTTAGAACCTGTGATAAAACTAACTGCCCAGAGGAAAAAGGCTCATTTCTAGTCCCTTCTATTAACCTACTTAAAGGAATTCTATGGCATTACAGAAGGTTAAATTGGACTTTCAAGTGTTGCCTTTGACTTTGGGGGCCAAACCATACGTGTCCAGATGTCTCCTTGGGCTTCTGGCTCTGTTCATTTAGTGGGCAGGCAAACCGGAGAAACAGGCTGGCATGCTTATACATGCCAGGAGCCAAAAAGCAAACCATGTCCTGGCCCAGCTCACTTGACTGTTGGCAGGCTGTGGGCTGTGATGTGCTAAGGAGTTAAGTCTGGGTACTAGATGAGTTGATTTAAGGAGAACATGAGAAAACCAAGCTACAGTCCCAAATATTTGAAAAGGATCTTTCTGTAAAGAAGCAAAGCTATGAATTAAAACCCCATGCATCCACTTTGCTCTCATTTCAATAGCATGTAGCTCAAATGAGGCAATACCAGTGTGTGCATTCCAGACTTGGTACACTAAAGCTCCAACTTGAGATTCTTGTCTATTTCACAGGCTGATTTCTAGCCTGCAGATCAAATTAGGATGCAGAAGTCATACTAGGTCCACTTGCTGTGGTTTTCTCTGTCACAACACACAGGTAGGCCTAAGACTTTTGATTCAAATCTCTCGGAACAAAAGGTCTGCTCTTTCCCTTCAAATTCAAGAGGGGTGGTATGTAGAAACATCTGGAAAGAAAAGTGGCCATCTTTAGTGGATGCAAGAAACCTCTGATACTACAATATATCTTTGGTGCAGTGAGAATATTACAATGACTGGAGACCGAGACTGCCCAAGAGCTCAAAAAACAAAAAACAAAAAACAAAAAAACAAAGATGAGAGAATATAACTCAAATGTAACGGAAGATAATGGAGGCACTGATGTTTCTAAAGGCAAAAGTGGACAGAGGAGAAAAGAGGCACGAAGAACAGTTAGTTAAAACTAGAATATAAAGGAATTTAATTGTTTTCCTTTTATCCTCCAGGCCAGAATGTGTATAAATAAATACACAAGTATAAAGTGCCTGGTACATTCTCTTCTTTCTCTTTCTTCTGTCTATTTTAAACGATTTCCCAAGAGATCTAAAGTCTTCTCAGAAAAGTGAATTAGCTGAACGAACCCGATATATTTGTTGAAATACTTACAGAAGAAGTTAGGTATCTAACGACTGGTTTAAAAGGGGATTATCTTTCCTTTCTTCATCCACAGGTCACTGAATACTTTTAACGGCATTTTGCACGGAGAATGAGAGGGGAAAGGAAGAAAAGAGATAGTGACATCTATTTGCATTTTCTAAAAGGATGGAATGAGACTCGGGAGGGTATCCGAGGTCACTCAGCTGAGCCAAAGGTGGATTGAGAGTCGTATTTATAGTCCGCTGACTTCAGTTCAGCCGGCTCCCGCCGCTCCTTATCTTACGCCCGAGGAATTCGCGGGCTCGCGGATCACAGCAACCCCAGCAGCCTGGCCTCCCGGCCGAAACGAGGCTTTCGCTACGTGACCCCGAGAACGCGTGCACCTCCAGGTTCTTCCCGGCAGGCTTGAGCCAGAGAGAACCGGGGTGGGGGTGGACAACGGGAGGGGGGTAAGTAATGACTACAGTGTGCCTACATTTTTCTTTGCAACCACAACTACGAAACCGGCAACCGATCCCGCGCCATGGAGACTCGGTGCCTTCGGAGCATCCCGGCCGCTTCTCACGTGCAGCGCGAGCTCCGGCTCTAGAAGGGGTGTGCCCGCATCGTCTACTTCATGCAGTCTTGCCCCAGCCGCCCCTCCGTCACGCGTGCGGCGGCAGTGTGCACTGAGGGGTGGCCCCCCTTCCTTCGGCAACCTGGCGCCCCGGTGCCGGCGGCCGGCCCTCCTTCCCGGCAGAGGGGCGCCGAGCTCCACGGGCCCTTCGGGCACTTCCGCCGAGCTCTCGGCTCGGTTCGTGTCCGGGGCGGGGCCGGCGCCCCGGGGCGGGTGCGCGCAGAGCTGGCGGGCCCTTCCCAGTGCGCGCGCGCCGGCGCCTCTTGCTCGCCCGGGCCGCCCCTCCCCCACGCGCCGCCCCTCCCCCCGCGAGCGAGCGTCCGCCGCGGCTGAGGCGGCAGAGATTGGAATCTGCTTGCCGGCCGCGCGGAGGAGGAGGGCGGAGGGAAGGGCGGGGAGGGAGGCTCGAGCTCCCGCGCGTCGGCCCGCGCGAGACGAGGACTGTACGGCCGCGCGAGGGGCGACCGGGCCCGGGCCGCTGCACGCCGAGGGCGGAGGCCGAGCCGGGCCCCGCCGCCCCGCGGCTGTACGTGCCCGCCTGCGCCGAGCGCTGGAGGATGAGTTTCTCGGGATCCCGGTGAGTTGGCGGGTCGCGGAGTGCGGGTGCGCCGCGGGAGGCCGGCGAAGTTTGGGGCGACGGTGGCCGCGCAGGGGAGGCCGCGACGCGCCTCAGCGGGGCCTGTGGGAGACCCCGGCCCCGCGGCCCGGCCCGCCCGCGCTTGCCCTTTTGTTCGCATTCGCACCACTCCGGGGACGCTTCTGGAATCCTTAAATGGGAACGGGCGCTCTGCTCCCGCTCCGGAGCTGCGCGGCTGATACTGGGGCTGGGTCTCGGGACCCTGTTAGGAAACGAGAACGAAACGTGTTTAGTGCGGGGATGGAGGCCGGACGAACTGCTTGGCCCGCCCTCCAACTTGGCTGCGGGAAGGCGCCGGGTTTCTCCCTCTGTCCCTCCGAGTTGGTTCACCTGTTGTTCTGCGCGGCCTCCGCTGCCATGTCTGTTGTGATTCTGCACTTCGATTTCAGAAAACTTTGTGCTAGGTTACGCGTACATCTCCCTCCCCTTCAAGACTCCTAGCGGAAATATTTGGCAAAGTAAAGAAAAAAATAACAACCCCCTCCCCCACAACGCGTCAGGGAAGAAAAATAATAACGCCGTGTGTTAGTCGTGCCTGGCATTTTGTGACTTGTAAGACTCCGTCGTGGTGTCGATCTTTTTCAGTTGGTTAAAGGGCTGCAGGGTTTCTCTTTTAAACGGCTTACAAACTGTTCGGAGTACATGATACGAACTTAGCACCCGTGTCACGTCATTTACTTCTTAAGATAACCCTGGTTATTGTATTCTTTGTTGCTTAGAAGAGGAAACCGAGACGTAGAGGTTAAATAACTTAGATAAGTGAGCTGGGATTGGACTCAGGGACGTCGTATTCAAGAGTATGGCCTTCTTACAAAAGCAAATTGTGCAAAGACTTAGAAGCGTTTTCTAGTTATTCACGAACTCCTGTGTTGCTTCAGTTGTAAACCGACTTGTGTTTGCTCGTGAGGGGAAATTAAACTTCGAGATAAAATAAAAGGTAATTTAATGCTTATCATTGTTCTCGAACTAAAAGATGCTAAACCAAAATTAGCTTTTAAAGGTCAAAACTAAAATATGAACACTTCTTGGGAACCCATAGTTTATGGAAAACAGATTTAAATTTGGAATGGGTTTTCTATTGAACCTGTACTGTGTTTTATATTCTCCCCCCCCCCATTCTTGGGGGAGACCTTTTTAACTGTCTTTTCTTCTCCTTACCCTTTAAGAGTGAGGAGTCCAGTGGTTGCCCTTTGCTTTGGATTCCTTCTTCGATCTGCTTGCCTTCTAGAGGGCCCCCTCCCGTTTACTAGTTAACATTTTGATACATCTCCTTTTCTTACCTATTGGGGCATGAATTATTCTCTGTTGTCTTGTTTTTTGTTTGTTTGTTTGTTTTTTTTGTTCCTATTGAATTGATACAGAGTTTCAATATATAGCTCAGGCTGGCCTCCAATTGGCTGTAGACCAGGCTGGTATTATATTTTTTTATTTCTATTTTTTTTTAAAGTATGTACTTAGGATCCTTCAATTTACAAAAACTTTTCTGTAGTTCTGCTATTCTCTCAAGCTGTGTTATATTTTCTTTTCAAATCATATTAACATTTTGAAGTTTTTTTTCTTAGAAAAGTAATACATAGTCATTAAAGAGAAATTGCAAAATAGAGCAAAATTGAAGTAAAGTTAGAATACAGTCATCCATAATCCCTCCTGTAGAGACTGCCAGGAGTGGACTTACTTTTCTTGCTTTGACTCTGGTGACCATTCATTGACTTAATTAACTCCTTATTGGCAGAATTTCACATTCACAAAGGAAGGATAGCTTAATCAGACCTAAGCACTGTTTTGAGGCCTGAACTTTTTTTTTGCTAGGGAGGCCCTCTACAATTTAGCTACATCTCCAGCTGGACTTCTTGTCCCTAAAACATAACCTTGCTGTTTCTTCATCTATGTTTTATTGGAGGAGTATATACTGTATTCTGACACACTAAGGGTTGGGGGCAACCACACATATTGTCACTGAACTCGTGGCGCTTCAAGTCTAGTTGGGGAGACATGTGGAAGGATGAGTTCTATATAATTAAGTGTAATTGTGGTGATAATTAAAGTGTAGGGTATTATAAAGGCTTAAAGTGGAGACCTGACCTGGTGCTGGTGTTGTTTAGAGAATCTAGGAGGACCTCTCTGAAAATGTTACTTTGCATTCTGATTAGGTGAAAAGGGGGCGTCCGTGCCATGGCGGCCTTATTCCCATTTGCCCTCCTTCTACCTCTGTTCTTCCTCCTTTCTCTTAATTTCTAGGTCTCACTTTTCATATCACTTAAAATGTTTCTAAGTCCCTTGAATTGTTACATTCATTTCTGTGTGTTTGCTTGCAGGAGTGAGTCTTTCCTTCTACCTTGTGGGACCTCAAGCTTGGTTGGTGGCAGACACCTTGACTTGCTGAGCTGGCTGGCCGGCCCTCCCATGAATTACTGTTCAGATTTTTCTGTCTGATTATTTCTCAAATCCTGATTCCCTTCTGGACTTGAATCCTTCTGGTTGCTTTATGTTAAAAAAACAAAAACAAAAACAAAAACAAAAAAACCCTGTACCTGGTAATGGAGTTTAGATGAGCTCTTTTCTAGTACTGGCTAGCTTATGGTGCTGCCTGTCCCTACTAATGGAGCAAGCCCAAATCTTTCCCCAGTCCTTCCCATCCAGTCTGTAGGCAACATCTATAGATACTGCTTTCTTTCCTGATACTGTGACTCTTCTTTGTATTCCAGTCAACTCTGACACAAGTCTAAGTTTGCATTAATATAGGAATTATAATAGTCATAGAATAATAGGGTAGCTTTCCTTCTTGCTCTCTTTTCTGGAGCAGTTTGAACTGGGATTGTTCTTGAATGGCTAGCATACATATGTATGTATATATACATGTATATATGTGTCATGCCACAAAATATATATATATATATACACACATACACACACACAAATGGTCATATAAACATATATTTAAACCTAGATTTTTTTTATGGAAAAGACTTTTTAATTTATTTAATAACTATTGGTTTGTGTAAAATTTCTGTTTCTTTTGAATTTTAAAGCTTTGTATTTTTAAAAGATTGTATTTTTAACTAGTTGTATGTGTGCATGTCTCTGTGGGTATGTATGTGCTGGTGAATATGGTTGTCCAGGGAGGCCAGGAGAGGGTGTTGGGTTCCTGGAGCTGGAGCCACCCAACATCTGTCCTGGGAAGCTGACTCTGGCCTTCTGAAGAGTAGCAAGAGCTCTTACCTGCTGAGCCATCACTTTAGCCCTGGGTTTCAGAGTTGTTTTTTTTTTTTTTCCAGGAATTTATTTATTAAGTGTTTCAGAAATAATTTTTTGAATTAAAAATATCTTTTTTTAGTTCAAGAATTTTTTTTACACAGTATATTTTGATTATATTCATCCTTCACTCTCATTTCCGTAGCCACTTAATTTCTAGCTTTCTTAAAATCTTTTTTTGTTGTTTCTTTGTTTTGTTTTGTTTGGTTTTGTTTAGTTTGGTTTGGTTTGGTTTTTTGAGACCCAGTTTCTCTTTGTAGTTCTGGCTGTCCTAGCACTTATTTTGTATGTAGACCAGAATGGCCTTAAACTCAGAGATCTGCCAGACTCTGCCTCCTTAGTGCTGGGATTAAAGATGTGTGCCACCACTGTCCAGGCTAAACATTTTTTAAAATTTAACTTATCATTCAATTTGTGTTGCTCAGCTACCCTTGGGAGTCAGGGATCACACCATTAAAGAAACTAACACCCTCCCTTTCAAATGCCAGTAGCTCTTCAGCTGGTGGTGGGATTTCATGCCCATCCATCCCTCTACCCCAATGGTGAGATTTTGTTTGGTTTGAGTTTGTTTAGGTCTTGTGCATGCTGTCATAGCCGCTGTGAGTTTCTATGTGCAATGCCCTGTTGTGTCCAGAAAACACTTTCCTTGAAGATGTCTGCAACCTCTGGCTCTTACAGTCTTCTTGTTCATCCCTTCTTTCAAAAATATCCCTCAACCTTTCTTGGAGGGTGTGATATGTTGGTTCTATTCAATGTTGAGGACTCAAGTCTCTTATTCTCTGCACATTGACTAGTTGAGGGGCTCTGTGTTAATTGCCATCTATACAAGAAGCTTCTCTGATGATTGATAGACCAATCTCTGTATAGCAATAAATCATTAGGAGTCAGCTTAGTACTATGTCTGTTTAGCAAAATATTGGTAGTAAGTTCTCCCCTAGGACCCACATTTCTTGTCCCTGTTAACAGTGTCATGTGTAGATTCTATGCCATGATTGAATAAAATATTTTGAGTTTATTTGGTTTTCATGTAGCTCCCACTACCACTTTAATTTCTACTATGTATCTCTCCCTGCCTATTTAGTCTATGATTGGTGGAATCAATCCTATGGTAAAGGAGAGTCTACTGCGTGTTATTCTTTTGTTGTTAAGGGACAGGGTCTTGTTGTATTGCCTAGGTTGGGTCTTCCTATATCTTTGGACCTTTATCTTTGGATAAAAGATCTTCCTGCCAATTGCTAGGAATTCAGCTGCCTGCTATCATATCTAGCTTGAGCTTAGGTTTTCAAAGTAAACTTTAAGCCAGGTGCGGTGGTGCACACTTAGAAGCCCAGCAGTTTTGAGATGGAGGCGGTGGGGGGGGGGTGTCAGGAATTCAAGACCAGCCTGGGCTGCACAACACTCTGTTAAAAAAACAAAACCAATCCCAAACAAGTAAACGTAAAAATGTCTTTGAAAATTTTTTTAAATTAGATGGTTATTTGAATATGTGTCAATCTTTTCAACCAGTGGGTTTTTTTTGTTTTGTTTTTGTTTTTTTTTTTGTTTTTTGTTTTTTGTTTTTTTCGAGACAGGGTTTCTCTGTATAGCCCTGGCTGTCCTGGAACTCACTCTGTAGACCAGGCTGGCCTCGAACTCAGAAATCCGCCTGCCTCTGCCTCCCAAGTGTTGGGATTAAAGGCGTGCGTCACCACTGCCTGGCTCAACCAGTGTTTTAAAGACTTCCAGTTTTTTTTTTTTTTTAAAGATTTATTTATCTATTATATATGAATACACTGTAGCTGTCTTCAGACACACCAGAAGAAGGCATCAAATCTCATTACAGATGGTTGTGAGCCACCATGTGGTTGCTGGGATTTGAACTCAGGACCTCTGGAAGTGCAGTCAGTGCTCTTAACCACTGAGCCATCTCTCCAGCCCAAGACTTCCAGTTCTTAAAATATAAAATTGGGCCTGTACTTGAGATTACAGCACTCTGGACGCTCAGATAGAACTTTGAGTTTGAGGTCAGCCTGAGTTGCATTGCAAGGCTCTCTTAACCTCTCAGCCACCCACCTAGCAGTGTGCCAAGAGAGCTTAGAGATGTATGTATGTATGTATGTATGTATGTATGTATGTATGTATGTATTCATTCATTCATTCATTCATTCATTCATTCATTCATTCATTTAAAAGTGCACAAGTTAGGGGCTTAAAGAAACTGATTGCCAGTGGAATTCATCTCAACTTGGGTTTAGTGGATTCTTAAGTCAGGTTCATCTGGGCAGTTAAATACAGAACTAATGAGTAGAAATTGAATACACATTGAAATTATTTTTGAGTGTCTTACTTTCTCTGATGTTGTAGACTTTATTGGTCCTCCTTTTATGCTGCTCATGAACCTTGTTTTCTTACGGCATAGACTCACAGTGCTAATGTGTAACCAGTGCTGCTTGGCTCCTCCTCTGGCTGATGGTCTGACAGGCTGAGGTATGCCAGGTGCAGGGAGAAGATGATCAGTTTTGCCTTTTGAGAGATTAATTACTCACTGAAGAATCAGTTTGAGGAAAGAAAGACCTGAAGACCCTGGAACTTTAGTTTTAATGATATGGCCCAGAGAGGAGGACAATAGGAGAGACTTAGGACAAGACTTGGGCAAGTAGGTACAGATGAGAAAGGACGGGACTTGGTTAAGACTGATGCTGGGTTTCTAGCCGGGGAAGGGTGATTCTAGTTGATGATTGAGACGAAAAAAATGTGGAAGAAGGGCTGGTCTCTGGGGAAAAAAATCGTATTTGTTTGTGTTGGTTGATTGTGTGCCTGTGTGGGCACATGTGTGGAGGTCACAGGCAGAACACCTTGTAGGAGTCAGTTCTCTACCACGTGGAGTCTGGGTGTAGAACTCCATTGGGCAGGCTTAGTGGCAAGCACCTTTATCCCCGAGCCACCTCACTAGCCCCAAGTAGTGTTTTGTTGTTGTTGTTAATCTTACGGAGTTTAAAACAGCCCTTAAACAACCAAGTAGAGGTTTCTGGGCTCAGGCTGCAATCAGTGCTAGAGTGCATACTTGTATAGGTTGAAGCCCTGGGTTCAGTCTTCAGTACCAAAGATTACAGGGGAAAAAAGGCTTTTTTGGGGGAAATTTTCTGTGTGGATCTGGAATTTCACATAGAGATTTGGGCTGGAGGAAGACAATCTGGAGTGATTATCATATATTTTGACACCAAGATTGATGGGTAGTTCTCAAAAGTGACTTGCTTGCAGTTTGACAAGCCCAATGTACATTAAGGGAAGAAAAGCCCTATCTCCACCATATTTTTTTTTTTAAATAAAAATAAGTGTGACTGAATCTAGTGGTGTAATTGGGATTCTGTTTTCTCTGTTCCTTATATTTTGGGGTTCATTTATTTTTTTATTTTTTTGGCCAGTGCATTTTCTGGCAGAAGAGGGTCACTGGTAACTTAACTATGAGCTTACCTGGACCTGCCTGCTTTCAGGAGAAAGGAAACCTTTTTTAGTTGCATAAATCTGTCTCCTACAGAGATGATTATACATGTACATGAAGGATGGTGTGTCATTGGTGTCTGGGCCTTCCTTACATACCCACTTGAGCTCTCAAGATCTTTTCAACACCACCAGTAGTGGTCCTTCTAGAACCGTGTGTGATGGGCAGATGGTAGTTTTCCCAGAGATAGCTCTGGAGAGAGAAGGTGCTAAATCTATTTGGTTCTTAGCCTTCTAAAGGTAATTCTTTGAGAATCTGAAAAAATACACACAAAATAATTTTGGCACAATTTCGTGGTTATACATGGACTTCTCAGGTTCTACTGGTATATTTAGCAAAGTTCACAAGCAATAGCAGCTTATGGCCTGAGTAGAGAGATTGACAGTAAGCAGTTGTCTCACTGTAGTTAGTTAAGATCTACATAGGGAAAGTTGCAGAAATCTTACCCTAGTGGATAACACGGAAACCTGGCTTGTCTAGAACACAACTGTTTTAGAATGTGGAGTGAGGACACTTGTGATGTGTTCAGCAGTTTTAAAAGCAAACATTTTTGTTGCTTTTTCTACAATTATGAGAGCAATATATCTAGTATGGATAAATTGGAAACTATACAAAACAATGCAAAAAGCAGTAAGACTTAGAGTTTCCCATCTGGAGGAAAATGTCTAGTACTGTTTGTTTCTACTGTAATGTAGCTCTGCAGTCTTGGGTGTCATACGAACCTATTGAACTCTGTTGGTTTCTTGTCTCAAAAGTGGAAGAGAATGTGAACTTTCAGGTCATTTTCCTATTGCAGAGAAAGAAGAGGGCTCATCTTGATGTGAACCTGAGTTCTGTGCCAGGGATCCACATGCTAGAGGGAGAGAACCTACCCCCACAAGTTGTCCTTTTACCCCATGAGCATGCACTGCCCCTCAGTATAGTAAAAAAATAAAGGAAGAAAAATTCCATGACTTCAGTGCAGAGCAATTAGTTGCTGATATTGCTGATTATGCTTTGGGTCCTGATGGCATTGCTGGATTTCTGACTTTTGCCAGAAAAACCACTCTTTAGCCTTAGTGTTATGACCAGTGATGTTCTCTTGGTGAAGAAAAAGTACTTCAGATTATTGAAATAGTTTTACTCATCATTTGTCCTTGTTAAGTGTTTTCTTTGGCTTTTTATTAGCTTATTGTACAAAATCTAAGTGATCCAAGACTGCCTTTCTCTGGGCCAGTCTGCATTTCCTTAGTTCACTTCCTACTGTTTTGTTGTTAGCCTAAGTCACATAAATATTACTTTTCTAGATTTGTGTTTTAAATCTTGAGGTCTGTATGGATTATTGCAGTACCCCTTCCCATATGTGGTTGTTAGCTGTTTGAAATGTGGCTAGTCTGAATTATGTCATAAAGTGTAAATTACAGTACACACACAGCTATGTAAAATACCTGTGTTTTCAAAATGTTGATTACTTATTGAAATACGACTTTGGATACATTGGGTTAAAGAAATTACTATTTAATGGGTTTTTGTTTCAGTTTTTGATTTTGTGTTTTTGAAGCAAATTCTCCCTATGTGGCTTACAGTAAGTATCCTTGAACTCTGAACTCACAGGCCTCTTGGCTCAGCTTTCTGAATGCTGAGATTATAGGTACATGCTATTGCACCTGCCCATCCCCCTTTTAAAGCCCCTTTCTTTTCCTGATAGCAGAAGTTACACATTTGTGCCTTAGATTAAGTAGGGTGACATAATGAGATATTCTGTAATCCTTCCTCCCCTCCCATTACCATTTATGCAGGCATAGGGATTGGTGTAGTTTCCTTTTTTTCCCCATCCCAAAATAGGCCATTTAAATTTTTTTCTGTTTTCATTGACTATGTGTGAGTACTTATTTTATGTTAATACATTTTGATTTCTATTCTTTTAAAATAATTGATATTCCATTTTGTGGATATACTTGGATTTTATTTGCTTTTGAGACAGGGCCATGCTATATATCAGTGGCTGGCTTTGTACTTGGCTTCGAACAAGTGGCTATCCTCTAGTCTGTTCTGAGTGATATGATTGCATGCAGGTGTTCACCATTGTGCCTGTCTTACCAGTCCCATATTGATTAATGGTAAAATTGTTTCCAGGTTTTTTCTCTTGTGTTATAAGTAGTACTGTCTTTTTCTGTGATACTATTTTGTAGAGTAAATTCTTACAAATGCATCTACTCTTAAGAGAAGGTGTGCAGACTTCATAGAAAGTACCTAGTTATTCTGTCAGATCTTCAGAATTTGTATCCCAGCAGACAGTGTTTGTGTATTCTTCCCCATGGCAAGTATGGATCTATTTTTTCTTTTCTAATCTGACAGCTGAAAAGTTACTTCTGTTACAAAATTACTTGCTGTACCAAGAGTTACTAGCTTCTTGGTGGATGAATTTTGTTCTAAAATATTTTGTATTGCTAACAGTTTAAATGAAATACCTTGTACAAAGAAAGTGCACATCTATTTGTGTCTGTTAATGGCAGTAGGCTCCAAAATAAGCTTTTCTGTCATAAAAATTACTTTGACCTGAAGGCATTTGCAAACGGAATTTTGTCCTGAACTCCTTACCTGTCTGAAGCAGTGCTTTCCAAAAGAACTCACTTGTCATAGGCTCTTAAGTCCTCTGGGGCCTTGAATTGCCATAAAGCTCTTTCTTTTGGAATTTTGTTATCAGGAAACATTGACTCTTACTAGAGGGAATTTGTCACCACATATAAACTGACATGGCTAAAAATCCAAATCACCACTTACTGATCCTAAAAGTTACTTGTTTTTATGTTCTTTCTATCACTTGGGCTTCCTTGTTAAGAAATATCTTACCCATGGCTAGCCACCAGTCTCAGTACTGAGTGATATGATTGCATTCAGGTGTTCACCATTATGCCTGGCTTACCAGTCCCATATTGATTAATGGTAAAATTGTTTGCAGTTTTTTTCTCTTGTGTTATAAATAGTGCTGTCTTACTCTTGTGAGACAGATTCTAATGAAGGGGATGTGTGTGTGAGTTTAATGCTGAAAGTCTAGTTGCTGAAATGAAAGAAAGCAGAGGAAAGCTTTCCATTTTAGTAATGGCTAAATTCATCCGTAGTCCCAACATCTGAGTAGAAATAAGAAAAGGGAAGTCTCTCTAAAAATACTTAAAAATAATAATATTTTAAAATATATAAAAATGCTTTAAGCATGAGTAAATTTCGTTAAACTGAATTTTCCAAAATCTCTTCTCCAAAACTAAAGGTTTGTTAAGTGTCGTTGAATGTTCTATTAGATGTACTTCTCCACAAAGTCTTCCACCTTTGCATATATTCTGTAGCTGTAATATTATTTTTTAAATGAATGGCATAATAACTCTGCTCTGATTGTATAACATCTTTGTTCTTCTTAAATTTATTTTCATATCAATTTGGCTAAAAGAGTAAGTTGGCTGTCCAGGTTTTTCTAATCATATCATTGAGGAGGAATGATAAAGTCATTTAAGTTAAATTTCTTGTAGATTTTATTTTTATTTTGTGTGTGTGTGTGTGTTTGCCTGAATGAATGTATATGTCTGCACCATGGATGTACATTGCTCACACAGGCCAGAGAGGATGTTATCCCCTGGGACTGGAGCTTTTGACTGTTATGACCTGCCATGTGGGTGTTGGGAATTGAACTCTAGTCCCCTGACGAATAGCGAATGCTCTTAATCACTGAGCCATATCTCTAGCATCCAGCACCCACCTTTTTAAAGCCTGGAACTTGCTATGTGGACTAGGCTGGTCTTAAATTCACAGAGATCTGCTCACCTCTGCCTCTTGAGTGCTGGGATTAAAGGTTTGTACCACTATGCCCCACCTTTGTTGATTTCTTTAATCCCAGCATTTGGGAGGCAGGGACAGGGGCAGAGAGGGGCAGAGAGGCAGTTGTTATCTCTCGAGTTCAAGGCCAGCCTGGTCTACAGATGAAGTTCCAGGGCAGCCAGAGAGAACTAAAAAAGAAACACTGTCTCAGATGAATGAATGAATGAATGAATGAATGAATGAATGAATGAATGAATGAAAGAAATCCCAACAATGATTACAATGATTTCTCATTAATCTGGATACCCAGAAACTAAAATTAAAAAAAAATGTAAATTGAATCTTGACTTATTCATATGCTTCGTTAGTGACCTTGGGGTCCAGAAGAAACTGTTAGCTCCCCTGGAACTGGAATTACTGACCATTGTGACATGCCATATGGATGCTGAGGATTGAACCCAGGTCCTTTGGAAAAGCAGCCAGTGCTCTTAACCTCTGAGCCCCTATGTTTAGTCATTTATATTTATTGTGCTGTGTACTTTATACTCTACTTACTAGGTTTATTGCCTTCAGCCGAAGAGTTAAAACTCCTTAAGTCTTATACTGAGAGCAGTAACAGTTCTCAGAGGGCTACTGTGAGGGCAAGAGGGAGGGAGTGCTTATGTTGCCTCTATATAGCAGCTTGATAAATGTTAACAAAGATGAGTATTTGTCAGGAAATAACTTAGTTTTTTTGAATATTTAAAATAAATTATTTTTATTACTCTTAATTGTGTGTATGCTTGTGAAGTATGCCCACATGAATATAGGTGCCTATGGAGGCCAGAGGTCTCAAATCCCCCTGTAGCTAGTGCTACACGAAATGGTGAGTTGTCCAGTGTGGGTGCTGGGGATTGACTTCAGGTTCTTGACAAAAACAGTACTCGCTTTTGAATGCTGAGCCATCTCTTCAGCTCCTGAAGTTTTATTATTTTTAATTTTTTTGTACAACATATATTTGTTATATTCTTTTTCTTTCTTAAAATCCCAGATCCCTTTTCTGTACCTACCCCATTCCATATTCTTTCTCTTAAAAAACAACAATAACAAAATAATCTCTCTCTGTCTCTCTCTCTCTCTCACACACACACACACTCAAAGCAAACAACAAAAATGGAGTTGTTTTGTGTTGATCGATTATTTCTAAGCATGAGGTCTGCCTTCGAGTATAGTTAATATACCCAATGTCACTGCATTGAAGGAAATGGATTTTCTCCTGGCCATTATCACTTGCAAATAGCCTCTTAGTTAAGGCTAAGATTCTATGGACACTTGCCCTTCTTAGTGCTGAGATTTTTGTCTGGTTTGAACTTGTGTAGGTCTTGTGCTTGCTCTCGAAGTCTCTGAGTTCATTTGTGCATCAGTCCTGTTTCTAAAATATACTGTTTCCTTGGAGTGGTTTATCTTTTCTGACTCCTTAATCATTCTAAATACTAAATAATACTTAACATTTTCTTACTGTGAGATCATTACTGTGAATCTTACATATGAATATCTTTAAATCCTACAAGTATCTATGATGTAGGTGCTGTTACCAGTTTCTTTGACTCATGAGGAATCTGAATATGCAAAGATTAGTCAGTCTTCAAGAGCTACACAGCTATAACATGGTAGGACTTCCTGACTCACTTTAGGGTCCTTGCCTATGTTTTGAAAAAGTCACATATCAGAAGCTGGTCTTCAGTTCCCAATCTACCTCTGTCTTCCAAGTGCTGGGTTTACAGATATGAGCTGCCATGAACACTCTAAAATCCGTTCTTATTAAAAATATTTGGGCCGGAGAGAGTGGGTCTGGAGCAAAAGAGAGAAGGGAAGGGGAAAAAGATTTCTATTTTATGTGTATGAATATTTTGCCTGCATATATGAATGTGTCTTGCATCACTACAACTGGCCTGTTGGAAGGTAGGACCTAAACTGTGGGAGGTAAAAACCAGATGATGGCAAAAAGCTAGACAGAACCTCTAGCACAAAACAGACTCCTAACATCTGCTGGGCAGCTGGGCTTTTTTTTTTTTTTTTTTTTAAATTCATGGGTTCTGTTGCAGAAATCGCATTATTTTTTTTTTTTTTAAAGAAAACTATGTCTGAGATACAAAGCTGTGTCTGAGATACACTAAATATATATTCATATTAGTAACTATGGTAAGTTCATTTTTTACCTTTCAGTGTATGTTTAATTCATCTGTGCTTTTGTTTCCTAGGAGTCATTCAGATTTTTTTTTCTAAAAATAACAGCACTTTTAGGGGATTAAATTTAGATTTCCTGCTTATATCATCAGTGCTGAATCAATATTTTATGAGATTATACATCAGGAGCTCTTTAGTGGTACTGACATGTGATACTGTTGTACACTGCTGTATACCTCAGGATTCCAGGATGATCTTGGACCTTGGACCAAGACTGGGTTGTGAGGAAGCATGAGAAAGCTTTAGGTAACCCAGTAGCTGAGAAGGGTTGTCAAGTTTTTTTTTTTTTTTTTTTTTTGATGGGCAGACTTTTTAAGAATAAAACTTCAAAAAAATTCAAGATTTATTTTATATTACACAGATTTAAGGGAAAAGGAAAAGCTAGTCAGTTAGACTAGCAAAATCAAATAGAGACATCTGAGAGAGAGAGAGAGAGAGAGAGAGAGGGAGAGAGGGAGAGAGGGAGAGAGGGAGAGGGGGAGAGAGAGAGAGAGAGAGAGAGAGAGATCAGTCAATTAAAACCGTGTGTTAAATCTGTAGACTAAAGCTAGCCCAAGGATTGAAGGATAATTTTACATTTAGAAAGCTATAGTTTCATTTACACTATATTAATAAGGAAGACCAGTTTAGTTCAAGACAAAAAAAGTAGATAAAATTGAGTATGAGTGAGTATTAGCCCCTCCTGATTGCTCCCCCTCCCTCCCTCTCTCTTTCCTCCTTTCTTCTGGGTTTTTGAGACAGGATTTCTTTTTTTTTTTTTTTTTTTTTAAAGATTTATTTATTTATTTTATTTATGAGTACACTGTCGCTGGCTGTCTTCGGACACACCTGAAGAGGTCATCCAATCTCATTACGGATGGTTGTGAGCCACCATGTGGTTGCTGGGATTTGAACTCAGGACCTCTGGAAGAGCAGTCAGTGCTCTTAACCGCTGAGCCATCTCTCCAGCCCCCAAGACAGGATTTCTTTATGTAGCTTTGGCTGTCCTGGAACTCTGTAGACCAGGCTGGCCTTGAACTAAGAGTTCCACCTGCCTCTGCCTTTAAAAGTGTTGAGATTAAAGGCATGTGTCACTACTGCTGGGCTATGAATGCATCTTTAATATCATTGTTACTAATACAGGTTTTAGCTATTGGAATATTAGAAGCTTAAAAAAAAGTATAAGGCTGGAGAGATTGCTTAGTGGTTAATAGCATTTATTGCTCTTGCAAAGGATCCAGCATTTATTCCCTGCATGTCAGGAGATTCACAACCACCTGTAACTCCAGCTTCAGAGGGATCTGATACTGCTAGCCTCCATGGGTTTTAAAAGTAAATGTGTGTGTGTAATTTTTTTTTTTTTGAGGGGAAAGTCAAGAGTGTATATATAGCATTTACCAGTGTATTTTGCTAGGTATACAGTGTACCTAAGAAAAGTCAAGATGGCCAAGTGAGAAACTACTAATTAAGTGACTGGAATATGAATATAGTGAACAAAAGGTTTCCAATAGCGGATTAGGACTTTCACCAGTTGCTACATTTGCTACAGGTGTCTGCTGATCTTTGGCCTACTGGGCAGTTTCCATCCCAAACATGCTTTGAATGGTGAGAGCGCTCTGGAAGATAAAGCTTTCAGCTTCCTGCTTACCTCCACAGAGAAAATTCATTTTGAAGAGTCAGTGGCAAACAG
Source organism: Grammomys surdaster (assembly GCF_004785775.1). Taxonomy (NCBI): domain Eukaryota; kingdom Metazoa; phylum Chordata; class Mammalia; order Rodentia; family Muridae; genus Grammomys; species Grammomys surdaster. Next base: position 2,261,850 of record NW_021620620.1, read on the forward strand.
AAGTCTAGTTGCTTTCTGAGTACACCTAGAGAGCCAAAACTACACTCTGGTGCCCATCTCACTAAGTATAAAAATAAACTTAAAAGAAGTTTATAATCAGAGGCCATGTAGCACTGAGTAGCCTAGAATCTGGAGGCTGGAAGTCCTGTTGTCCTGCTAGAAGAATTCCAAAAAGTATATTAAGAGAAATTGAAAGAGGCTTTCTTTAAAGTTAGCTTTAAAAAAAAAAAAAGTAATATGGGGGCTAAATAGTTAAATAAGAGCTGCTCTTCTAGGAAACAGGAATTTTTTTTCCCCTAGCTCTCACCATCCAGTGGCTTAAAATTGCCTGTAACTCCAGCCCAGGGGGATCTCATGCCACCTTCTTGCCTCCAAGGCTACCTACTCACACAGTGCATACACTTAAAACATAAATGCTAGAAAATTAATCCTAAGCATGGTGGTGTATGCCTTTATTTCCGGCATTTAATAGGCAAAGGCAGGTGGATATCTGAGTTCAAATCCATCCTAGTCTACAGATCAAGTACAGGACTGCCAGGGATACATGGAGAAATCTTGTATTGAAAAACAAAAAGACCAAACCAAACCAACTAAATCATAAAAATAAAAATTTAAAAAATGTAGCAAGTACTTATAGGTAACACAGAATTTAGTCAGTACACAGAAAGTGAGCTATCCCTGATGCTCCTGTTGCTTCCCCTTTTTCTCAGCTTACTCCTCATGGTAACTGATGTTAGCTGTTTTATGTATCTTGCTGGCTAGTCTTATGTCAACTTGACATTAGCTAGAGTTATCTGAGAGTAGGCAAAGCCAGTTGAGAAAATGGCCTCCGTAAGGTTGGGCTGTAGGCAAGCCTGTAGGGGGCTTTCTTAATTAGTGATTGATATAGGAGGGCCTGGCCCATTGTGTGTGTGGGGGATACTTTTGGGCGATGGACCTGGGTTCTATAAGAAAGCAGGCTAAATAAGCCCTGAGGAGCAAGCCAGTAAGCAGGAGTCCTCCATAACTTCTGCATCAGCTCCTGCCTCCAGGTTCCTGCCCTGACTTCCTTTGGTGGTGAACTGTGATTTGAAAGAACAAGTGAAATAAACCCTTTTCTCCTCAAGTTTTTGGTTAGGACATTTCATCTCCACAATAGTAACCCTAACTAAGAATCTTCCTAAAGTTTTCTCCCCACTAATGAAAATGCATATCCATTTTTTTGGTATTTCATACAAATGTTTTCATGCATTCTGTGTTGCAGCTTGGGTTATTTTGTTTTGCTAGCAGTTTGTCTCTTTCTCTCTTTCTTTGTTGATAGTTTGCTGTGTAGTCCCTTCTGGCCTTGACTCTGCCTTGGTCTGTAGTGCTACGATTACCGTTCTAGGTCTCCTAGCTTGTGCCACTCTGCCCCTGCTTTGCTTGTGTAACTACACTCTGAGCTTCCTTGACCTATAGCTCATACACTGCTTCCAGCACACTCCAACTCCTGGAACTTTCCTAAGGTCCCTTTTCTCAGGTGTTCTAGTAAACCTTGCACTGTTTGGGGGTCCCTCTATTCCACATCTCAGGCTAATATTTTCAGTTGGGTAAGATAAAATACATAATATTATAAAGATAATTATATTGAAACATAACTTTTAAAGTAATCACTTTTTTTTTTAAAGATAGAATATGCTATGCTATTTAGAGGCACTGTATATGTGGTTATGTATTTGTGTGCACCTGGCTGTTCAGGCCAGAGGTCAGTGTTGGCTGATTTCTTTCATTCTCCACATTATTGTGAGACAGTCTTTCATTGAATCTGGAGTCCACTAGCAAGACTAGCTAGCTAGTCAGCTCTGAGGATCCTGTCTTTCCTAGTGCTAGGATTACATATGTCACCACATTTATGTGGGTGCTAGCAATAGATCTCTCTGGGCCTGGAGAGTTGACTCATTCTTGAAGAGGATTGATTGTTGTTCTATAGGACCCAAGTTCAGTTCCAAGCACCTACATGGTGACTGAAAACTACCTGTAACTCGAGTTCTGGAGGTTCTGACACTGTCTTCTGACCTCCTAGGGCATCAGGCATGCAAGTGGTACCCCTACGTATATGCAGGCAAAAGAATTATACATATAAAATAAAAATGAGTAAATCTAAAAAAGAAATTTAAAATTTAGCTTTCTCTAAAACAAACTTTTGTCCCTCCTGAGGCAGTGTCTTAAGAAACCTATGGTGATCTCAAAGTTGTAGAAATCTTGCAGCTCTCAATACTGCCATCAGGAATTATAACCTTCCCCTCCTTCTTGTAGTGCTGGGGATTGAATCCAGGGTCTTTCAAAGTGCATTAATTTCTACACCTTAAACTTCATATGTGCTCCTTCTAAATTTACTGTTCATTTGAACCAGTCTCTCAGTTTTTCCTCCATCATGGCCTTTTTAATTATATAGAACACATTTCTTTCTCCTGTTTCCTGCTCTTCTCTAGATACATTTTGCCATCTTGTAGAAAAACTTCAAGATGAAAAAGCTCTCTAAAGACACTAAGGACAAAGTACAATAGGAAATCCAATCACACAAAAATAAACATAGCCCTCTATTGCATACCATACTGAAAAATGAACTCAAAATGACCTAAGAGCTAAGCCTTAAAAATTCCTAGAAGAAAAGCATGGGTAGAAATCTTTGTGGTTTTGGATTAGGCAGTTAGGGTTTTTATTATTATTATTATTATTATTATTTTGTTTTGTTTTAGATATAGCATTAGCAACATTAAAAAGTAGATAAACCTGGAGTATATCAAAATTAGAACTTGGTACACCACAGCTATACTATCAAGAGACTGAAGAGACAAGCCACAGAATGGGAAAATTATTTGCAAATTTCGTATATGGTAAGGGAATTACATCCAGGGTATATAAAAAACACTGCCCAATAACTCACCTTAAAAAACCACAAATTTAAATTTTTTTTTTTAAGATTTATTTATTTCATGTATGTGAGTATATTGTTGTTATCTTCAGACATACCAGAAGAGGGCATCAGATCCCCATTATAGATGGTTGTGAGCCACCATGTGGTTGCTGGGAATTGAACTCTGGAAGAGCAGTACATGCTCTTAACCGCTGAGCCATCCCTCCAGCCCAAAACCACAAATTTAAAAGTAGACCAAGGTTTCTGATAAATCTCTAAAAGATACACAGATGATCAGTCAGATCTTAAAAATTCATTCATTAGAGAAGTGCAGATCAAAACAAGAATTATTTCTTGTCTGCTATGTTGTCTATATTTTGAAAGGTGTTAAGTATTGGTAAGGAGTTGGGGAAATGGGAATTTGGACAATAATTTAAGAATATAAGATGTTCCAGCTGCCTTGAAAACAGTAGTTTGCTCACTCTTCCCTTCCCTCCCTCCCCTCTCTCTCTTTCTCTATCTCTTCCTCCTTCCCTCTCTCCCTCCCTTCTTTCTTCCCTTCCCTCTCTTCTTTTCTTCTTTCTCTTTCCATTTTTTTTGCTTTTGTTTTTGACTTTTTTGTTGTTGTTGTTGTTGTTTTTTGTTTTCCAGGCAGAATTTCTCTGTGTAGCTCAGGCTGTCCTGAAACTTGATCTGTAGAATAGGTTAGCCTCTATCTCAGAGAGATCCACATGTCTCTGTCTCCTAAGTACTGGTACTAAAGGTGTGCAGCCAACAACTTCTTTAAGGAAATAAAGGAAAAACCTTAAACATAGAATTGTCCTGCAACCTAACAGTTTCATTTTTTGGTATGCACCCAAGAGAATGCAAAACAAATTCAACCTTTCCCTGGGCAGGGAAAATGAAATACTAACTTCGAAACATTTAACATTTTAACATTTGGGCTAGTAATGTAGCTCAGTTAGCAGAGGGATTTGTTCAGCATGCATGAGCCTCTGCATTCCACTCTAGCCCCTCTATAACCAGCCTGGAAATGCATGTCAGTCATCACACAGTACTTGGAAGGCAGGAGGATCAGAAGTTAAAAGTCTTCATCAGTTTCAAAGTTCAGAGGCAGCCTAGACTATCTAATCCTCACCCTAAAGAAAAATGGTGAATAAGTCATTCACAAAAGACCACATGTTTATATGAGTTCATTTACAAGAAATGTTAGGAAAAGCAGATCATTAGAAGAAAAAAATTAGCCTTCCTGGGGTGCCAGCAGTGGGCAAGCTAAGTAGGACTAGAATGGTTTTGTTTTGATGGGGTGAGAATGTTCTGGAATTAGTAGTGATCTTTTTGTTGTATCTACTTAGAGTTATCAAAGGGGGGATTTTATAGTATCTGAGTTTTGTTTACAAAAATGTAACAAAACCTTAAGAATCTTCAAAATGGTTAGAGAGGTGGCTTCGCAGTTTTTTTTTTAATTTTAACAGAATTGAAGATATGTTCAACTCCATTATTCAGCAATGAATTGTTAGCTGCTAAAATATTAAAAATATTTTGGTGCTGGAGTATGTTCAGTGGTGAATGGAAGGATTCAATCCTTGGCAATAACAAATATTTAGTGGTGAATCATAACATTTTCAATGCATAACTTAGAAGAGATTTTTCTTTTCTTTTTGATATTTTGAGATAGGGTTTATATGCCTTGGCTGTCCTGGATCTCATTTTATAAAGTAAGAGGAGAGCAATCCAGGGAAGACCTCGTGGGCATACAAGTGTATGTGCACCTGCATTTATACATGCATACACTCAAACCAGCAAACACCACAAAGAACATGCACTGTTAGAGAACTTAGATTTTTGTAGTTGAATATACAAGTGAAAAAAAATTGAGGCCAGTGATGGTCAAATATTTGGAATTCTATTGCTTACTGGTTATATAACCTTAACCTCCGGTTTTCCATCTTTAAAAACAGTGATAAAGCTCACTGGGCTCTTGTGAGAATTCAATTCAAGTAAGAGAATGTCTAGCACAGACCCTGTCATCTAATGCTATTCAATGTTTATCAAGTGAATTATATCTGCTGCTTTATACTTGAGGTAGGAATTATTCCTGTTCTGTCTGATGGAGTTAATAACATAACTATGGCAACATAGTAAAGTGAACCAATGTCTAAGACTGGCCCCACTTTCCTCTTTCTTTTCTTCTTTCTCCCCTTCCTCTTCATATTACCCTCCCCTCTCCCTTTCTTTTTTGTTTTGTTTGAGATAGGGTTTCTTTGTGTAGCCCTAACTGTCCTGGAACTCAATTTGTAGACCAAATTGGCCTAGAACTCAGATATCTGCCTGCCTCTGCTTCCCAAGTGCTGGGATAAGGGTGTGAGCCACCACGCCTGACTCCTCTTCTCTTTTTAGTGCTGGGGATTGAATTCACAATATTTGGATTTGAATCCTATCTTTGTTACTTTTTAGCTGTGTGACCTTGCAAAATTATGTAAATAATTTTGTTTTGTGATCAGTTTCCCCATGTGTTAATGTAATAATAGCAGTATGGAAACTAAAGACTAGTTTGTTCGTTTTTATTTTATCTGTCACTGTTCCTTGGCAAACATTCTCTGAACTACATTCAATTTTGCACATTCTGTTCATTAATTCCATTCCTTCACTGTTATGCAAATATTCTCTGTCTTTGTCTTTTGAGCTTATTCTTTTTGATTGTCACTTCACATCTTTTTTCCAACCATGCTGTGTTTTTAGGCACTTACAAGGTTCTTTTACAAAAGGAATCTTGACTCCCAGTTTGGGCCCATAGGATAGCTAAACAGAGGGTAAAGCCCCTAGGCCTTATAGTCCTTCTGCCTTCATTTTAAGTCTCCTTTACTTGAAGTCAGCACAAGCATGATATTCACTAAGGATATAGCATCAGCCTCTCCTATCTCATCCTACTCTATGGCTAAAAGCATAGAAATGTTATTGTCCTAAGGCTGCAGTCACCTAGGATTCCAGTTTTTGCACACCTTTGTAGGACATTTATTCACCATGATAGAGAGGGTGTGTGTTGGATCATCTCCTGAGAAGCAGTTTGTCCTCTTAAGCAATAATAATGGACCGTTTTAAAATACCAGAGCTGAAACAGTAATCACTGGGACTGCTAATTTGTACCCCCTCTGCTCCTTGCTCCAGTGCCTCCTCACTTTAAACCTAAAGCTCATGTCAGTTCTCCAAGGAAAACTTGGGATCATTGAAACTGTTTGCTTCTCTTCCCAACACATTGACTAGATCTCTGCTTTTTGTCATTTCTTGCCTCTGTAATTAGTATGTTGAGTGGCTGACTGAACCTCTTGGGGCCTTGATATATTCATTCATATTCATTCATTCTCTCTCTCTCTCTCTCTCTCTCTCTCTCTCTCTCTCTCTCTCTCTCTCTCTCTCTCTCTCTCTCTCTCTCTGTGTGTGTGTGTGTGGGGGGGGAGGCAGAGAGAGTGAGCAAGCTCACAGTGTAGAAAGGCAAAGGAGTTCTGTGTTTTGCTATTCCAAGGTGTATATTTGGTAGGAATGGGATAGGAAAGTTTCAAAAGCAGATCATTGGCCCAGAATATCACTAAGCAACAAAATTACATTCTGTTGTATAATGAATCAATTCTTGGCCTTGTGCCTAAGTACATAGTTTGTGAACAGTATTTGTATTTTTATTTTATTTGGACAGAGGCAAGACTTCTGATTTTCTGAATAATATATTTTCTCAATTGATAGATTTTTTAAAAAAAATATTGCAAGACAATAGTATAAAATACAAAACAGCCAATTAGTATGATTGGTTTGTTAGTTTTCTGTGTACATACTGGTTTAGAGTATAAATATACTCTGACAGTTCCATGGCAGAGTCCAACATGTGTCTCATCAGTGTAGATGGGGGTGTCTTCAGAAATTGTGTTCCTTTTTGGAATCGCTAAAAGACTGAAGTAGTTCTATACCTTTTCTAGACTTTAGAGACTGCTGCACTGCTTGCCCTGTGACCTGCTGCTTGCTTATCTTCACAATCAGCAAGCTCAACTCTCCGACCTTTTTTTCTCCATTCTATTCCCAGAGTCAGAAAAGGTATTCCTACTTTTGGGAACTCAAGCAATAGATGGGTAATCTCCCCGTCTCAAATATTGTGGTTACATTTGCCATCTGTTTTACCATTTTAAGTAACATGTTCACAGGTTCCAAGGATTAGGATGGACTATCTTCAGGGCCCATCATTAGCTACCACAGTTCATTTTTAGTTTGCTGCATAACTTAAACCTCTTATCTTCTTTTGATAAAGATGAGGAGTATAGTTGCAGCTAAATGGTCAAATCTCGATTGACTCTTGGCCTGATATATGCCAGCTAACAATTGCTATTGTTATTGTGACTTGAAGCAGTTAGGTCACTGACCTCATTTCTTTGCTAAAAAGGTGATACTGCTTTCCAGCATGTATTGAAATAAAACTTAAGAGTTGGGCTAGAGACTAAAGTTCAGAGACACCCAGCCAAATTCTTTGTTTGTCTTAAATAAAAGTGTGTGACTTACCTAGCTCACAGAGTTGTGAGGATCACTTAAGTCATGCATGAAGAAGTACTTTGACAGTTTGTTAGAAAGCTTTAAGGTTTTTTTTTCTTGGGGGGGGTCAGTTTTCAGAAATTTTCATTACATCTTTGGTTAGCAGGGTTTTCCTCACTCTTTATCATGTTTTCACTTATTTCCTTTATTAGGACAAATGGTAGATGATTAAAAGCTAAAAGTACTTAAACTTGCATGATTCTTTTAGTAACTAGTCAGAAAATCCAGATGTATTTATTTAAAGATCTTAATTATTTTCTTTTCTGACAACTTCTTGGGAACGAATTACTATTGTCATCATTGTAGAAGCAAAATCAATACTTAAGGCACATTGGATATGTAAGAGTAATTGTTCATAAAACACTAGTTGGAGTTTTAATCTTACATAATGGAATGTTAGTGAAGACTTAGTTTGTAATTGGCTGTCTAGGTATCCAATGTTTGGCTCTCAAATATTACTACATATTAAACAAAAACCACTCTTTAAAAAGTGATTGTGTGTCTCCTCCTTAGTTAGTAACAATGAGTAAATCCTTGCCCCCTGTTATCTCCACAAAGATGCCAGTTTGGTTTTTTTTTTTTTTTTTTTTGAGAGGTTGGTTAAATTACTCGTGGGTGTTGCTGTGAAGTCAAAGAGAAGGAAATACTATTAAATTACACATTCTTTGTTCATTGCTAGTGTGGAGCCAGCCTAGAGTGTGCACATGCTTCAGTCTCCACCCTGCCACCATTTGGGGAGCCAGAGAATTCATTCTTGCCAGCCCCCAAACAGACCATCTTAACATCAATATTTTCAAAGTTGCTACTTACTTTTCTGCCTAAAGGCCTTTTATATAATTTAGCAGGCAAGCAAAAAGATTTTTTTGTTCAGGCAGAGTTGTTTTAAAAAATGATACAGTTTTTGAGAAGCCTAAAATATTTTAGCCATGCCATTAAATGTAAATTCATCTGTAATTGGTATGGAATAAATTTAGAGTCATATTTTGATGAAAACCTCTCTTGACATAACATAAACTTGAATGCACTGGATCAGTTGTGTTTGAGAACTAGTAAAAAGTATCCCCAGTAGTTCAGCTTTTGTTTAGTTTCTTGCTCTTTGCAGATAATGAAGACTTTAAAGGGCTTTCACATAAACAATCACTAAAATTATTTTGCACTATTCTGAGTTATAATTTGACCTTTTTGTGTTTTTTTTCTAGCCCAGTTTTAGAGTATCAATTTTTAAAAAAATATTTAATCCTTTAAATACTTTTTTGGTTATTAAAATTTAAACATATGTTATAAATATGTTTATATGAAACTGGTTTTATTTCTGACAGTTTAAGAGGTTTACTACTTATAAAGTGATTACATTGCCAACTAAACACTGCCACCCATTAAGAAAATAATTTGGGGCTGGAGAGATGGCTCAGCCGTTAAGAGCACTGGCTTCTCTTCCAGCGGTCCCAAGTTCCAATTCTCAGCAACCACATGGTGGCTCACATCTGTAATGGTATCTGATGCCCTTTTTTGATGTGTTTGAAGACGGCTACAGTGTACTCATATACATAAAATAAATAAATATTAAAAAAAAGAAAAAGGAAAATTTTTTCTATGTTACAGAAAAACCCTGTCTTGAAAAATTGAAAAAAGAAAAAGTAAATTTTCTATGTCTAGGTCATGTTAATCTGTCAATTTGTTTACTGCTGTTCTGAAGAAAGTCACTGAAATTAATAACAAAATTATGTCAGAGATGTCACATTTATATCTTTTTAGTATTTTGATAGTAGGTGTTACATCCCCCTCTCTCACTACCATTTCTTTTCATGCTGGCTGGTGCTCTACCTCTAAGCTACTTGTCCTGCTTAAGTGCTGTGTCCCTCGTCTGGTAAGTCCCAGCCGCCTTTATGGATTTCACCTTAAAACTAACATCTTCCATAAAGACTTCTCCTTTTCTTCCTCTTCTTCCTCTTCTTCTTCTTCTTCCTCTTCCTTCTTCCTCTTCCTCCTCTTCTTCTTTCTCCTTCCTCCTCCTCCTCCTCCTCTTTTTTCATCTTCCTCTTCCTCTTTTTCCTCTTCTTCCTTTGCCACCACCTTCTCCTCTTCCTCCTCCTCCTCTTCTACCACCATCACCTTCTTCCTCCTCCTCCTTCCTTCTTCTCCTTCCTCTTTTTTTCTCCTCTTTCTCCTCTTTTTCCACAAGACTCCGTTGTGCTTCTGTTTTGTTGTTGTTATTGTTTTGTGACAAGATCTAATTATGTAGCCCTAGTTGGCTTAGAACTCAGTGTGTAGACCAGCCTGGCCCTGAACTCACAGAGATCTACCTGCCTCTGCCTCTCACATGCTAAGACTAAAAAGGTATGTGTCACCATGTCGGACTCTCTGTGCTTCTGTAGAGGTTATAATACCTTTGTGTACTGCTCTTTTTCTTACTATTTATTCTGCATTTCTAATTGGATTTTAAATAATGAGTTAGTTACTGTTTATATACTCACTGTATGCCAACTACTATATCATTATGGGTTTTAAAATTAAATGGCTGCTCCTAAGCTACGTGTCTCTACCCTCTCAAACCGCCATCCCACAAACATGGATCAGGTAATGCAGTTTGTCGAGCCAAGTCGGCAGTTTGTAAAGGACTCGATTCGGCTGGTTAAAAGATGCACCAAGCCCGACAGAAAAGAATTCCAGAAGATCGCCATGGCCACAGCGATAGGATTTGCTATCATGGGCTTCATTGGCTTCTTTGTGAAACTGATCCATATCCCTATTAACAACATTATTGTGGGTGGCTGAGTCCTTTCTCATCATGGGACGAGTGAACCAATCAGGGGGTGACAAGCTCATGAAGTAAAACGTTGCCTGGATGCTTTGTGTTTTTTGTTTCTTTCCATCTTCCTATGAGGTTTTTTATTTCTAAATTAAAATAATTTCAAAATAAACACTTTTTCCATAAAAAAAAAAATTAAATGGCTGATAGGTATCAGCATATATCTAAGGAAAGTTAGAGGCAGCTACACTGTTGAGGAAGTTCAGATATACATCTTTTTCTTTTTGGCTTATCTTGCACATATTTCATACTTATTAAATTGCATTAATAAGTATGAGGTGACTAGATAACTCATTTTTGTTTATGCTTTCTTTTAAAGATGGTTTTTGGAAGGGCCAAGAGAAATCGTCTGTTGGAATTTGAGAATTTTTATTTTCATTCTTCAAGTTGCATAGTATTCTTGAGCACCATGTTTTAAATCCCCTTTATGAGATTTATCTTACTTATCTTATCCAGTTCTTATCAATTGGAATTAAGTTACAGCTTGCATACCTCTTTTTTTGATACCAGTTACATTTTTTTTTTTCAGTTTTGTAAGCTTCAGGTAAGTGGGAAGTCTTACTCTTGGGCTTTGTTAGAACCTGCCACATGTGCTCAGTGACTTCTCTGTGACAATGTCAATGTTCCCTCCTGCCGTCCTTTCTTTTTTCTTTCTTTCTCATCCTCTTTAATTATATTAATAGTAATTTAGCCCAGTGGTACTTCCAGCACTTGGAAGACAGAGGCAGGTGGATCTCTGAGTTCAAGGCCAACCTGGTCTACAATGTTGGGTTCCAGGGTAGCCAGGGCTACACAGAGAAACCCTGTCTTGAAAAACATCATCAATAACAGTAATTTTAAAAGCTTTGTTTTTTCCAAAATTTTCTTTTTAAGAGGCCTAGGAGAGGAACTTAATAACCAAAAATAAGAACTGACTTCAGTTTTACTTGAGCCAGTAACTGATTAAATTAATGATCCGAAAAGAACAATAAAACCAGGGAGTATTGAATGACTTAAAGTTAAGGTTTTAGTTACCTGCCCCCAACCCATTTCAAAGACTGTTGTTTTTCAGAACCATTACTTTGCCTTTTCAATGTTTTGATTTAAGATGTTTTGATTTAAGATCATTCTTTTTGATGAAATCTGTCAAAGGCAAGTCTAAGCACGGTTTCTGATGGGTAAAAAACTGAGCTTTGAAGATCATCTGTTTATGAGATGAGAAGTGGACCACAGGACACACATGCTCTAGTGAAGTGTAAATGAAAGTGCTGGCTAATGGTGTCATTGTTTTTGTTGCACTTTGTGAGTGTAAGTGGCACACATCTCTAGGTGCAAGAAAATTCTTTTCTCAAGAGTAGTTGCGAATTTAAAAGGAAATTTCTTATTCGCATAAGACCAGTATGAAAATATAGATGAGGTCTATAACTTAAGAAAAGGGAAATTTTTTTTTTTAATGGTAGCTTGGAAAGAGACCTTTTAGTATCACCTTAAGTTTCTGAAATGTGTATAATTTGAAAAGACTTATAGGATCTCTGCCTGGAAGGAAGTTTTCACACACCAACATACTTCTCTAAATCGCAGACCTACAGTAATTCTTCAACCTAGAGGTTGCAAGCCAGTGGCCTCTCAGTTGGATTTGACCAACCACCATGTAATATCTTGCTGTCTCTCTTTCTCATGTCCACATGCCTCTTCCTGTATGTTTTGAGACAGGGTCTTATAAGATAGCTCTGGCTGCCCTCAAACTCATAGATGCTCATAGACTGCTTTTGTATACCAGTGTGCCATCATGCCCAGGTGTTTTAGTTGTGGGGGTTTTTGTAGCCTGTCTTTGCCTCCTTTGTGGATTATTTTTTTCTTCATCTTATCTCTACCTCTTTTCCACCCTTTCAACTCCCTAACAGGACATAAGAGAGAAAAAAAGAAAAGAGAGGAAAGGAAAGAGATCCCTGAATAAAGTCAGGGATCATTAAACTACTTCCTCCTGATTAGGGGCATTGAGTTCCTTGAGGGCAAGTTTGATCTTTGCAGGCAGGCTATCTAATTTCTTGTTTCTTCTTTGCACATGACTACTCAACAAACTGCAACCAACAGTCTACCTACCCCACCCAACTCTTGGGGCCCTAGCATTTATATATCCTCTGAAAAGCTCTCAGAATTCCAAACATCACACAGTTGTAGAAACTATCTGTACACTGGCAAAATTAGGACCCTGCTAGAGCATGAGACAAATCATGGTCAGTTACTGTAGACCATATGAAGCAGCACATATCTCACATCTGGGATTAAAATGAAAACATAGTCTTATAATATTTCTGTGTCTTTTAAAAAACCAAAACTCCAAAATTGTCACTACTTTTTTTTTTCTTTTTCTTAATTTTTTTTTTTTTTAGGCTGCCCTCAGACTTGGAGATCTGCCTATATTTGCCACTCAAATGCCGCCCAGTTTAATTGTTTTTAAAATTGTCATCAATTAAATTTTGAGAAACTTTACAGAAAGAAAATGTATATTTCTGGCTCCTCTTCAAAAAATGTAAGATAGGTATTCAATGGTAATTAATTCAGTCATTTATGGAGACAAAGAAAGCAATCTAGAATCCCTAGTTGCCTTCTGAACCTTCATGGAGCATTAAGTTCCTTTAGTCATAACATTTTTCATACAAGGAAGCCAAGGAAGAAAGTTAAGTGCTTATGACCCAATCAAAATAGGGCCTTTGTGTTTTAGGAGAAACAAGAAATCACACACACACACACACACACACACACACACACACACACACGGAGAGAGAGAGACAGACAGAAACGCATACACTTTTATTTTTGCAAAATAACATTGCTAAACATGCTCAAGGCTGTGAACTTGACCCCCAGCATTACAAAAAATGAAAAATGAAAATCAAGCTAGAATAAAAATTTCTATGGATGTATCAGAAATCCTAGCTTTTTTTTTTTTTTTGAGCTAGCTTTTCTTTTTAAGACATATTTATTTTTATTTCATTTATATGGGCTTTGTTTACATGTATGTCTGTGCACCATTTATGTTCCAGGTTCCTGTGGAAGCCAGAAGAGGGTGTTTGACCTTCTGGAACTGGAGTTACAGAAAGTTGTGAACCACCATGTGGGTGATAGGGTCAAACCTGGGTCCTCTCTCTGGAAGAGCAGTCACTGCTCTTAGTGGTTGAACCATCTCTTGTCCTGAAAGTCCTATCTTTAAACCTTAACTCATACTAAAGAAAGTCAGGGTTAAAGAGATGGCTCAGCCATTAAGAGTACTTTCTGTTTTTCCAGAGGACCCATGTTTGATTCTAAGCACCCATGTGGCTGCTCACAACTGTCTCTAACAACCAGTTGCAGGGGATCCAGACATACATGAAGTCAAAATGCCCATACACGTAAGATAATAATAAAGTGAAAATAATTTTTTAAATTAATTTTTAATGATTATTTGGGACTCTCACATCACAAGCCCTAATGACACTCACCTCCCACTCTTCTCATGTCTGTACTGCTTCCCCTACACCCAAGAAAGGAGAGAAAAGAAAACATCCAATTTTTTTGTTGTTGTCTATGTACTGATTGGGAGCATGGTCAAATTCCTAGTGACCTTCCCCCTCCCTTCTCCAGAGAAGATGAGTCTTACTCCACAAGTCTGGCTCCAGGAGCCATCAACTGAGAAGAGGTGTGAAGCCAGCTCTCTTGCACCCTTAGACATCAACATGATCCTTGGCTGTCTCAGAATCACCAATTCATTCATGGCTCTCAGTGGCTTATACTGGCCACAGGCCTCAACATGCCACTCATATCAGGATGCATCTGCACCGACACCCCTACCCCCAACTAAGACCAAGGATATCACTAAGGCATCAGGCAGCTGCACAGACTGCGGGAGTCCACATGGATCTCAGGCTTCATCTTAGCCTGGGGCAGCAGCTTAGACCACAGACATAATATGGCCTCCCATGGTATGTCCCATGGCAGTCCTTCAAGAAAATCAAGAAAATGAACCTTTCTTCACCTCTGGTCTCCATCATTGCCCAGATACAGGGTGATCCCACAGCTGGTTAGCAGGTTCAGGGGCTTAGTCTGCCTCTACGTAAGCTCCAGTCTTTTGGGTATGTGGCTATTGAATTTAGGTCATTGGGCTTGCCTGGCAAGTGTTTTTTTTATCTGCTATCTTGCCTATCCAATAAGTATTATTTTAAAATAAGAATAAAATATAATTAGTGTTGCTGCCATGAAGAGGAAAAACATATTTGTATCTATATAAAGGGAAACTTCCTGAATTATCTAGAGTAGTAAACAAATTTTTATGTGTTGAGCAACTGTCATGATTTACAAATACTAGCCTATACAGGCCAGTGTATACAAAAAGATAACTAATTTCCACCAAAGATGGTAAGAAGTTAGAGATAATTACCACCTAGTTAGTTTTGTTTGTGGTATTATGAGAATAGTCTTTACTTGTTCATTTCATTCTTTTTTTTTATGTATATGAGTGCTCTATCTGCATGTACAACTGCATGCCACCATGTGGGTGCTCGGAGTTGAACTCAGGACCTCTGGAAGAGCAGCCAATGCTGAGACATCTCCTCAGCCCTTCATTCCATCCCCCACACCCTCTCAAAACAAGGTTTCTCTGTGGAGACCAGCTGACATTGAATTCAGAGATTCTCCTGCCTCTGCCTCTCTACCTCCCTCCCTCTTTCTCTCTCTCTTTCTCTCTCTGCCTCTCTTTCTGCCTCGCTGCCCCTCTGCCTCTGCCTCAGTGATGGAATTAAAGGTGTATACCACCACATCTTGCTTTTCACTTCACTCTTTTTCCGTTTTTTCATATTATTTTGTGTGTAGGTGTTTTCTGATGGGATGAATGTGTGCCACATGCATGCAGTGCTCTTGGAGACCAAAAGAGGGAATCATACTCACTAGAACTGGAGATAATACAGTTTGTGAGCAAGACATTGAACCTTGTTACTCTGGAAGAAAAGCCAGTGCTCTTAACTATTAAACCAGTGGTTTTCACCCTTCCTAATGCTGTACTCCTTTAATATGGTTCCTCATGTTGTTACCCCCAACCATAAAATTATTTCATTGCTATTTCATAACTGTAATTTTGATACTGTTATAAATTGTAATGTAAATATCTGGTATGCAGGATACCTGATATACAACTCCTTGGAAGGGTTGGTTACCGCCCCTCCCACCCCCCATGGGGTCTTGACCCACAAGTTGAGAACCACTGCACTGAGCTATCTGGTCTGTTCATTCCAAAGCAAATTCCTGGATCTTAGTAACCACATGCTTGGGATGTGTTTATCACTGATACATCCTTTCCCCTTGCCTTCCCTTAGCTGCCCCTCTACTCTGACTCTGTTACTACCTGTGGAGCACAGTTAGTGTCCCTTGGGGCAGTCTGTGCTATTGATGGCCTCAAGGGCTTCAGTTTTTATCTTCTAAAGCTTTTCAGCATAGCTGGTCTCCTCTGCTCCAAACTCGGAGCTTCTGTGACACATCACACACACACCCACCACTCTTTTTGATGGTCCAGGTGATAGCTGAGGGACACATTAAATGAGGACTGCCCTGTATAAAACCAGGGTTATAATTTAGGGCTTGTTCCATATACCCTGCATTTTAGGCTGATTTATGAAAGCGAAAAAATTTTTGAAAAGTAGCTAGCTGTTGGTGGTGTACTCTTTTAATCCCAGCACCTGGGAAGCACAGGCAAGCAAATCTGTGAGTTTGAGGCCAGCCTGATCTGCAGAGCAAGTTCCAGGACAGCCAGGGCTACACAGAAAAACCCATCTCAAAAAAATCAAACAGAAAAGATTTGAAAAGTAAAAGTTAACGTGTTAAAGATGTTGAACTACATTTGCCTATACTTTGCTTACCTTTGCAAATGAGTTACAGAAAAAAATGCAGAACACATAATATTTAAACTTAGTTTATGATTTTGTATGGGGCCTCACACATAGCTATTCTGTGGTGCATGGGATCTTGGGGCCCTGAGCGGATATACCTACAAGGAAAGGGGAAGAGACTAGAGATTTGACCTAGAATAGTATATGTGTGTGTTCAAGTTTTGTTTTTGTTCTTTTGAGACTGGGTCTTTCTCTATTAGAAGCCCTGGCTGTTGGCTGGCCTTGAACTCACAGAGAAATTCATTTGACTGCCTCTGCTAAAGCTAAAGGTGCCACCTTGCTTGGTTAGAATATTATATTCAAATGAATATTTCTTTTTTTTTTTTTTGACATGCTCAGCTGCAGTGGTGGCACACACCTTTATTTATTTATTTTTATTTATTTATTTAATATTTTTTATTAAATAAATAAATTTTTTATTAAATAAATAAATAAAATTTTTATTTTTATTTATTTATTTATTATATGTAAGTACACTGTAGCTGTCTCCAGACACCCATATGAGGGCATCAGGTCTCATTGCAGATGGTTGTGAGCCACCATGTGGTTGCTGGGATTTGAACTCATGACCTCTAGAAGAGCAGTCAGTGCTCTTAACCGCTGAGCCATCTCACCAGCCCTCAAATGAATATTTCTATCCCTTCCTACAGAACAAAACTTGACTTATAAAGTTTGACTTATAGAATCTATTGGAGGTTCAAATAAAACTTAGATTCAGTAGTCCATGCCTGGAAGGGAAAAAAATTTTTTTTTACTTTGAATTAAGTATGTTGTACTTAAGTTTTTATTAAACTTTTACAAAGAGGTCTTTTTATTTGTTTTTCAATACTTTTCTCAGTTGTCACTAACCACAAAAGCTTATAACTTTGAATAGCCTCCCCTCCCCTCCCCTCCCCTCC
>NW_021620620.1:2283901-2310429 GCF_004785775.1 Grammomys surdaster
TCACCATCTGTTGAGCAGCAGTGTTACAATGGTAGGAAGGAGTTTCAGTCAGACTGTGTACTTGAGAACTAACATACCTAAACTTAAATCTTGTATCTGCTATCTCCTTGGTCAGACTTCATTAAAAAAGTTACTTAATCATATTGAAATATAGCTAGGTAATTATACAGGCTAGTCTTTTGTCACTTTGATAAAAAGCTAGAGCTATCTGTAAGGAGGGAATCTCAGGCTGGTGAGATGGCTTAGCGGTTAAGAGCACTGATTGCTCTTCTGGAGGTCATTAGTTCAAATCCCAGCAACCACATGGTAGCTCACAACCATCCATAATGAGACCTGATGGCCTTCTTATGGGGTGTCTGAAGACAGCTACAGTGTACTTACATATAAAGAAAGAAAGAAAGAAAGAAAGAAAGAAAGAAAGAAAGAAAGAAAGAAAGAAAGAAAGAAGGAAAGAAAGGA
Organism: Grammomys surdaster; assembly: GCF_004785775.1. Classification (NCBI taxonomy): domain Eukaryota; kingdom Metazoa; phylum Chordata; class Mammalia; order Rodentia; family Muridae; genus Grammomys; species Grammomys surdaster. The sequence goes on from NW_021620620.1 coordinate 2,284,361, forward strand.
GGGAATCTTTCCAGCTGTAGGCATTTTCTAAATTAGTGATCAATAGCCCCAACCCATTGTGGGTGGTAACATCCATGGACTGGTCCTGCGTTCTCAAGATAGCAAGCTTAACAGTCATGAGGAACAAGCCAGTTAGCAGTACGTCTACATGGCCTCTGCATCAGCTCCTGTCTCCAGATTCCTACCCTGTTTGAGTTTCTGTCCTGACTTCCTTTGATGATAAACAGCAGTATGGAAGTGTAAGCTAAATAAACCCTGTCTTCCCTGCTTCGGTTTCTGGTTATGGTGTTTTGTTGCAGCAATACCAACCCTAAGACAATAATAAAGTAAGATACAATTTTCAAGAAGACAGGATTTTGGTGGAGGTTGTGGTGGTTTTATTTATAACTATATCCCCAGGCCCAGGTTAGGTCTGGAAGACAGCACTTGAATGTGCTGAATAACATGGAATCATTTTGAAAATTAAATGTGATTGTATATTACAAAACATTGGGCAAACATATGTATAAATTGTGTAAAGCTAGCCACATATTAAGTACCAGTTTCTATTTTGCTCTTCTGTTTCTGCAACTGGTCTCACACATAGAATGAAAAACTTGATAGCTGCTTAATTTTTAAAAGTTTCCCTCCCTCTCTCCCTCCCTCCCAGCCTTTCACCCTCCTTCCTTGTCTTTATGTGGAGGTGTCAGTTCTCACTTTCCACCTTGTTTGAGACCAAGCCTCTCATATGCTGCTGCACACACCAGGCTAGCTGATCTAGCTTCTAGGGATTTTTTTCTGTTTTCTGCCTCTAATGTTTCCATAAGAGTGCCATAATTACAGATACAGCTGCTGTGTTCAAGCATTATGTGAGAATTCAGACTCAGGCATAGCAAACACTTTACACACAGTACTCTCTCTCCAGCCCCAACCTACTTCCATTTCTAAAGATTTCTCTATGTGTTTTCAAAATACCATGCTTTATAATAGCTTGCCTATGTTGGGAAGCCTTTCAATTATAGGAAATTTAAGGTGTTTGTTATTTGAGGTTTCCTAGAAAACTCCAGTATTAAAAATTGCTTGAACCCTGGTGCTTCCTTTGACCCTGTAGCTAATCTTCTAAATGTAAGAACAATTATAAAGGCTATTGTGGTTATTGTCCTTACAATTACAGTAAGGTAATAACAGTCCCCAGACAGACCTGTATTCTCTAGTTACCACCTTTTTTTGTTTGTTTCTTTTTAGTGCAGGAGACCAAACTTAGGGCCTCTGTATGCTAGACAAGTATTCTATCACTGAGCTACCCCTTGAGATCTGGATTTTCTAGTCTTATAAGTAGCATAATCTGTGTATACCATCTGTGGGGAAAAAAAAAACAATTTGCAGCTACCAGTATGTTGTTTTTTTCTGGTGTGGATTATTTCCATAATTCCTGACCACGTGAGTAGACAAATGGTTCTACCATCTCTGGTAAAAGTTTTCCAGCCACTTTTCCCCCACTGTTCCCTGCTTGTCACTCTACATCTCATTCCTATTCTTTTGATTTTGGAAGGTGACTTCACTTCCTACTTCAACAGAGTCTTGAGGGTACCAAATTATTGTCAGTTTTCTTTCTTTCCACTTTACTCCCAAGATCTTTCTTCATTGTAAACCCTTTTCTTCTCTCTCCTGCTTAACAATTTTCTTTTAATTTTTTAAAAAAGATTTATTTATATGTGTGCAAGTGACTTTTATGTGTACCATGGAATTCAGAATAGAGTATTGGATCCCCTGAAACTGGAGGCCCAGGCAGTAATGAGTTGCCCTGTGGGTTCCAGGAGCCAAGCCCAGGCAGGACCTCTAAGAGCAACAAGCTCTCTTTCCACTAAGCCAACTCCAGCCCCTCTCTGATTTTTAAGTTTTCATGGTGTATATTCCTTGTGCATGAAGTGTTAAACGAGGACATTTTCATACAAGTATGTATTGTACACTAAGTATATGTCCTCCATACCCCATCTGTGCCCTTCTTAGCCTTCCTATTACTTCTCTTTGTTCCTCTAGACAACTTTCCTCTATATCTTTAATATATCATATGCATACATTTTATGTATCTATAGATTTTATATATCTATAACATTTAGGAACCACAAGAGTGATAAAACACAAAATATGTAGTTTGAGACAGATTTAATTTGCTTAATAATGATTTTCTATGTTTGCACTCTTTTTCCCCACAAAGAGCTAATTCTAAAAAAAAAATTCAGTGGTGAGTATGTGCCACATATTTTTTACCCATTTCCTTGTTGCTGATGCCTGTGTTGGTTCAACAACTTAGCTAGCTATTGTAAATAGTGTTGCAGTGAACAGTGTTGGCGTCATCTCTGTGACATGTTGATTTGGAGTCCTGTGAGTAAATAAATACACAAGAGTGACATAGCTGGGTTGCATGGCAGATCTATTTTTTAGGGTTTTGAGGACTGTCACTGCTTTCCATTGCTGGACTAGTTTACTTTCCCACTAACAGTGTATGAGGGTTCCCTTTTATCCAACTCCTTACCAGTATTTGTTGACTCCTTAAATGACTGCCATTGATTGGTGTGGAGTCTCCATCTAATTTCTCTGATGGCTCATGAGGTTGTCTATAGTATAGAATCAATAGGGATGCTTCTCTAATAGGTTATTTAAGGAACTGAACAAGACAATGAATCTGTAGAACTTAACACAGAACTGGCACAGTGTTCAGTAAGCGGTTCTCAATATATCTGTCATTGTTGCCAGGCCATTATTCTTGTTTGTTTTTCCCAGACAGGCTTTCTCTGTGTACCCTTGACTGACCTAGAATTTATTTTGTAGACCAGGCTGGCCTTGAACTCACAGAGTTCTCTACCAAGTTCTGGGATTAAAGACATGTACCAATATCACAAGTGCCATGCTTTTGTTCTTAAGCCAGCCAGAAAGTGTTTGATTCGGTGCTGTTACTAATTCCCGAGTGGTGTTTCTGTCGTTGCTTGGATATATTCTGAGAAGCTAGTATTTGATTGTACTTAGAAGCGCTTGCTGTTTGGGTGTGAATATTTTAAGAGTGGTTACTTTTCTGACTCCTTTGATCCTTACCTCTCAGATTGTGTCATTACTGTTCTGTTCTACAGAACAAGTAGAACAGTTCAAGGTCAAAGGATTGAAGCGTGTTAGCAACAGAGACAGGATTCTAACATTGGATCTCATGCTGACTGTAGAGTTCGTGCTCTGTTTCTTGTGTCCGTCACTACTCTGCTTCCCAAAAAAACTGCACATGCACCACAGGTGTTCTGGTACCTTAGCTGTTTGGTGGTTCTGTATGGATATGGGCTGTGACTGTGAGGTTGCTAATGATGTTTGAAGGATACTTCAGTGGATAGGGATACCTGCTGTGGCCATGGGTCTCTGAGTGCAAGTGGGGTTTGTTTCTTTGTTTTTAAGGTGTGCAGGTACCCACAGAGGCCAGAAGAGAGTGTCATATCCCCGGGAGTTGGATTAGGCAGTCGTGAACAGCTGATGTGGGGTACTAGGAACAGAGTTCTGGTCCTCTGGAAGAAGCACAAGGACTCAATCTCTGAGCCACCTTTCTAGCCCTGCTAATTTTTTTTTTTTTTTAATCTATGTAAGAGACACATTGATGGTTGTTCTCCACTAGCCTAGAATCTGAACTCTGAGTGGAGCAAAAACCCATCAGAGGGCATCCTTGTCTTCTTGGTGTTCATTTGAACCCACATCACTTTGTCCTTATGACTTGATTGATGACTCATGTTCATTTAATATAACCTGCTAGCAGGAAACCCTCTAACATATTTAAAATTTTCTACAGTACCTATAGAAGTACCATAGAATTAACAATTGATACATATTTTAAAATTTTTTCTTATTGTCTCATTATCTGGTTAATAGTAGTTATTTTATGAACTTCGAGAATAGTGATCCTTATAAATTTAGCCCCAGAGAATATGGTGTGGTTTTTGCAAGATCAATAGTTCTCTGGCAGGCAGTTGGATTATGTGTATTATGTTGGGATAGTTGCTTCTAATTATCTGTCTGAAACTCTCGGAAGACTTGTTGCTTCCTTATGAAATCTTCTTGATTGACCTAGCTGCTGCTCATACTGTATTCAGGCCCCTCCCTTAGGCATGTGACTCACTATTTGAAAGCTAGGACAGTATGGTAATTAACTACTTGCGCCTCATTACATAGAGATGAGAATTTAAATGTAAGCTTCCTATCTAACACTTTCTTTCCCAAGCGTTTACTCCTCTGTTGACATGTAGCAGCACTCTCCCCTACCTTACCTTCTGAAGAAGTCTCTAAACTGGTTTTTTCTTCTTGTCAGAAGTGATTAGTTTGTGTATTCCTATATAAGGGATGGGTTTTATAAGGACCAGTTAGCAGAAAATAGCTTTATTTTCTGCAGTATTTTTATTTTTATGTTTTTGGGGTTTTTTGAGACAGGATTTCTCTGTGTAGCTTTGAGTGTCCTGGAACTCTGTAGAACAAGCTGGCCTTGAACATAGAGATCTGCCTGCCTCTGCCTTCCTAGTGCTGGGACTAAAGGCGTATGTTCCATCACCACCCATCTTAAAAAAAAATTAGTTACACATCGTTAGAAAATAAGTCTATTATGAAAAGGAAGTTTGAAAGTATTTTTCTGTTCTCTAAATAGGACATTTAGAAACAACTGTGCAAGGCTTGGTGGCACACATCTGTAATCTTGGCATTTTAGAGTATCAGGTGGGGGATAATAAGTTTAAGTTTAGTCTGGGCAACTTCACTTAAAAGTTTAGGGTCAAAATGAGGTCCTGTTTGAAAAAAAAAACCAAAGGAGAGAACAGAGGGAGGGGTGGGTTTTAATGGGTTGGAATAGTTACATCTCATTCCTCAATATCAAGTAAAATCTTTGTAAGTTAAGTGTAGAATAAACAAACTGAACACCCCCCACCCCCGACAATATCCTTGCCTCTAGATTGCTTATTACACATAGTTGTGTGATCCCTCCCACCCCGCCAGCAAAGATGAATAGAATGTCACTTCATTCCAGATAGGAAACACTCAACAATTGAAAGAAACAATGCCACCCAAGTGTAGTGTGGTGAACCAGTGAGCTTATTGGGGTTACTCAAGGAACATGGCCAAGATTTAACAGAAGAGCTGTGTCACTGCAGCTCTCTGCCAGCCGTTCCTTACTGCTTGTCATGAAACTCTTGGTAAGGAGCTTCGTAAGTCTTGTACGTTTTGTAAACTTCTTATGAGTTTCCCGTCTCTCTCCAGGATCAATATTCTAATAGGAAGACATAGCTATACAACAGAAGCATAGGCATAATCTTTAATCTTCTAAGAGCAATTTAAATTTTCATTCAATTTATAAGTAACAGTTTGGGGTTGAAGCTACGGCTCTGTGGTTAAGGGTACTCTCTACTCTTTCCAGATGACCCTGGTTTGATTCCCAACACCCACATGACTTTTCATAACCATCCATAACTCCAGATGCAGTGGATCCAGTGCCCACTTCTGGCCTCTACAGCTACACAAGCATGTACATGGAGGCACAACACTCATACACATCATTTTTTAAAATCTTTAACAGAAAAAACAAGTTTCTAAAATTTAAAATTTGCTGGTTAAAGAAAGCTCTTTGAGGGGGCTAAAGAGATAGGTGGCTCAGCAGTTAAGAGCACTGACTTCTCTTCCAGAGCTCTTGAGTTCAATTCCCAGCAACCACATGGTGGCTCACAACCATCTGTAATGGGATCTGATGCCCTCTTCTGGTGTGTCTGAAGACAGCTCCAGTGTATTCATATACATAAAATAAATAAATCCTTTTTTTAAAAAAAAGGGAAAAAAGAAATAAAAGGAAAAACAGAAAGTTTTTTGAGACTTTGTAGATCTGTCAGTTTGATTTTAATAACTTCTGTCATAAAAACATTGTTTACTAAACCTCTGTATATAATTATCTTATAGTATATATTTTCCAGATTATTTGTTAGCTCTTTAAAGGACAAGGCTTTTTGTTGTTGTTGTTTGAAGAGTTACAATTACAATTTTCAGGTTTTGTTCATATTGACATAGTGTCAGGATTTTGTTTCCACTATGTGATGGCTCCATTTTATGAATAAACTTTTACTTATTTTATTGTTGGTACACATTAGATTTTTTTTCTATTGCTATTAAGGAATACTGCTGTGAATATAATTGAGTGTGCTTGCAGGTTATAGAGCTAAAATTTGGTGGTGTTGAGTGTATACACTGTTAACTTTACTGAGGAATGGTAGAGTTTCATTTTGAGCAGTTCTAGATTGAACTGAATGGAATAGAATTCAAGAGAAACAGGACTGTGAAAGGATGGACAATCAAGATGAGTTCTGGTCTGCTTATGAGTTATAACATACCTATTTTGTAGTACTGAACAGGCATTTGAGCTGTCTTTGGGTTTTACTATCTTTGTTTTTTTCTTGGTCTGACTTGTTTGATATGTCTTCTTTCCTTTCTTGAAGTGGTCTTTATCATCATCACCACCACCACCACCATCTCCATCATACTATGGCAGCTTATAACTGTATAATAGAAAATTTATTCTGTTCTTATATCTTAAATCCCAAGCCATCATATACAGTTTTTTTTATTTTTATAGAACTTGTATAACTGATATATTAGTTTTCTAGCCACCATGAATGGTGTAAAAGAAAAACAAAAAAGTTCTTTGCAAAGGAGAGAGAAAATAAAGATAGAAACAGGAACACCTACAGAAGCAAGGAAGCAGTGACAGCACTCTTGACTTTAGAACTGATTCCTGGTGACTTCATTTTATTGTAGCAGAACTTTTTTGGTATTTTCAATATTGGTATTTTTCACAAATTTAATTCCTATATTAATTACAAGTTTCTTTGATCAGAAAGGTCCAACAGTGGATGTTGCACTTAGTAGTCTAGAATTACTTTCTAGTGATTTTTGATAATAGAAATTTTACTGTTGCCGGGCGGTGGTGGCGCACGCCTTTAATCCCAGCACTTGGGAGGCAGAGGCAGGAGGATTTCTGAGTTCGAGGCCAGCCTGGTCTACAGAGTGAGTTCCAGGACAGCCCGGGCTACACAGAGAAACCCTGTCTCGAAAAACCAAAAAAAAAAAAAAAAAAAAGAAATTTTACTGTTTTGTATGGCTCTATTCAAAGAATCTTGTTCGATGGTGCTTTTTTGCATATTAGCTAATAATAAATACCATTAATAATTTCTTAAACTCTTTACAGAAAAAAAAAGGATAGTATATATTCTCTACTGGTTCTGTTTAATTGGAAAGGAAAGACGATTATCAAGTATGTTAGTTTATATAGGAAAAATTAAGGTTTTAGGATAAATTGAAGCAGAGAGGTGGTTTTGTGGGACTGGCTCTGCTGCAGGTCTCCCCTAGAGCAGCTGGCATTCATCAGGAGTAGCTACAGGAGGTGGAAAGCAGAAGGGCAAGGAGCTGGCCTTAGTGAAGACAGCAGACTCAAAGCTGGCACAGGAGTTGCTGCATGTTTCTTTAGTCTTGGGCTACAAAGGCTCCTTATTCCACTAGAAAGCAGAAGCAGTTGCAGCACTGAAGTTCCCTTGAAAATTTTCTTTGTAATAAAAAAAAAAAAAAAAAAAAAGCTGGGTGTAGTAGTGTACACATTTAATCCGAGCATGTAAGAGGCAGGAAGGAGCAAGTGGAACTTGGTGTATTCGAGGCCATCCTGGTCTACATCGTAAGTTCCAGCATAGTAAGACCTTGTCTCAAAAAATTTATCTTTATATGTCTGTGTGAAGGTATTGCATGTGTATGCAGTGCCCATAGAGGATGGAAGAGAGTGTGGGTTCCCCCAGAGCTGGAATTAGAGATGGTTGTGAGCTCCCTGATATAGATGTTGCAATCCAAGCTCTGGTCTTCTGGGAAAATGTGAGCACTCTTAACTGCAGAACCATGCCTCTAATCTCCCAGAGAAGACTGTAAGGACCGTTGTTGCAACATCACTGCTTCAGAGTCTTGTTTTACAATAGGAATGAGGGATTGAATTTATCTCCAAATACAACATGGGCCTAGTGGGTATCTAGAGCAAGTCATCAGGGTATGAGGGTTTATGAATGGAAAATGACTAAGAAGACTGGATCTTGGATGCGAAAGCAAAAAAGTCTGCTTGGAAGAAAATTTAGAAAACTTGATCAAGCAGAGAACCTTTGTCAGTGTTTAGGATTACATTTGGTGGGTTGGGTGTTAGAGTGTTTTCAGGAAACCTTGGATGGGAGAGACAGGCTCTTCCTCTGTAGTCTAGACTGATCTAGAACACATCATCCTCTTACCATAGCTTTCTGATTACTAGAAATATAGGAATGTACCATGGTGGCCTGATTGATGTGTAAATTTAGTTTTTAAAAGAAATTGCTAAGCTGGTGAGACAGCTGGAGTTGGGGTGAAGGAGTGTTTAAGAACACTTGTTGCTCTGGTAGAGGACCAAAGTTCAAGTCCCAGCTCACCACTGTAACTCCAGTTCTAAGGGTATTCAACACTCTCTCTTAGCCTTTATATACATCAGGCATGTACATGGTGCATACATGCAAGCAAAACATTCATGCATGTAAAATAAATTAAATGAAAAAACTTGCCACGTTCTTTTCCAAAGTGGAGGTGCTATTTTGCGTGCTCATCAACTATATTTGAGAAAATCCATTTTCTTCACATTTTTGCCAGTACTTAGCCACTGTGTTTAAATTTATCTGTCCTTATAGGTATGTAGTGATATCTATCAAGCTTAATTTGTATTTCTTAGTAACTAGTAGTCTTCTCTGTGTTTATTTGCCATTCATAATGGCCTCTTAGTAAAAATTTTGTCACTTATAAAAACTGTTTTCTTATTGAATTTTTGTCTTTCCACTGTTGAATTTGGTTCGTTTTTCCAGTGCTGGATATTGAATCTAGAGCCATGTTGGTTCTATCAAACACTCTACTGCTGAACTATATTCCCACCCCTGTTGTTGAGCTTTGATGTGGCTTCATATATTCTTGATGAGTCTTTTTTTACTTGTGTACTTTGTAAATGTATTCTCCAAGTTTGTATCTTGTTCTTTCCCTTCTTAAAAAGACCTCTTGTAAAGTAAGTGCTTTAAATCTTAAGTTATCAAGGTAGTTTAACCACCACTAGTACCTAGGTGTGTCTATAATAGTAATAAGAAGAGTATTTGCTAAGCATGTGTCAGGTCCTGGATTCAATTCCCAGTACCACAAAAATAAGACAGGGGAAATCCATTAACCATACAGAAACCACCAAGAATAAACACCAGTATGGATAGGGTGTCTAAATGTTACTTAGTAATTCTTATATTAAGGTTTGTTTTATACGATACAGCATAAATCCATCTAGGCAGAAACTTAAAATTACTTTAAGCTTCTCTATCTTAAATTAACATGCTTGAAAATTTTAGCCCAAGATCTTTGGTGAAAAAAATTTACACCTACTTGGTGTTTATCTTCTTGTTTTTACATTTCGGCTCATTTTTTGTATGTTTTTGTTTGTTTGTGCATAGACATGTGCCATGGTACAAGTGTGGAGGTCAGAGGGAAACTTGAAGGAGTCAGTTTTCTCTTTCTGATATGTGGGTTCTGGGGATTGAACTCAGGCTTCTAGGCTTGGCAGCAGGCACCTTTACTTGCTGAGACATCTTACCAATCCCAGTGTTTGACTTTTTATAAGATCCCTTCTTGAACACAAGGTTAAACGTGAACTCATGAATATTTGCAAGTGAGGTTGTGTGGTCAGAGGGGTATATTGTAGGACACACTGACACACTTCAGTCTCCAGGTTGTTTTGTTTGTGTGTCTTTTTATTGGGGGTGGGGTTTGTAAGGGTGGATATGAGAGGATGGGGAGATGCAGGATATGAAATTCTTAGTCAATAAAAAGTTATAAAAAAGATGAAAAGAAAAAACAAGCCAAAAACTTGTGAACACACAATTACAGTGCTAACAGTGACCTAGTAAGTTAAGTGATTTGGACCATTTTGCTTATATAAATCCTATATCTATGCTTGTATGTATTTATAGAGGTCCTTGTACTGTATTTTTTGGATTTCTAGTATGTAAAAAATGATCTGTAGACCTGTATGGTGAAGCAGATCTTTTTATTTCATTTGTCTTTTGTTTACTTCTGAGGTACAGAAAGATTTTCTCAGTAGGCTTTAAGATTAGGGGTGTGTGTGTATGTGTGTTTTAAGATTTATTTTAGTGAATTCATGGTACCCGAGGTCAAAAGAGAGGTCAAATCCCCTGGAACTGGAGTTACAGATGGTTGTGAACCACCATGTGGGTGCTAGGAACTGAACCCAGGTTCTAGAAGAGCAGTCAGTGCTCTTAACTGTCAGCTATCACCAACCTCCAAGATTAACTTTTTAAAATTTTGTTTCTGAAATTATTTTTCTGTTATTCACCTATGAGAGTACAACAGGAGACTAGATAATTTGGATTTTTGAATTATGGTATAGTTGGATTGGGAGTGGATAATGTGTTTCTCTTTTAAAAAATTAATTTTAAGTTTAGCCTAAAGCTCAAACCTTTTTTTAGCTGTGGAAACAATATTATAATAATTAGTGTTGTAATAAGCAATGGTTATTAAAGGTACATCAGTGGCTTATTTTTACTTTTATGCAAATTAACTTAGCACAGTGATTATCTCACTTCTGTTCAGAATGGACTCATAGTCCCTCCAACTCACTAAATGACTTTGGAGTAAACTCTTTGTGCCATTTCTAAAGTAGAAACACTGTGTGTGTGTGTGTGTGTGTGTGTGTGTGTGTGTGTGTTATTTATTTATTTATTTATTCAACTTAGGGAAAATTCTTCTAAGATTATAAAGATTTTGGATTAGAAAATAAAACCACCAATCCTTCAAATCTGTTTTTACCCTCCTTCATTTCTTAGTGATCTTCTAAGAGTAGGTCTGAAAGCTGCTGGGACCTGGTTATTGTTATGTGGATAACAATAGCATTGAGAAGACCCAGTAAGGCTCCTAAGTGCAGACAGTGTTACTAATTGCTGTCAGGGTCATGTTTGTTTCTTGGACAATGAAAGATTTAGCTGTGGCACTCCATCTGTTGAGTGGACTCTTTAAAGAAGACTGCAGTCTGCTATGCTGGACTGGTCTTGAGTTGCCCCAGGTGATGTGAATTTAGTTACTATTGCCAAGACTGTCATACCTACCTCAGCACACTGTCATACTGAGTGCTCTGAAGACAAAAGGATTGGGATATAGGTTATATTCATAATGCTTTTGAAAGTTTCCTTCTGAAATATGAAACAGTACTTTCCTATTTGAAGTTTTAATTGAAAAAAAGATTCAGTGAAATTGTTTTAAATTTTCAGGCTAGGCAGGAGGATTATGATTTCCAGGACAGCCCTGGAGTCCATAGTGAGACCTGTCTCACAAAGAAGAAAACAAGCTCTAAGTAAACATGTGTATTTTAAAGTAAATTAAAAATAGTTAAATGTTTGCCACCTTGCATCTTTCTGACTGTCCCTTGAAGCAATAGGGCCCTTAAGGACAGTGTTAGTGTATGTGGATCCCCTTCATATTAAACAAATAGAAATTTTTAGGCAGTTTTACAAGAGAGGGAAAAGTAAGATTGCAAGAAAATAGTACATTTCAGTGTTTTTTAGTTGTTTGGTTTTAGTTGTTATTGTTCATTAAAACCTTAACTTAGCATAGGCATTTATTTGTAACTGATTATCTAGAAGATCACACTGTCTCATTTCCCAAAGAACTAACTATATGTTCTTCTTTGGCCAGTAACTGTTCATTGACTTTACTTTGAAAATGAATAATTTTACCTATGAAAAACTTTTAGTGTTCTTTTACACATTTTATTCTGACAATAAAAGCTTTTACTTAAATAAGTCTTTTTTGTTTTTAAAGCAGATTTATGAAAATATGCATCTCTTTGATACTGTCTTGGAATTCATGAGATGGAAGCATAGATCAAAGCTGTTTGGAGAAATTGGAACTACAGTTTTATCTAGCCACATCTCTGAGGTAAGGAAAAAGATTTAAGAAAATCAAGTCATAGGAAATGCTTTATCACTTAAGATAGTCTGTGTGCACTGTGTGTACTTTGTACACTGTATCTTCACTTGTCCTTTAGTGTCCTTGTAACACCAGAGCTTTGTGTTAACTGTTCAACTTCTTGAATCACCTTCCTTACGAATTAATAATTTTAATATATTTTTGTGTTACATACAGTTAGTCAACTATTCAAGAACTGCCTTGAGATCCAGTTTTGTCTGTGTTAGTCAGCTTCCCTTAGTGTCATGAGGTATCTGAGATAATTAACTTACAAAGAGGAAAGATTTATTTTGGCTTAGAGTTCTGGGTTTAAGTGACCATGTTGCTTTGGACCTCTAACAATGCAGCACATCAGGGCAGGAGTCCATGCACAACAGATCACTAACCTCCTAAGCACCTAGGATCAGAGAGGAAGACTTGGCTCCGTTGTTCTGTTTAGAAGCATACCCTCATTGACCTGATGGCTTCCTAGAAGATTACACTGTCTCACAGTTGTGCTACCTTGCAACCCAGGTCTTCCTCCTGTACTATCAGGGGATACTCAGTTAAACCACAGTAGTTAGTCTTTTAATATTCTTCAGTGATAACTTTGTCCTACATTTGAATGACTTATATACTACCTTATAGTTATAACTTATAGATGTAACCGTTAATAAGGTAGTGACTCAGAAACCAATTCTTTAATTTTAATAAGAGATTACACAAGAGACACAAAACTATAAGCAGCATATATGAAAGTCTTTCATGACCATCAGCTCCATTGTTCCTCTTCCTAACTTCTCTTCCACCTGTCTTATTGTCCTGTCTTTTATAGTCAATTTATTGGTCTGTTTATGTATTCCCTACCATCTTGAGTTAATGTTAATATCTACCTGTGTGTGTGCCTACAGAAGACAAGATAGTTTTGAATCCCCTGGAACTGGAATTACAAGTGATTGTGAGCCACCTAGTGAGTGTACTGGGAACTGAACTCGGGTCCTCTGGAGGAACAGCAAGCTCTTGTAACCACTGAGCTGTCCCTTCAGGCTAACCTCTTGGTTTTCAAATTAGTTCTTATAAAAGTATGCATTGATGAGAATACTTGCTTACAAAGCATGAAGATAAAGTGAAGGATGTAGAATAATTTTTATTAAATTGATTTATTTGCTTGTGTGGGGATTGATACCTGCCATGGTGCATATGTGGAGGTGAGAGGAAATCTTGGGCCAGGCAGTTTTCTCCTTCCACCATGTTTGTTCCAGGGGTTATACTCAGGGATTGTACTGAGGGATGACCTCATCAGGCTTGACAGGTATCTTTATCTACCAAGCAGTACCACTGACCTAGTAGAGCTCCTCTAAAGGGTGCTTTTCTGTGGTACTGGGAGCAATGCTAGACATTGAATTCAGGCCTTTGTGCCTGCTAAGTAATTATTGTACCATTGAGCTACATTCCCAGCAATTGGAACTCTTAAATGTTGACTCTAATATTGATTTTATTATTATTGAATATTACTAATTATAATTATGGCTAGGATTCTTCATTCTTCATATTATTTACTTGTGACATTATTTTTACATGGTACAACTTCATGTGTGTGTGTATGTCTTATGTCTTTTCAAAGCACTAACCTTTCATTTTGTAGATGAACTCTACTTTTCTGATTATATATTTAATAAATTTTGATACGCTGACTTCCTTTGATAACCATTCTTGTTTTCTTATATATTTATCATGTATATGTACATATATATGTATGTGTGTGTGGATATATACTTTAATACCTTTGTTAGTCATTCTTTGTTGTGCCCATATGTCTCATAAACAAGGGAGGAGGGATTTATTTATAGTCATGGTTTCAGAGATTTCAGTCCATAGTCCTTGGCCATAGTGAGGCAAAACATCATCGTATGGGAGTGTGTGGTAGAAGAGATTTTTCATGATGGATAGAAACAGAGAATGAAGAAGGGTCTGAGACCTAAATATAACCTTCATTCCACCTTTACATCTATAACCACCTCCCATAGTACTGCCCATGTGTGCCTGTGATACATGAGCCCATGGTGAACACCTCATATTCAAACTGTTATTCCTAGGATCTTGAAATAATAAGTATATACATATTTGTTCATTCATTTGGCCTGATTTAAAGCTTCTTATTTGTGGACTGTTTTTGTTTTGTTTTGTTTTTGACAGGCTCTCAACTATGAAACCCTTGCTAGCCTGTTACTTGCAGTGACCTTCCTGCCTCTCTGTCCGTAGTATGTGCCATCAACACCTGGCTTTATTTGTTCTTAAAAGTTTACAGTTGAGTAGAGCAGTACACATTTGTGAACCCAGCAATTGGGAGGTAGACAGGAGGTTCAAAAGTTCAAGGCCAGCCTCCGCTGTAACCAGTTTAAGGTGAACCTAGATTATATGAGACCCTCATTATTATTTTTTAAGGCTTCATCTGTTTGTGGCTCTTTGATTTTCAGTCTCTAGCACCAGTGTCTCTAGTTGCTCATCTAGAAGTTGCTGTGTCCTCACAACCTACCTTCATAGTAGTTCCCTCCATTTGTTATTTCCATCTTCTCTCAGTCAGTCTGCTCAGTTATGTTTTGTAATGTGTTACAGTTACACTTCAGATTCTCTTCTTCATCCCTACCCCCTTTATCTTCACAGTACTTCAGTAATGGTTTTTGTGAACCATGGCAAACTCTTTTGCTCAAAAACTTGGAGTGATTTCTTACTGTCTGTTGAGTAAAGCTTAGGCTTCTTTAGCATGTGAGAAGCTTCATGAATTAATTCCTACCTATTCTTAATCATTTCTTACCCCCTTGTATGTAAGAAAATCATAGTTGGTACTCTGTTAAGTTTTAGTTTGATGGATCTTATCCTATTTGTTATGCTTTTGTTTCTGATCCATAGCTTGTAATTCTGCCTATTCCGTCTTTTTATTCAAGCATTATATCATTCCATTATCTGTCATCAGTGTTTTAAAGACATCTCTCATACTAGCTCCTAGACTTCATTTTATTTCACGTTTTGGGCTTTGAAGTCCACCTCCTGTGCTTTGTTGCTAAGTGTTAGAATTTTGATGATCTACTAGCAATTTCGGTACCTTATATTCACTTTTACACCTACTTGTCAAAGTTGCCAGTAAATCAAACAGTAATAGTAGTTTTTAGACGCCTCTATCCAATATAATGATCACTAGCTGTATTTCCTAGTTAATATTATCCACAGTTTTGTAGCCATAAATATATTCTTGGTAGATTTTTTTTTTTGAACAGCATATGGACATTTTCATGAAAGTTATTTTGAAGCCAGATGTCATGGCACACTTTAATCCCAGCACTCTGGAGGCGGAGGCAGGCAGATATCTGTGATTTCAAGGCCAATCTGACTTGTATAGTAAGATCCAGGCCAATCAGGGCCACATAGTGAGACTGTGTCAAAACTACCACCAAGAAAGAGAGCAAGGAAGGCATAGAACATGGTCTGCATCAAACAGAAATCCATGTTCAGCAGGTCTGTGGCACAGTATGAGAGACTGCATTTCTGAGATGGTCACTCTTGTTACTCACTATGAAACCAGCCTGAACTTCTTAAGTGAGTTCTAAGCCAGCTTGGGCTATAGCATAATATCCTATCTTAAAATAAAAACAAGAGAATGGAATATCAAGGTATGCCGAGTGCTAAAGGAAAAAAAAAAAACACCTGGCTAGGGGATAACAAGAAAGCTTTCAGTAGCAGTGCCATTGCAGTTTGACTAGGATGGGATAGAATCACTGAATAAGACAAGTATTTTGTTGTTGTCTTGTTTTCCAATTAGCTCATGGACCAATTCATCTTTTCTGGGGAAAGGATGCAGGTGGCAGCCCTGTACATGTGTCAGTCCTAGGGCAAAGGCTTTGTTGTGACTTGTTTAAGGAAGAGCCATGGGGTCAGTGCAGCTGGAGTCTGGTAGACATCTATAGACTTAAGCTTTTACTCTGAGGGAACCAGGCTATCACTGGAGGTCTTTAAACAGAGGCGTAGTTTACCCACATCATAATTAGGATTGTTCTCCCTGTGTGGTGAGTATGTGGTAGATAAAGGTATTTGTAGACCATTTAGGAGACTGTTTGAATAATCCAAGTAAAGGTTGCTAGTGTCTTAAATTAGAGAACAATAGAGTTAGTGAGACGTGTAGGCTCAATATATAAACTGAAGGTAGAAGCAGTTGATTTGATGGCAGGAGAATGAGGGGATGTCTTGGGTTTCTTCTGTTGCTGTGAAGAGACACCATGACCACAGCAACTCTTAAAAAAGAAAACATTTACTTGGCGCTGGCTTACAGTTTCAAAGGTTTAGGCTATTATCATCATGGCAGGAAGCATGGCAGTATGCAGGCAGAAAGGGGATGAGAGTTCTACATCTGGATTCACAGGCAGGATAAGGAAGCTGTCACACCAGGCCTAGCTTGAGCACATGAGACCTCAGAGCACACCTCCTCAGTGACACGCTTCCTCCAACAAAGCCACATCTAATCCAGTAAGGCTGCACCTGCTGGTAGAGTCACTCCCTCTCTGTGAACCAAGCATTCAGACACATGAGTCTGTGGTGGCCAAACCACCACAGGGAGAATACATGTGCATGACTGGTATTACAGTCTGAAGAAACAGAAATGGCATTGTGAGCTAGGATGGGAAAGACCACAGGTCTAGTAAGTTTAAGAAAGGAAATAGCAAATTACATAGTTGTTGATAAAATGATTAAATCACTCTGCATGCGATTTGAATAATTTTCTCTGTGTTTCTCTGTGTAGCCCTGGCTGTCCTGGAACTCACTCTGTAGACCAGGCTGGCCTCGAACTCAGAAATCCTCCTGCCCCTGCCTCCCAAGTGCTGGGATTAAAGGCGTGTGCCTTTAATTCTTTTAATAAGATTAATGCCAGTTATGTTTATTTTTCCTACAAATAGCATAACTGTGTTTCTTTTGTTAGCCTGGAGTTGGCTTTTTGTGTTTTGTTTTTTGGTATATGTTTTATGAAGTTTTTTACTTATTTCTTTTAAAGGTGTGTGTGTGTCCGTGTGTCCATCTGTACATGTATGCACACTCCACATGTATATGTGGAGGTAGTTGTGAACCACATGGTCTGTTTGATACAATCTGAACATGGAAGGACCAGCAACCTCTCTCAGCCATTCACTGTGTATTAGCTAACCTAGGGTGCTCAGGTTGTCTTTCTTAATCTTCATCTCATTGGGACTGTTTTTGATTGTCTCAGAAAACCCTTCAGTGACTGGAATTTGCTGCCTCCTCCCTCTCCCTTTACCCCCAAGACAGGGTTTTCACCAAAAAGTTCCTAAGTAATTGAGGCTTCAAACAAGATTGCTTGAACATTCAGTATTTCTGAGGATCTGGTTTGTCTTCTGCTCCCAGAGTAGCTGCCAGCAGCTTCAGAGACTGTTATTTCCTGTTCATATTCAAACTGAAAGATTTTCTTTTCCTTAGATGCTAAAAACCAGGCTTGTGTTTTTACAGATACACTCATAGCTCTTGAAGCAAAATATTTTCTCCAGATTTGGATGAGATTGTTTTTTCACTGTTATAAAAATAATCATGACTAGAATAACCCTGACCAACTCTGCTGCAGTTGTATATGTGTATATTGGGGTTAGGGTTGCTGGGAAAGAAGTTAGAAATTCTGGAAAGAAAATGGATGAGTTGCTTGTTAAAGGAAAAGGCTATATTCTTATGCTAATCCAGACTCTGGATAAGGAGCAGAGCTGCCATGCAAACAATGGCTGTGGAGCCAGAAAGTCTGCAGGCAGAATAGTACTTCTCAGAAAGCTTGTCAGACCCGGCGCCTGGAGCTGCCCAAGGGGGGCTTTCCTTGGAAGGCGGGTTTTCCTTGCTGATTTATGGAACTAGCTGCTGGACAGCTTGCTGGAAATTCCCACACCTTTCTAGTATTAAGTAAAAATGAAAGGTATGGGGGAAGCTTGACAAGAAAAGGAAAGAATGACTGTAGACTTGTTTTTTCAGCTGACTTCAGACTTTCCCTGTTTCATTTGGGGTTTTCTATTTGCTCTTTAGTTATGTTTGAACTGTTAGTTCAACCTTCTTGTTTGTAAAGTTTTATATGTTTTTAACTTAAGATATTCTTGGGACTGGAGAGTTATATCCACAGTTAGGAGTACATATCACTCTTTCAGAGGACTTAGGTTCAATTTCCAGCATTTAAATAATGATAGTCTATAAGTCTAGTCCCAGGGCGCTAGACACACACAGGCATGCCTTCAGGCAAACAATCATGAGTAAATCTTTCTTTAGCTGCTGGTGATGACACATACCTTTAATCCCAGCTCTTGGGAGGAAGAGGCAAGCAGATCTCAGTGAATTTGAGTCCAGTGTGGTCTACAGAGTGAGTTTCAGGACAACCAGGGCTATACATAAAAATCCTGTGTTGAAAACAAACAAATAAATAAATAAAAAGCAATAGATAAATCTTTCTTTTAAAAATACTTTGTATTTCATTGTAATTTCATGTTATTTCCTGAAGAAACTGTATCAGTATGGGTATATGTAATTGTTAGTTGCCAGTTTGGTAGCTTTTAAATTCCTATGTCGTTTTACAGTTTTGATTAAGTGGTATTTTAAATATCTGCCTGTGTGCATGCATGTGTGTGCCATTGATTCCTCTGTCACTTTTTTTGAGATCAGATCTAGGGTAGGGTGTCCATCATGTCTCCACGAGACTTCTGTCTCCATCTCCCCAGCACTGGGTTTTATACATAGCTGCACTTGCCTTTTATGGGCCTACTGGAAATCAAACTCTGGTCCTCATACTTACATGAAAATACTTTACAGACTGGACCGTCTCCTTAGGCTCCATCTTTATGTGAGTGACATTTGCAAAAGTAGATTTTTTTTAACCTTTAAAAATGTTTATTTATATATGTATTTCTTTGAATGTTGGAGTCCTGTATCTACATGTACACCTACATGACAGAAGAGGGCATCAGATCCCTTTATAGATGGTTAGCCTCCCTGAAGTTGCTGGGAATTGAACTGAATGCCTCTGGAAAAACAGCCAGTGTTCTTAACTGCTAAGCCATCTCACCAGCCCAAGTAGATATTTTTAATTTATGGTGAAATTTCTAATGAATTCCAGTGAGATAACTCAGCTGATAAAAGTCCTTGCTTCTCAAACCTGATAAACCAAGTTTCATCCTCAGACTCAGTGATCAGACAGTATTGATTTCCCCAAAATTGTCTTAACTCCTCACTCGAGAACCACATGATAATAAATAAAAACTTTCTTAAAAGATTCTGATGAAATTTCTAGGAATTTAAAAAGCATATATTTTATTTTCAGAGATTAGGATAAAAAAATCAGTCTTGGTATGGTTATAAAATAAGGTTACCAAGGGGATGGTGGCATAAGCCTTTAAAATCTCAGTATTCAGGAGGCAGAGACCAAATAGGATTTTTATAAGTGTGAGCCCAGCCTTGTCTACAAAATGAATTTCAGAACAACAAGGGCTATACAGAGAAACTCTGTCTTGAAATAAAATAAAATATAATCAGGTAATTTTGCTGCTGTATTATGATTGTAGAAACAGTTAACATGAGACAAAGAAAAGCCTACAACATTATTGCTACTGATAATTATAGCAGCTACACCTAATTACTGAATATGTAATACTGGGATATGAGGTACTAACTCATCTAGGTTAATAATATTCCCATTTTGTGATTAAGGAAAAAGGGAATCCTTCATAGATTAATAATCAACATTGTCAAAGTTGCAGGTCAAGTAAACTAGAACTGACATTTGAAACCAAGCAGATTGCTATCATAGTTACCCCATTAAAATTGTTCTTTAGTGTATAATATGAAAACTATCTTTACCTGTCATTTTTATGGGATTGAATCTATAACATAACATAGAGGGGGGAAATCAATAATAATGCAGAATTAAAAAGTCTGTTCTATATCTCTCCAAAGTGGGTCTTATGGAAATAATGTTAACACAGTATGCTTTTGGCTACTTCTTTGAAGAAACATATCTATAACGTTACAGTTTTCTGGGCACTTTGTATGGATGTTACTGTATTGTTCTCTCACCTGACTACTTTTTCAGACTTATTTCCTGATTGTGCTTATGGTGACTAGATTTTTATGTGTCAGTGTATTTCTCAGAAAATTAGTTCATCTGTTATCCCCAATACACTGTTCCAAAGTTTATTAACTTGTAACAGTTGGCATTTATCATCACATCTTAAGAATCCACCAAAAGCAGCAGGACTTGGTGGCACATGCCTGTAATCCCAGCACTTGGAAGGCTGAGGCAGGAGAATCATCACCTATTTTGTTGCTGCCTAAGTCTTGAGGGACTGCTTGAATATGCTTAGGACATGGCTGCTAGCTTCAGTAAGAGTACTTCCATGACTTAGTCAAAAAAGTCACTTATATTACATCCTATTTATTAGAAATGAGTCTCGCCAGGCGGTGGTGGCGCATGCCTTTAATCCCAGCACTTGGGAGGCAGAGGCAGGCGGATTTCTGAGTTCGAGGCCAGCCTGGTCTACAGAGTGAGTTCTGGGACAGCCAGGACTACACAGAGAAACCCTGTCTCAAACAAAACAAAACAAAGAAATGAGTCTCTAATTCTAGTCCCATATTCAAGGGAGGGGAATTAGACTTTATTCTTTCAAGGATGTATCAGTAATTGTGAACATGTCAGGTCTTAACAGTGATCTTTTGACTTAATGGGGAGGGAGCTTAGATAAGGGTCTTACTGTGTAGCCAATGCTGATCTCTACCTCTGTGTTGGCCATCAGTGTTGAAATTATAGACATGTACCATTATGCCTGGCCATTAGTGGAATTTCTAACTAAACAGTGCTGTAGGACTCTTTCATCCAAGAGCCTTAGTTTTTAGTATCTCTAAGCTGTTGACATAATGGAAGATTTGTATCTTCAGCCCCAGATGTTTCCTTTAAGCTTGAGAACCAGATGCCCAGCAGACATTCCTTTTGGGTAATCTCAGCTGTCTGAATCTGAACCCTTAAGCTCTTTTTCTTCACTTCATCCAAAAATCTGCTTACTCACATTTCAGTAATTGTTCAGACAGGCAGCGTGGGAGTCACCTTTGCCTCATCGTGCTCTTTGACCCCTGCATCCAGCCATTATCAAGTACTGTAGAATCTTGCTTTTTAATTGTATTCACTCACTGTGCTCCTGCCACTCTGACATTTTCACAGCAGTCTTCTCACCCCTGCTGTGCTTCTGCTCTTGTCCTCTCTGGTTCATTATGTAAAAACTGGATAGCTAACACTGTCTATCTTACATTTTAAAGCCCAAATCTTTTATAGGGTCCTTGTCCTTTTTGTCCTCCGATCGCTTTTTTATTACTCTACTGTATTCTCCATAGTTCAGAAGCATTGTTCTCTGTTTTTCTGTTCCTCAGAAATCTTTGTACAGAGTGTTAGTTGGACTGATTGTGTATCTTCACATAGCACTCTCAGTATTACTCCTCAGGATTATGTGGAGGGGGCTTTTCCATTTGAATAGATCTGGGCCCTCCAGGGTTTCACATTTTTCCTATTTTGTACTTAGTGCAAACATACTTACATTTTTTTATTGTCTTGTTCTGTGTCAAAAGTATTTATTTTATTTCTTTCCCCTGAGATGCAGAACCTCCCACAAACAACTCTATCACTGTACTGTGACCCCCCTGTGTTAGGGTGACTTTGAACTTCCTGAAAGATGAATCTGTGTTTCTATCATGATTATAGTTTTGGTGTGTGATATGTAGGCTGATGCATAAAATAAGCCCCTTATGAATAGTATCTAATGACATGAGCACTGTTATACAGTATTTGAGCTTTGGAGGGTATTTAGTAACCCATTCCATTAGTATCGTCTCCCTTTCTGTTGTCTGTTCCTCTTACATCCTGTGACCCTTGCTTATTTCATTTGTATATAAATGAAATAATTTGTCCTTTACATTCCTGTAAGCTAGCCTCTATGGTTATAGCAGTGCATTCTATTAATATCTGGTGAGATTAGAGTTCATAGTTTAGGATAGTTCTGCATACAGATAATGTATTGAGTTTATAGTTGTCACAGGTTTCTTGTCTGTTTGTTCTTGCTTTCTGAGATAGGATTTCTCTGTGTAGTCCTGGCTGTCTTGGAACTTGCTCTATAGACCAGGCTGGCTTTAAACTCACAAAGATCTGACTACCTCTGCCTCTTGAGTGCTGGGATTAAAGGTGTGTACCACCATTGCCTGGCTTGTTTTCTTCTTAATATTGGTGGTAGTGATGGTGGGTACATTGAAACAGATTCTGGCTATGTAGCCCAGACTGGCTAGAACTCATAACATTTCTGTCTCAGACCTACCCCCACTCCAAGTGCTAGAGTTAGAGGCAGAGGCATGTATTACCATATTCAACTGAAACATTTATTATGGTAATAAATCATTTAATTACATTAGAACAAACAGAGAAAGTTATTGAGGAGACTTTCTGTCATTCTTTCTTTCCTTTTTTTTTCCTCTTGTTGTTTTTATAGAGCTGGAGTTGCTTTGCTATTGCCCAGCTTGCCTTAGAACTCCTAAGTGTAAGGGACTCCTGTCCTGTTGGCTTCCCAAGTATTGGGGACTTACCGTGTGCACAGCACTGCACTAGGTGGTTGAGATCCAGTATGCTTGTCTTGGCTGATTTGAGGTTAGGAGAGATTGCAACTTTCCACTAAATTATTTAGGATTTGTAAATACAGTGCCTTAAAAGAAAAAAGGATAGTTTTAATTTCTAAAAATATATTGCAACAGAGCTGAGACTGTAGCTCAGTAATAGAGCCCTTTGTTAGCATATGCAAGTTCCTAGAGTTGATCACACCACAATTTTTAAAAAGCATATTTCTGTATTTAAAAGCTTGGTTATGCTTGGTTTTTTTCTCTCCACTCCTGAAAACGTTCCAATTTTTCATTATATTCATTGCTTTGTTTTGTTTTTTTTGTTTGTTTGTTTGTTTTTTTCCCCAGAAGTCTGAAGAAAGCTGCAGGTGAAAGTCATTCTCAAGTGATTTTGTTCTCCTATAAGGAAACCTCATTCAGTAAGGCCATTTACATTAGTGAAATAGCAGGACCAGTTACTGAAAGTGGCCGTGTACAGGACACGTGTGAATTGGACAATGACTCAACTATACACTTACATCAGATTATTGGGAGCCTGTCTGTTCATCATTTCTCATGTCCAAGGTAAGTTGATACTTGTTTCAGTAAGTCATTTCTATATATAAAGCACTTAAATTCTTTGATCTGCTCTCAGCTCATGTTCCTTTCTACACAGGTCAGCTATACCAGCACAACTCTTAAGAAAAGACACAAAGAACAAACATGCCAAAAGAAATTGTAAACTTTGTGTAGACACCTTTTAAAAGTCTTAGCCTCCCTAAGCCTTTTTTCTTATCTGTAACATAGGCAAGATTCATAGCATGCGGTTTACCTTATAAGGATCAGATGAAATTAAGTGTAAATAGTCTGCAACTTAGTACCTAACCCACAAAGCAGTGGATTTGAGGCTGAGCTTTAAAGTATCCTGTCTTTTTCAAAACACAACAAGGAATAAGTGCAAATAATAATTGAAAATTGTTTAATTGTCATGAGAATTTGGAAAATAAATACACTTGTTTATCTGTGCTAAGTTCTAAAATTTCTCCATAGAGTATTGACAGTCTGTTTGTGACCTCTGTTGCATACTGTGTATTCATAGATCAAAGTGGAACTTAAAATTCAGTGAACTATATTTTTCGTTCCTATACTTTTTCCCCTGGTTGATTTGATTAGGACAGTATTCTGAATTGAAAAGTTAGCATTGCTTTGTAAGAGCTTTTGAGATGGAACTTCCCACTATCTTAATTTTCTTTTTTTTTTTTTTGAAATATATTAAATTTGCGTGTGTGTGTGTGTGCGCGTGCGCGCGTGTTTCAATGTTTGTGCACGTGTGTGTGCATCTACATGTGGAGACCAGCAGTTGTCATTGGGCATCTCCAAAGGGTCTCTGACTAAACCTGGAGCTTGCTAATTGGCCAGACTGGCTTCTAACCACCCCAGCCTCTAGCCTGCCATCTTCATTTTCTGAAGGTTTTGGCTTTATAAATTTCAATTTCGTGTCTAGTTCTGATTGCTGAGGATTATTCATCCACATGAAGAAATTTGGGTAGCAGCATAAAGCTTTTTTATATTTTTGAATTACTACAATGTAGTCCATAGCTTTATATTTGCCTTACTATCGCTTTGCTCAGAACACAGACCTCAATGGCTCAAGCCACTTTTATCTGTGAAATACAAGAATACACAATAAAATACCTTTCTGTTAAGTTTGGAGGTATCTTTGAAGGATATTCCTTTTCAGTATTTGTTTTTATTAACAAATACTTACTCTGAGGTAACTTTCTTCTCTGAATATTAAGTATAAAAATCTTAGGGATGACCAGCCAAAGAGCATATACAAGCTGGTTTGAGGTCCCCCAGCACATATGTAGCAGAGGACTGCCTTGTCTGGCCTCAGTGGGAGAGGAGATATCTAATCCTGTAGAGAATTGATGCCCCAGGGAAGGGGGATACCTGGGAGGAGGGGGGCATCCTCTCAGAGGCAAAGGGGGAAAGGGCATGGGGAGGACTCTGGGAGGGGGGACCAGGAAGAGGAGCAATATTTGAGATATAAAGAAATAAAATAATTACTAATTTAAAAAAGAAACTGAGGGCTGGAGAAATGGCTCAGTCATTAAGAGCACTGGCTGCTTTTCTAGAGGACACCGATTCAGTTCCCAGAACCCACATAGCAGCTCACATAGGGTTTGCTTTAGACCTGAGACAATTCCTCCTCCGTAACTCCAGTTCCAAGAGATATGACACCCTCACATAGACATGCAAAACACCAATGCACATAAAATAAAAATAAGTCATATTTTTAAAAGTATAAGAGACATAAGATCATTAAAATTTAAGTTATGGGGTGGTGGTGGTACACATCTTTAATCCAAGCACTTGGGAGTTAGGATGCAGACCTCTGAGTTGGAGGCCAATGAAAAACCAAAATACATATATAGATTATATATACATACATGTATGTGTACATACATACATGCATGCATGCATGCATGCATACATACATACATACATACATACATACATACGAACGAACCAAGTTACAGAATCTCTAGCTCTTACATTCTGTTTTCCTGCTGTCAGTGTGTGCATATGTGTTATTTTTCTTATTTAGTAGTTCATCAGTATTGCTAAATTTACAGTTGAGGTCACATTATGGAACCACTTCATATTTATAGTGAAATTCATACTTTAATCCTTTTGGCTCTACCATTCTTTCCATGTGGTTTTGTTTGAAAAATTCAATTTCATATATGTCATTACTTGTCATTTGAGGTCATAAACTCTATAATGCAAGATCCTGGCTTTATTACATAAGTCTTTGGCAACTTTTTGATAGTGTGGTCTGGATTCAGACCAATGACCCTGGCATGAAAGGTAGATTACAGACAGGACTTGTTTCTTGCTTTCAGTTCCCTTACTTACGTGATGAGGGTTCTCTGCAAGGTGCTTAGTAACTCCCCTTTTACAGAGACATTCAAAAATAATTTTTTAAAAAGCTAGTTACAAATTTTGAACCAAAAAATTAAAGTGGAAATACCCCCCCCAAGCCCCTACCATACTGAAAGCATTAGAAATTATTTCAGCCTTTCCTGAAGTCTCTATTTTATACCTAATAAACCGTAACTGTCACACATGACAGGCTGGAGATCTGTTTGCATGGGTATCACAAATATGGGAGAGACAGATTCCTCAGTGTTGGCAGTTCTGAACTCAATTAGTGCCATAGGCTTATGGGTCATTTTTCCTTTCCTTTTCTTTTCTTTTCTTTTCTTTTCTTTTCTTTTTTCTTCTTTTCTTTTCTTTTTTCTTCTTTTCTTCTCTCCTTCCTTCCTTCCTTCCTTCCTTCCCTTCCCTTCCCTTCCCTTCCCTTCCCTTCCCTTCCCTTCCCTTCC